>NC_133356.1:25706775-26040109 GCF_030506205.2 Paramisgurnus dabryanus | reverse complement strand
TGTCACCCTTTTCACCCCTGATGAGTTTGCACCCCTCTCTTCAGATTTTACATTAGTTTCCCAGCACTACAGGCCCACAATTTTTGGCAACAGCCCTTCTGAGTTTAGTAATAAGCCACCAAAATTAATTAAGTAACCCTAAAACTAAAGATGAGAATTTCCGCTGTACTGAGGTTTCATTTTTAATTGTATAAGATGATGTAGTTACGTAATAGCGAACAAAAGGGCGCTGTTGTCCGAACTATCAGCAAATGTGATATTCAATTTGTACACTTAAATAATAATATAAATTAACTAACAAATATATCCACAAATTTTTCCGTTTAGTTTAAAGTAGTAAATCTAACATTATTTTTTATATTGTATTTGCAGTGTTTGTCAATAAGGAGGAGGAAATTGTTCTACCCAGTGCTGGTTTGACATCAGACATCGTCCAGTCATCCGTGGCCGGACCTTTGTTAGATGTCATTCGCGCTGGGAGATCAAGTGGAGGAGAAGGAGGAAAAGAGGAGTTTCCCCCTACCCATGCTTTGCCGAAAGGCTCAGATGGTGAGATGAAGAAAGCTGAATTTGTGACTTTCATATTGATACGTTTAAACGCAGTTCTTGTTTATTTCATGCACCCTTGCAAATAGACACCAGGGGCAGGGGCGTTGCTAGACATAAAGCTCTACTGGGGCACAGGCCCCACATTTTTTCCTGACTTTTTTGAAAGCCTGCTGTGTGCAAGAGGTGTGCAACACTTTCCTTTGCTTAATCCACTATTCTACAGTGCAACAGTTACTGCAAAAGATACATATATACAAGTGTAATCTTCATCATACCTAACATTATTAACATGTTTGAAAGCATAAATGGCATAACATGTTTGGAAATAATGACAGCAGAGAAATATTTTCTACATTATATAATAATAGCAATGACTCATAACTTATTTTTACAAGAATAATTTAAGAAACCAGTCATTTTATGACTGCTATACTAAATAATCTCAGTCATAGTTACTGCTAACTGTTATGTAAGTTAGTGTCCTAGAGTTAAATATTAGTAAACTAAATATTAATTTAATATCTGAAAAAAACAGAACAATATAACACATACATGTGTTGATTTTCTCAGCAACAATGCAATTCTATAGACTTAATAAGAGATTTTCCTGAGATTTTTCCTCTAATGTTTGAGACCTGACAGGGTGAGGATGTACTGTAGTTTGTCTTCCTGTACCTCCCTTAAACTTATCATCTCTCCTTTCTGCTTCCCTTTCCCTGCTTTGCACAAAACATTTCTGATGTACATCTACAGAAGCCAATAATGATCGAGTCAAAATAAGATTAGCATTATTATTTAGAAACTTACTTTAGTCTCGTCATGTTTTCATAAGCTAACTCACTCGCGTGGCATCACCTTTTGAATGCGGTTGTGCGCGCCGCGGATGAACTCAAAGACGTGCGTGGTCATGGATACGTGCGTGCACGCATCAATGCGACTGCTTCTTCGCTTTAACAAACGTAAATTGGTAACTACATTGCATATAGATCCGTTTTTGCCGCGATTGTCTTTGTAAAGGATTGCACTAGTTAACTGCTAAAATTTAACTTGAGATTTACACTGGGGCACAAAAGATTTACACTGGGGCACGTGCCCCAGTAAAAGGGGTCTAGCAACGCCCCTGACCAGGGGCCAGTTTCAGAAAGGTGGTTAAGTGAAAACTCTGAGTATGTTAACCCTGAAATGAGGAAAACTTTGGGTTTCCCGTTTCAAAATGGGAGGTTGGCTATTTTAAACCCGAGACAGCGGGGTAGTAAAGCCTGTTTCAGAGGGAGAGGTAACTTATACTTTCCGTGTAGGAGCTCTGTGTAATGGGTAACATGTTTAATACTGATGACAGCAAAGCCACTGGTGTGTTTCAATGACATTCTGGACTTCTGATAGGATTTGTTAAGTTTCAGCTTTAAAGCTGTGCAAGAGGTTGACCCAAAATATTTTAAAAAGAGTGTCTGAACTTTAAATGATGCAAGTCTATGAGTTTGACACCCTATATCCACTTGTTGCACATGTCATTATGCACAATTTATCAAACTTTGAAGGAATTTAAAAGAATCAAGCTCCTTGAATAATTCTAGGCATAAGATAGGCTACCCAAAAAGACTCAATTAAAACCTCTTCAACCCTGAGGACCCTGTCCCGGGTCCAAAATTTCGTATTTTGACTTAATATAAAATATTCTTTTAATCTTTAATGCTCCGTCATGGACCCCAGTAACACATATGAGATACTGTTTGAAAGCTTGGAGTCTCTACTTTCTGCAGATATGCATCACTTTGACATATCTTTTACTGTAAGAAAGTTATTTACACTTACTTTACACTATCACCCCCCCCATATTTTTTATATCATTTAATATTTCATATTTCTCAAATATGACAAACATGGGCAAGTCTTATATCAAATGAAATCTCTCAGGAATAAGGCTAAAGCGTTATTTTTGTTCTATTATCAACACTTATTACACGGCTCTCTGGAATGCTTGACTCTGATTGGTCAGTTGAGACATTTGCAGGTTCGTTCTTTTCAAATAATAACCGCTCCAAAATAATAACGCATAGCCGGACTACTTGCACGAGTAAAATCGCTCCGCGCCAATAAAGATCAATAAAGATTACTGTCTGTTTGGCTCCATCTTGTGACAAACACTCGACAACCACTACAAGACACAGACAGCTTACTGAGACTGAACTTGACAAAATAGAGCATGACAGCTCGAAGCCAACACACAAAAAAATACAGAATGGGCATTAAAACTTCTCAAAGACTGGCTAAAAGAGAAAAAATGGAGACAAGTATGAAGCAGAGGATCTTAATAAGGTATTACGATCATTTTATGCATCTGTGCAAAGTTTCGCGGAAGGATAAAAATGTTAATTTAAAACAAATATGCCAATAAAATGTTTCAAATTCATATTCATGTCCAGTTTTTTTTCTTATGTGGCAAGTAGCCGTGTAATAAGCGGGATAATGTAGAGGCAGCCGGTAGTTATTGGGAAATAAGCCCCTTCAGTTTGATACAAGACCCTCCGCTTCGCGTCGGGTCCTGATCACACTGTCGGGGCTTATTTCCCAATAACTACCGGCTGCCTCTACATTATCCCTTACATATCCAACAATCATCGAATTAATAATAAGGTAAAAAATGGTCTTTTGTAAATTTATGTGAAACTTGAGCGTGAGCTGCCTCAGATAGCACAGATGGCCACAAATGATACACCATCTTTTATTTTAGGTCCTACTCTAAATAATGAGTCCATTCACAGCATTTTCTTTGGTTGTGTGCATATATAATCCCTTGCTATTTATTATATGTGCAAAACAAAAAAATAATATTTATATGAAAAATGTATTTTCACACCCTTTAGTAAAATGAGAATAACTTTTGAATGCGACATGCTAAAGAGTTCATTTTTTTTTTGGGGTGTTTACTGTCTGCTGCTGCTAACAACCAGAACTGTCTGCAGTCTGCTAGAGCACCCAGAACCAGAGTTATACACTATCAAAGACGGTGTTTACAACATAAAAAAGAAAATTTGGTGTTTCATCATATGAAAAACAACATAAATAACAATATTTGTCACAAACAGCAGCTTTTTATGTAACTTCAAAGGGTTTTCTTTAAAATGATATAAAGAAATTGCATTTATTCCACTGTATGTGGTTACGGGGACACTTCAAATGTTTTTAGGCAGAAATTGTATACAAAAAGGTTATTATTTCTCCCTTCAGTTGGAGTAAAATTACTTTTGCATAGATTAAGATAGAGAAAAAATTCCTTTTTCCTCTGTAAGCTGACAATTGCTAGAATCAAACAAAACTGTCTGCAGGGAGCTGAGATACCCAGGGCCAGAGTTATATATTTCAAATAAAAACTTTAGAAAAAAAACATCAAAAAGTGCCTATTTATTTTCTGTTTATTAGAGGACTGATATCACATACAACCCTGTTTAGCACTTTCAACAGTGTTTTATGGGTTTCCTGTAAAATGATACCAAACTTTTATATGTAAACCTCTGCATGTGGGCATGCGAAGCTTTTGAAATTGGGTAGGCCAAATCCAGGCGAAAATCCCCAAAATAGCTTCAAGGTGGAAGAAGTTAACAAGAAAAGGTACAACACACAGTACTGTATCATCAACATGTCTTATAAATTAGCCATAGAGATTCCCTATGCTGGTCAGCAGCTAGTAAACAATCACTATTTGTGTAATTAAAATACATTATTTTATTAAACTATACAATGAGTTATATCCAGTGTTATCCCGTTAACATACTGTAATTAGATGAGTGACATACATACTTTAGTCTTCTATTAAATTTTCTCAACGTGGGCACCATTCTTACCCCTCTCTCTCTCTCTATCTCTCTCTCTCTCTCTCTCTCTCTCTCTCTCTTCAAAGACGTGCTTAAAGGGGAAAGCGCGTGTTTTCGCGTCATTCGCAAATACAGAAATATGACAGCATACATTGTTACTTTTACACAGAGTTACTACAAACCACGTGCGCGGCGCGGGCATATAGAGAGGGAGAGAATGCGCGTGTGTGTGTGGGAAAGTCATGATAAACTCGGTCAGTCGTCTTCTCTGTCAGTAACATATCCGTGACTGTTGAGGTTTATGCAAAAAAGAAAGTATAAGGAGGAACGGACTTTGAAAACACCGTCACCTTTTCAGTTATGTGAGAGAGAGGCGCGCGCTGCAAACAACATGACAGAGAGCGCGCGCAGTACTAAATTAAGCCGAACAGTAAAATGTCGCACTCCACTGGATAATTGTAAATGCACAAACACATGCTGAAAATACATGCCATTGTGGAAATAAGATAAATATCATATTACTTGAGGGTTATAGTTTGTTTAATAAAATAACAAATTGTTCTCTGGCGCTATAAAGAAAATCAAATCAAATTTACTTGACCTTCAAGGGGGGCGGGTCGAGCCATTAGGAGGGCGGGGCGCCCCCTTTATGTAGGGGAAACACTGCTCAAGTATCTGTAATGTTTATAATCTATTTCATGTGTCTAAATGCATTTTCTCTTACAGTGGTTCTGGATCTGGCCAGTCCTGCAACAAAAGCCAGCATCAGTCTGGACCACACCAAACCAAAAGGGCTAAAGCGCCCCTTTGACTGCATCCGGAGGGACAAAGTGGAGACAGTGCCGGATCCACAGCCTCCAGTCAGTTCCCCCTCTTCCCA
The DNA here is from genome assembly GCF_030506205.2 of Paramisgurnus dabryanus. Lineage (NCBI taxonomy): Eukaryota > Metazoa > Chordata > Actinopteri > Cypriniformes > Cobitidae > Paramisgurnus > Paramisgurnus dabryanus. The sequence continues at coordinate 26,034,868 of NC_133356.1, read as the reverse complement.
ATCATTTCCAGTCTCAAAGCAGTACTTACGCAGACTTGATTTTAATGTCTAATGCCAACGTTCTAATGCGCCCTGCGATTCAGGGTGATAGGCACTCGAAACCACGTGAGACACTCCTAGAGCTTTCAACACATTACGGAACACGCAAGATAAAAAATTCGACCCCTGATCTGTTTGAACAGTTTTTGGGAGACCAAAAGTCGTAAAAACTTTGTAAGGGCTTTTGTCACAGACCTAGCATTTATGCTTCTTAAAGGAATCGCTTCTGGGAACCGAGTAGCCACGCACATGATTGTCAATAAATATTGACAACCAGACCTAGCGCGTGGAAGTGGACCCACACAATCCACTAAAACGCGCTCAAATGGCTCTCCTTCGGCAGGGATAGGACAGAGAGGAGCAGGCGGCACTACCTGATTAGGTTTCCCTCCTACCTGGCAGATATGGCATGTTTTGCAATATTTAATAACATCAGCCTTTAAACCTGGCCAGAAAAAATGCTGGAGCACTCGATTATAGGTTTTATTAATTCCGAGGTGGCCAGACCAAGGATGATCGTGAGCTAAGTTTAATACCTGTTGTCGAAATTGCGAGGGTAGCACAACTTGATGCACTACATTCCAATCATCTGTCTGTTCAGCAGTCGGCGTACTGCTCCATTTGCGCATTAGTACTGCGTAGCGCCAATAAAAGTTTTGCTTACCCGGTGACAGTATCCCTTCAGCGCTCGCACGACATTTTTGTAACTTCGGATCATTTTTCTGCGCATCAATCAGGGCTTTGTGTGAAATTGACGCATCCGTTACGAAATCAAGAGAAACAGGTGAACTTTGCTGCATTTTAGGTGCCGGTAAAACTTCTGGCAATGTTTCATTTCCGAGAATATCTGAAAAAACAGAGTTACAAAGGTTAGTGTTTTCCTGAACATCACGTTTTGCTTGTGCTCGGGTCGTAACAGCACTTATTGAAAACACATCAGGTAACATTTCAGTGAGCACATCAGACTGCATATCTCCGCACGGAGCATCAGTTACCTTTACCATCGGCATAACCTTACCACCCGCAATGTCATTACCCATTATAAAATTGATACCCTTCACAGGTAGCGATGGGCGGACCGCAACTTCAAAGCACCCAGACGCCAATTCAGAAGTCACCCATATACGATGAAGAGGAACAGTTATAAACCCCATCTCTATGCCCTGCACAATTGTGCTAGTTTCACACGCAGAACCTCCAGAAAAATCTAAAATGTTTGACAGTATAAAGGACTGTCACGCAGAATTCGCACTGGTTTACGGCTTTCGACACCATCCAAAGACACAAATCCGTCAAACACAAAAGGCTGAAAACAGGGATCAGGCTTAGAAGTAGCGCAGGACGAAGAGACAGTTTTCACCAGAACTGTACCACGGGGTTGAACAGGCATTGAATCCTGCCGCTCGTTTTTTCGTTTTAAACTGTGACAATCGGCCATCAAATGTCCCAGCTTGTGACAATAACTGCATTCTTTACGTGACTTTGTAGTCGGACTGCTAGGAACCCACTTGCTTTTAACATCAGATACGCTCTCATTTGGTGCTGAACCCCCAAAATCATTAGAACGCTTAACAAACACAGTTTTGTGCATCAGCGCATATTCGTCTGCTAATACAGCAGCTTGCTGCACCGTACTGACTTTTTGTTCATTTAAATACAAAGCAGTACGCTCTGGGACACAGTTCTTAAATTCCTCAATTAAAATCAGCTCTCGCAGAGAGGTATAATCCGTAACCTTACACGCTTTTATCCAGCGATCAAACAACATTCCTTTCTCACGAGCAAACTCGACATACGTTTGAGACGCAGATTTTTTCGTAGTACGAAAACGTTGTCGGTAATGCTCGGGAACCAATTCATAACCTCTCAAAATCCCATTTTTCACCGCATCGTACTGGACGCTCTCTTCCAAAGAAAGGGACGCACACACATCTTGCGCCTTAACTGTTAATTTACACTGTAACATCAAGGCCCAAACTTCAGTTGGCCACTTCAGAGCACTTCGCAATACGTTCAAACGCTTGAAAGTAAGCTTCAACTTCCTTCTCACGAAAAGGTGGAACTATTGCAATATTTTTAGCTACGTCGAAATGTTGAGACGACTGAACAGACTCGGATACGTTACCTGAAGAAACAAAATCATTAGAAACACTATTCGAATTTGACGGACCAGCAACTGCGTCAGAGCCATCTTGCAAACTAATAGATGTTTTAGGAATCAATTGCTTAGGGAGACTTTGAGCAGCCTGCAACTCCACCTGCCGAAGTCGCACTTTTGTATCAGCATCTATTCGATACATTTCAATTTGACGTTTTAAATCATCTTGTCTTGCCTGAGCACGATCCTGAGTCTCTAATTGCAGACGAGCTAAACGAACTTTTAAACGTAAATCTGAAACAGCTCCAGGCGAAGCCTCTGTAGAAAGAGAACTCGGTTCGAATTTAGGCATTGAAAACGGTGGAACTATACCATCAGCGACTGGAGTAGATTGATCACCGATCGGTACTCGTGAAGGACTTTCTGTAGCAGATCCCATAGGACCAGCTGCTTCCACAGGAACAGCCTCTTAAGGAAAAACCCCTTTTTGAACCAACGCAGACATAATCCCTGCTGAAAAAACCAGCATACCAGCAAGACCAGCATATGTTGTGTTTTGGTGCTGGTTTGCTGGTGAACACCAGCTAAACCAGCATCAAACCAGCATCAGCACCAGCATTAGCACCAGCTAAACCAGCACCAAACCACCATTAGCACTAGCTAAACCAGCATTAGCACCAGCATCCCATGCTGGTCATACCAGCCCATGTTGTGTTTTGGTGCTGGTATGTTGTGACCACCAGCTAAACCAGCATAGACCAGCATAATTCCCATGCTGGTCCATGCTGGTTTGATGCAGTTTTTTTCAGCAGGGATACTAGATTTTATCTTAGCTTTACGCTGTGTTTTAGTAACAGAAATCTCATAGTGTTGAGCTATCAGAAATAAATCGTTTTTCCGACATGCCCCTAACCCCTCAACACTAGGCTGATCTATGAATTTGTTCAAATCAAAAGTTGCCATATTTACTCGAACGGTGAGGAGACAAATAAGGAAAATCCACACACACTCCGGACCTACCTACCTAACCAGAAGTCGACATCCTACAGCTAGTCTTTAGAGGGTACCGATTAAGAGATTGCTCTCCCCCCCGGAGTACCTCCAAACAAAACAAACTAAAAAAATAAAATAAAATAAAAAACAGTAAACCGTAGCCAGAGCTGGCGCTAAGCACAGTCCTGTTGGCTTACTCTGACTTACCGGAAAATGTGTAGGACAGACCAGATTTGCTCCACACCAAACAAATCAAGTTAATTAATTACCGGCAGCTGATTAAACTCTCGGGAAACAATGCTTACAAAAAGAATCTCGGTCGAGCCCCCAATTTATGTTACAAACCCCTCAAAATTGCTCGTAAGGGTAGTGGGGTTCACGCAACATAAAAAAGGACACGCGAGTCAAAGCACCATTTAAATATTTATTAAATGCCATTGCACTCACGTGCCACGGGCAACTACTAGTAAGGGTTGCGGACGAAAGACTTTCACAAACAATTTAACAAAAACCAAAAACAGAACAGCCAAAGATTAAATAAATACACAGTTTTTCAGCATCAGCAAAATCTCAGGACGCACACGGAGCTTTTTTCAAAGCAGCGGGACAAATAAAGCTTCCCCTCAAGTGTGTGCCACGCTCACGTAGAGTAAAAGACAGTGGCAGTGGCGACCGGGCGACTGGAGTTCAGATGGAAACAGCATAGGGAACTCAGCCTTCTCACACATTCACCCTCTCCATTTATCTCCACCCCAAACTTCATCATGAGCCGCAGGTGCACGAGGGCGGAGCTTCTCCTCGGTAAAAGGATAAACCAAATCAATACAACATACCACACAAAATAATAATACATACAAAACACGGCCGTAACAGTTCGAGCAATCCTTCTTCAAAGGATTCCTCAGATCTGGCCAGTCAGTCCAAGGTGGTTAAAGGTGGTCCAGAAGAACCAACATCACTTGAAGATTACCTCCGGAAAAAAAAAGATGTGGAACACCATGTGATGCTTCCACACAGGGCAGATCAGGCACATCCTGATGCCACGGATAAAGCCAGTCTGCCTATTTCCAAGACTCGTGTGAGTCTTGAAGAAAACGACGTGCATGTCGGGCAATCTAAATATCCGATGCCGGATGTGGCCAAAAATCCAGCGGCTAAAGTGTCCAAAATTCCTGGGCCTGAAAGTGCTGGTCAGCAGAGACAGAAAAAGACGGGTAAACCAAGCCCCAAATGTCTTCTGCCAAAAGGTCCTGGTAAGAAAACAAAATTGACTGTACTCTCTAAAGCAATGTTTTTGTTTTCCATTTCATTGTTTATTATTTCTCTTGTTGACTGACTCTCTATAAGTTCTCTGTAATTGTTTTGTTTTATTTGTACCTCTGCCTGTAGTTATCGTATTAAGTCTGTCAGGGTGTGTTTGATCCCTTTTCTACTCTGTGAATATGTAACCTCATACATTTTATTATTTTGTGTGTGTTTCAGAATCTTTTAATGCTGATTATGAGCTTCATGATCAGGACGGCATCAATAGCAATGTTGTCACAGGAATCCGCACAGCTGATGGCAAAGAGGTACAGTAGGGCACGCGTACTTATTTCAGCAAACATTGGGCGACCTTAAAAGTTTTGTGCGGTATCAGGGGTTTTACAATGTTTTAACAATGCTGTCTTTCTTTTTGCAGGTCACCATCAAGACGTTATTCATTATGTAAGTCACCAAAGCTAAACAAGTCCAGTTAAAACTAGCCATAACATAACTAAGATTAACTAAATTAGATATTAATGGCTACAAGCACCAAAGAAAGTTGATCTGGAAAGGCCTTGTTGACCTTATTCACAATTATTAAAGCCATGTCAGGGCTCAACATTAAGGCTTGTTCGCTTGTCCGGGACAAGTGGATTTTTTGTAAGAGAAAATTAGTTGTCCGACTGGACAAGTCAAATTTCAAAAAATTTTACTTAACGTTGTGCGGTTAACGACAGAGCAGAACGTGCAGCGCAAACACCGAGCGGAATATTGAACAGAGAGTGCGGCGCGCCGACATACACACACACACACACACACACACACACACACACACACACACACACACACACACACACACACACACACACACACTCGTTTACATGTTACTGTTATTGTAACTAAACAAGCTGCGTCCGCATTAAACCTGATGGACGAACACAGAGGGGAGGGAGTCGCGGGACGACATGGAGTGGAGATTGATGTTACTTCAGGCTCCGGCGTGAATATATAAATGACAGGCACTAATCAACCTCGTTTTCTTCACTGTGTGTCAAAAAAGCCGATTTAAGTCCATATTTTTTCTCTTCTAAAGTTCAGTAAAAACACATAATGGGCTTAAAATCTGTTTTATAACGAGAATCTCTTTTTAGTGTGCCTATGTGTGTGTGCGCTGCACGACAGCCTGTTTGAATCTGACAGAGTTCGTCACTGTACATTAAAAATCCCACACAACATTACAGCGTAAATGCTAGGTTTAAGATTGATTTTATATATAACAGATAATCTAGATACATTTATCCTAATAAGTTTTTTAAAACATGGTAATGTTTTAATGTTTTGCTTTAGTGTTTTAATGTCAGACAATCATTGAAATGTGGGAAAAATGAAGAGAAAGGCAGCAGATATAGCATCCTTCTTCAGAAAGAGTAGCAAGAAGCAGCCAAACGAATCTTAGTAAAATACATTTCAGTGGCCTAAATTCACATGATTTTCTAGTCTCTATAGTTTTTTCAGCAATGGGAGATATAAATCCTGGTTTCAAAGTAAATTTCAAAAGTTTTATTTGATTAAATAGTTTAAAAAAACATGAGGTTGAATTATGACTAAAAATTGTATGTTAATCTTAATTCATTTTAATTAAAATTAGTATTGTAGCAATTGTATGTTATACATCATTGTGATTAACGCACCTATTTAAAAGTATTTTAAGGTTGGATGATAGAGATTTTATGTGCCACCCCAGAGTAACTGCTGGCCCCTGCCTGGCCACCCCTATGAAAAATCCCTTGCTCCGCCACTGATTAGCAAAACACAAAAAATACATTATATTATTCATCTTTACTGACTTTTGTGCATGGACAAGTGAAACATAAATTTACTTGTCCGAAGGACAAGTTCCTCAAAAAGTTAATGTCAAGCCCTGCATGTAAATGCAATACCAATACATTTGTGACCCTGCCTGTGAACACCTAGCTAAAGTCATTTTCAGTGATGTACTGTTTTCTACATATGGCTAAAATCAAACTTTTAAGATCCTATAATCTCATAACCGGGTTTTACAGACAGGGTCACATTTATCAGAAAGAGGATCTAATACTTTCTTGACCACTTGTTTTCCAAAGATATCATTGGAACACCCTGTGTAGGACGGCAAGGCCTTGGTATGTCCCACTTTCATACATGGGGGAAAGCCAATTCAGTGGAAAGAAAAGCCATGATCCAGGCAGAAGTAAGGGATTTAGAGGAAGAGCGAAGAAGGGCAAAGGCAGTGGAACTTGGATCCCAGGGTGCCTGGACTCGGTGGGATCTCCTTAAGCGGAAAGTGTCATGGAATGATCTCTGGAGGCTGGAGCCATACCGAATATCCTTTTTACTGAGGGCCGTTTATGACACCCTTCCTTCCCCTGTGAACCTCCACAGATGGGGGTTAAGGGATGACCCTCTGTGCAAGCTCTGCAGGAAGAAAGGAACAATGGCCCATGTCTTGACAGGTTGCAGCACAGCACTTGCTCAGGGCAGATACAGATGGTGCTTTTGTAAAGGAGGGTTCAAAGCTACCAGGTCCCAGGAAGATCAGTGCAAGCATTCTGCAGTCTGCCCAAGCATGGGAGCTTAGTGTTGACCGAAAGAAAAGACTTCAGTTTCCTGACTTTGTCCACACTACCTTGAAACCAGATGCAGTCCTTTTCTCTTACACTGGAAAGAAGATCATCCTGGTTGAGCTTACAGTGCCATGGGAAGAGGGGTGTGAAAAGGCATTTGAGAGGAAATCTGAACGTTACAGGGAGCTGGTGCAAAACTGCAGAGAGAAAGGCTGGCAGACATGGCTGTACCCTGTTGAGGTGGGATGCAGAGGGTTTCCAGCCCAATCAGTCTGGAAACTGCTGACAGCTGTTGGAATGAAAGGATCAGAACGAAAAAAGGCGGTGCGAAGACTTGGGGAGGCAGCAGAGAGAGCCTCCTGTTGGATTTGGAATAGGAGGGAGGAGTCGAGCTGGCAGCCAGGAGGAAGTGAGTAGTGGCTGGCCACCACTGCTGACCCACCAAAAGGAGAGTGTTATGGTCAAGGGTCGAAACACTCAATAATAGTTGGTAACCATCTGATGACACAACCTCCTGGCTAAGAGCTCCAGTCATTGCAAAATGACTGAAGGAGTAGCATCTAATTATGCTATCACCAGCCTGGATATTGCAAACCGCTCCCTACAAAGGTGGCGCTGATGCTAAAATTAAGAGAAGCCCCTGAATGCCCTTATGTCATAAAAATGTATGACTGGTACGAGGAACGCACCTGGGTCATGCTTGTCCTCGAGTACCAAAGGGACTGGAAGGACTTGTATTCGTATATCGATAAAAAGGGAATGAAGGAAGACAAAGCTCACCACCTTATGCTTCAATTAGTAAGAGCAGATCAACACTGTTGAAGCATGAGGTGCTTCACAATGATATCCATTCTGGAAACATCATGGTGGATGAAAGTGGTTTGCACCTGAAATTAACAAACTTTAGGCGGGTCGTCTAGTCAAAAGCACTGGCTACACATCCAAACCACGTGAAGGTGAGCTAGAGTTTTTTAATAACATAGTGAAGCATGGAAACTTGCTTTTAGTGACATCATGATCATGTGACCTTGTTACAAAATTACTCAACACAATGTTTTGCTTACAGGAGCTAAATGTTGCATTCCACCTGAGGCCTTAACGAGGTTGCAATACTTGGCCATGCCAGCAACCGTCTGGGCCTTAGGTGTGGTGCTCTATGAGATGGTGCACGGATTTCCACCCTTGCAACGATTAGGCGTAGTAAGGATTACGGGACGCAATTTAACCATGAGTAAGTAAAAGACAAGAAGATTGCATTTTGTACATTTTACTCATTTGGTATTTTAGACATTTTTATTTAAAGCAACTTACAGTGTATTCAAGGTTCATATTTTTCATCAGTATGTCTGCTCCTCTCCCACAACCTTTTGTGCTGTTAACACAATTCACTACAAACTGAGTAGCCTGAGGAACACTATCTGATACAAGAACTATATAGACAGATAGAAAGGCTTACCAGCTCTTTTCTAAAACTTACAGATGCCCGTGATCTGATTCGACGGTGCCTGTACATGAATCCAGATCAACAACTAACAATCGATCAGATTTTAGCACACGACTGGTTTAAATGCATCATAACACAGGTTCCGGCGACCCCAGCGGTTGCGAATTATCTTGTGCCAAAAGGTTCTGGTAAGACAGCACAATTTACTGTATTTTTTAAAAGCAAATCTTATTGTAGACACATCAGACAATGATTTCTTGTATGTCGTTCTTCTCTGACTTTGTTTTCCATTTCATTGTTTATTATTTCTCTTGTTGACGGACTCTCAAGTAAGTTCTCTGTAATTGTTTTGTTTTATTTGTACCTCTGCCTGTAGTTATCGTATTTAGTCTGTCAGCGTGTGTTTGATCCCTTTTCTACTCTGTGAATATGTAACCTCATACATTTTATTATTGTGTGTTTCAGAATCTTTTAATGCTGAATACGAGTATAAAACGAGTAAAGATTATTTTCTTGGGAAAGGTGCCTATGGCAGGGTCTATAGAGGAACCCGTAAAGCTGATGGCAAATTGGTACGGCACCCATACTTATTTCTACAGACATTGTGCAAACCTTAAACATGTTGCGCTTTTCAATGTTTCATGTTCTCTTTCTCTGTGCAGGTCGCAATCAAGCGTGTGAGGCTACATGAGAAAGAAAGATGTATTTGTTATGCAAGTCATCAAAACTAAGGCTTTCAGCATGGATATTCCAGACCACTTGTTACAGAGGTGGCCTTAATGTTGAAGTTAAAAGAAGCTCCTGAATGCCCCTATGTTATAAGAATGATTGACTGGTATTAGGAACGCAATTACCTCATGTTTGTTCTGGAGTACCTAGACGAATGGATGCCCTTGCGTAATTATATCTCTACACCTGGAAAACTGCCGGAAGATGGAGCACGCAGGCTTAAGCTTCAGTTAGTGAAAGCAGTTGAACATTGCATAAAGCACGGGGTGTTTCACAATGACATCCATTTTGGAAACATCTTGGTGGACAGTGAAGGTGTACAACTGAAGTTAATTGACTTTGGGATTTGCCGTCTAATCAATGACGCTGCATACAAATCCAAAGGACATAAAGGTGAGCTGAAGACTTTAGATAACTTAGTGGAACATGGAAACTTGCTTTTAGTGACATCATGATCATGTGACCCTGTTACTTCTCAACACAATGTTTTGCTTACAGGAGCACCTGAGAAATATTCTGAGTTCATACACAGGGTAAAGCCAAAAAACGTCTTGGACTTAAGCTCTGTGCTATATAAGATGCTGCACGGAAAAAAGCCCCTTCTTTGGACCCCAATTATGGGCCCCACTTTAACCAAGAGTAAGTGAAAGACAAAAAGACTGCATTTTGTACATTTGACTCATTTGGCAGACATTTTTATCTAAAGCAACTTACAGTTCATTCAAGGTTTATATTTTTCATCAGTATGTCTGCTCCTCTCCCACAACCTTTTGTGCTGTAGAGTAAACCAATAGAGTAAAGTTTGCCGCATCGTCTGCCTTTTCGTTACATTATTTTGGTCTAACGAATCACTTTATTTTAACTACAGGGTTAAGCATCGACTGCCTTTAATTATTTGGTCTGAGGAACTAGTTAACTCTACTTACCAGAGTTAAACATTGCTGTATTGACTGCCATTAATTATAAGGTCTGACGAACTTCTTAACTCTTGACTAGTTGTATGGTCGATCGAAAACAAGAGAGCTCCATGGCCAAAAAAACAACTTGGTTTAAACAAATTTGTTAGGAACTATCTTGTTTTGACTATTGCTAGGAAATAACTAGTTTTGACTCCCATAGAAACTCTAGAAACCATCAGGCGACTAAGCTGGTTCCGGTGAAGCTAAACATTTGCCCCCCACCCCATATCTTCATCATGAGGGAACCCCCCCGTCACTAAAAGACGAAGTTCTTCTCATGACTCCATCCCACAGCATTTCGCCTGTCTAAGATTTGGGGAGTATAAGCTAATTTGCATCTAGGTTTACCTAGCAACTTCACTAGTTCACTGCTGAGTTTAGGGATGCACCGATACCACTTTTTTGGAATACGAGTACGAGTATGAGTACTTGCCGATACCGAGTACTTAATAAAAAAACATGATTTAAATTTACAGGTAACAGCTTTAGTCATATAATTTAAGAAAAAAAACAAAGGACTGGTTTCCAGTTTGTTTTAAACTCTGCCTCTTTGGACATCACAAGAGGCTTTAACCCCTTACACGCCGCAAAAAACATAGACATTTCTCAGACCGTGGTATCGATTTCATGTATCGGGGGACTTTTAACGAGTACGAGTACTTTAGAAAATGTGGTATCGAGGTCGATACCCGATACCAGTATCGGTATCGGTGCATCCCTAGCTGAGTTTATTGTTGAATTTTATTGCTGAAGGTGTACCTAGTAGGACAGCATAAGGATCGTCCCATCTTGGTTGTAGGCCTGAGTGTTTTAATTTTTTATAAATCATTTGCCCTGGCACAATATTATGTTTTCCGTAATTTTTCCAGCATCCTGAACCAGATTTTGCTTTTTTTGTACTGCTTCAGTCAAAGCCATACAATATGTAAAAAGAGAATCTGACATTAGATGTAAATTTACTTCTGCAAGGTCTGAAGTTCCTGGCAGCTATGCCATTGAATCCCCAAAAGCCTACAGACTTCCTGACATACCTGGGCTGCGTTCTCCGATAACGTTGTCTCTTAGCGCGCTACAAAGACTCAAAAGGTACACCTTAACTACAGGTTTACCTTTCCTACGTGTGTTCTCCGAACTATACCTTAGGATGTTGCTTAAGGTAAACCTTCTTAAGTTCAACCTTAGCGAGTGCTGTCCATGGTGGAGGTGCTGAATAGGTTGATATCGATTGCTCGACAATCAATAATTCACTTCATGTAATAGGTTTCGCTGCGTTCTGAGATAGCGGTGTTCTTTATTAAAGAAACATTTTAGAAATAGTTCAAGTTAAATGAATTAGGAATATCTGGTAAAAATATTTCAAACAACTAAATTCAACCTTCTATATTTTATCTCAAACCCGTGCAAAACCCGCAACTTTATTTCCAAACGTATCATGTTTTTAAACTGCTCCAATTCATCCGCTATGCCTTCACTTGAAAGGATCATTTATATTAGGGGTTCCCAATAAGTGCGTTGCACAGGGGAATACGGTGGGTCGTGGAGGTACTTGTCTGTGCATTACACTTAAAATATATAAAAACAAACTGTTGTTGTTCATTGGTTCACGCGTTTATTGTGCTTGGACAGTGGATGCGCAAGCAGCGTCGTTACAATGCAGATAAAGCTTAATGGAAGCATTTCTGGAGCCTGTCTGTCTACCTCAAATATAACATATAATATATATATATATTAATACTTTAGATTTTAGCTTTGATTAGTTTTAATGTGGAAATTGTGTTGAGCTGAGGAGACTATACAAGCAGTAATCAAGTGCGCAGTTTATTTTGAATGTTTATAAAGAATATGGCATGCAGTTGCCTCAAAGTTATAAAACATTAAAAAAACTTCGATGCAAAGTCGAATTAACATTAATAATCCTAATTAGTTTTTTTTTTTGTAATTTTACCCGATTTATTTATGCAGCTAAAATACTTGCCGGTAGACTAAGATTTAACGGATATGAAATGCACAAATGAAATAGTAGGATTCGCTGTATAGCTGCCAGTTTCACCAACTCCATCACCAAAAATATATTTTTAAATAGTTTCTTAAGCCTGTAGCATTTAATAGTTCGCAGCTGATGTCCCTTTGGAAAACATAATTAAAAATCTACAACCATCAGTGTAATGATGTCTAATTATGTGAATGTTTTATTCTTTAAATATAAAAAATATTTGCCTACTTAAACACGGAGTGTATTGCAACTTTTTATTTTTAGTTATATAGACTGCAATGTAAGCTTTTATGAAAGTGATGGCCCCTAGTGGAGTCATGTGGGATAAGGTATAGCTAAGAGTGCTCCAGACCAACCTTTCGAACGTATGACTTACAGAAGGTGTACGTAACTAAGAACGTTTCGGCAAACACGTATTAGCGATAAGGTACAGCTTAAGGTACAACTTAAGAACGACGTAGCGTTAAGGTAGTTTCGGAGAACGCAGCCCTGACTAGTAAAGTATTTACCCTGATCAAAATCAATAATGTTTCATTTCATCTGGAATGATGTCTCGAACCAGCATATTAGCCATAAAGGCAGCAAAGCCTTTCTTTGTGGGGAAAACCTTTACACCAAACGAGAAAATGATCAGTTATAATTGTAATATCTTGATAACCCTCGCACTTAGGTAAGGTTATAAAGTCACACTGCAATTCACAAAACAGCCCTGAGGTGTTCTGCTTAGAACTGATAGAATTTGGGGGTGCCGAATTGTGTTTTTGAGAAGTTACGCATCCGCAAACAATTTATTTTGAATGTTTCCTAAAACCCCTCTCCCACCAATTTGCATTAAAATGTAAACACATTTGAAAAACGCCCAAGCGTACGACACTGTATATCTTTTTGACCAAATAAGGAAAAGACTTTTGGATTTACGAATCGGTGTTAAAATTACTATTTTCCATCCATTCTCATTTCTCCTTTCTGGAGCATTGAATTTGAAAATCAGCTATGTCGGTGAGCTGTGAGTAGTTTGTCACCATAGATGACACATTTGAGCAGTAAGAGTTTCTGCCGTTCTTGCGGCCCCAACCGTAGCTGCCTGGTCAGCAAGGGTTTTCCCTTTAATTTCACCAGAATCTCCCTTCAGGTGGGCTTTTACCGCAGCCTGTTACGGGACATCTCAGGAAACCTCTCTGCTGCCAACTTGCACAGCTCCCCAGGCAAAACAAAAAATAAAATATAAATGTTAGGTTTTGTTACTAGCCAATTCATATGCTTTTTGTGATTTTGCCTTTCATTTCCCTTTTGTCCACAAACATCATTGTACCAATCAAATTGGAATTTTTAAGTGGCATATTATCCAAGAACACTTAATGTTTGTATAATATCTACACAATCACAGTCATGGCTGTTTGGAATTGCTTCATTTCACTATTTCACATTTTTACTTTCTTTACCACACATATACTTCTCATCTCCTTCTAAATCCTCCTTAGCACAACCACTACTACAATTTCCCATCTTTAGAAACAAAAATTCAACAATTTCTTTCTTTTTTTTAGGGATGCACCGAAATGAAAATTCTTGGCCGAAACCGAAAACCGAAAATGAGGAAACCAAGGCCGAAAAACCGAAACACCGAGATAAATTATTATGCCAATTATTAGTACAAATACATTTATGGCTATCACTGTGTACTAACTTTACTAGGGGTGTGTGACAGATCACAAAACTCACGGTTCAGATTAACATTACAGTTTTTGAGGCACGGATCGGATTATTTTTCAGATCAGCAAAAAGGGGGTGGGGAAAATCTAATAACAAATAAAGAAATTACAAACATTTATAAAAAAGAACAAAGCTGCACATTAATAAGGGCTAACATTAGCATTAGGTACAGAAATCGAATTAAATGAGTCATAACACTGTCTTTATTGTATAAATTAAATATATTATTATTTTTAGAGCTATTTGTCTCTTTGTTAGACTTAAGTAGGTTAATTGAGGTTACTGTCTCTTTAAATAAGCAGAGACTGGTTTATGACTTTAATCTATACATACACTTAAGACATAAACAAATGTTTTTATTAGAAAAAGAATACTTTGGAGATAATTTTGTTTATATGTGCCCTGTCAATAACAGAAAGATTTTACGTTCGCTTGTTTGCGTCTCACTCGTGTGTGCACTATTGAGGGCACTTAAACGGGCGCGCACACATAGAACGAAGGCGAATCCCAAACAGCGCAGCATAAAAATGTTACGTTGTTTTTTATTGCTTTATTCGGCACATGTATGTTAATGGACTATACAGTATAAGACACATTTGCGCGACTCTCTCAAAAGTTTACACATCAAGAGTTCTGATCTTTAAAGGGCGTACTCACTGTGATGATCACGTCTGGACCGGACACAACCGCATGTGCCTCTGTGCGTACTTTAGCGCCTTTTTGCGGTTAAATACATCCACGCCGCATACATGTTGCTTCAGACAAGCACGTGCAGGTCGCGGTTTCTGTTTGCGTCATCACAAAATTTTCAGTGGCCGAATATTCGGTGCATCCCTACTTTTTTTCTATTTCTTCAACTTTTCTTTCCCCGGGGAATTCTAAACACCACCTCCTGTTTGTTTACACAGTGTGCTTACTTCAGCGTTCAACTGATTGGTTGTTTTGAACCTTCAGGGTTTCTCTCCCTGTCGCTGTTTCAGTACACCAGGTAAATTCACAGTATATATATATATATATATAGGTTTAGGTTCAGATTTTTTTTACTTCTTTTATTATATGAATATTAAGTTGTAATTTAATCCTGTAAATAATGTTGAATTTTCAGCATCATTACTCCAGTCTTCAGTGTCACATAATCTATCCGAGTTCATTCTAATATGCTGATTTGCTGCTCAAGAAACATTTCCAATCATTATCAAAGTTGATTATCGTGTTAAAGAAATATTTTAGTGCTACCTTGTTACTGACACCAGTGGCCGTTATAGAAACTGCAGCCTCGGTGAGCACACTCGTACGAGCACGACCACAACAACCAGAGTTGCCGTAGCAACCATAGACAGTTCATTGAGATTACCCAGCATGTTTACAGATGTAAGAAAAGTTACAGTACTGTAATGTTATTGTTTGACAGACCATATTTTAGTAAAATGTTGCAGTGCTACTTTATATTTTCAACAGAAGTCTACTTCTAAAAGTTTTGTAACACTACACTGTAAAAAACACTCCCGACTAGTGCTGAAGCGACCTTTTTCATCTCCATGCGTGCTGGAACTCTGTCTGATGCAGCCCCCGCTAGCTTAGCACAAAGACTGGAAGTAAGTGGCTCCAGCTAGCATACAGCTCCCAAAATAACGCAAACATTTTCCTATTTATGTGTTGTGATTTGTATAGTCACACTGTGTACAAAATAGAGACACAGTCGATTGAACTGACTCATTTCAGCTGTTCTGTAACCGAAAACTTAAGAGTTAACTCCGAATCGGTTGAACCTCCTTCATGATATGGGCCCCAGGTTGTGCTCAAGTATCTGTAATGTTTATAATCTATTTCATGTGTCTAAATGCATTTTCTCTTACAGTGGTTCTGGATCTGGCCAGTCCTGCAACAAAAGCCAGCATCAGTCTGGACCACACCAAACCAAAAGCACTTAAAGCGCCCCTTTGACTGCATCCGGACGGACAAAGTGGGGACAGTGCCAGATCCACAGCCTCCAGTCAGTTCGAGCAATCCTTCTTCAAAGGATTCCTCAGATCTGGCCAGTCAGTCGAAGGTGGTTAAAGGTGGTCCAGAAGAACCAACATCACTTGAAGATTACCTCCGGAAAAAAAAAAAAGATGTGGAGCACCATGTGATGCTTCCACACAGGGCAGATCAGGCAAATCCTGATGCCACGGATAAAGCCAGTCTGCCTATTTCCAAGACTCGTGTGAGTCTTGAAGGAACTGACGTGCATGTCGGGCAATCTAAATATCCGATGCCGGATGTGGCCAAAAATCCAGCGGCTAAAGTGTCCAAAATTCCTGGGCCTGAAAGTGCTGGTCAGCAGAGACAGAAAAAAACGGTTAAACCAAGCCCCAAATGTCTTCTGCCAAAAGGTCCTGGTAAGAAAACAAAATTGACTGTACTCTCTAAAGCAGTGTTTTTGTTTTCCATTTCATTGTTTATTATTTCTCTTGTTGACGGACTCTCTGTAAGTTCTCTGTAATTGTTTTGTTTTATTTGTACCTCTGCCTGTAGTTATCGTATTAAGTCTGTCAGCGTGTGTTTGATCCCTTTTCTACTCTGTGAATATGTAACCTCATACATTTTATTATTGTGTGTGTTTCAGAATCTTTTAATGCTGATTATGAGCTTCATGATCAGGACGGCATCAATAGCAATGTTGTCACAGGAATCCGCACAGCTGATGGCAAAGAGGTACAGTAGGGCATGCGTACTTATTTCAGCAAACATTGGGCGACCTTAAAAGTTTTGTGCGGTATCAGGGGTTTTACAATGTTTTAACAATGCTGTCTTTCTTTTTGCAGGTCACCATCAAGCGTGTGGAGTTGGATGACAAAGACGTTATTCATTATGTAAGTCACCAAAGCTAAACATGTCCAGTTAAAACTAGCCATAACATAACTAAGATTAACTAAAATAGATATTAAAGGCTACAAGCACTAGGGCTGGGTATCGATTCAGATGTTCCAGATCGATTCAATTTCGATTCACAAGCCATCAAATCGATTCGATTTCAAATCTCGATTCAATTTTCGATTCGGGTTCTCGGGTCGGTTTTTATACTCGATTCTCGATTGAACTCAATAAAATTAATACAAATACTATATTAATAAAAAGAACAGTGAACAGAAGTTTACAAGTGGGAAATTAATTAAAAGATATTAAAAGCCACAACACTATCGCTGTCGTCTTGTTTGCGAAATCTAAAATGCTTCCATACCTTTTACTTTTATGTGAAGGTGGCATCAACGTCGATGAAGCACCTAAAACCGCCATTTTAAGAACTGAATGAAAGAATGACAGGCTCCTTGGTAACATCGCTCAAGGCAAAAAAAGAGTGTGACATCTAGTGAAGAAGACTAGTAATTTGATTAATGATAAAGGAATATTCCATTTTCTAGAGTTGGGGTACTCGAACCTGGACTCGGGCTCGAGTCCGGACTCGAGTCCAATTTTGAATGAACTCGTACTTGTCACACACTCGGGTGAATTTGTACTCGGACTTGACACGGACTTGGGCATTTTGGACTCGGAAAATATCCTGAGTACAGTCGAGTCCACGTCATGTGCAACATTAAAGACAGCATGAACTTGAGATGAGAAATGAATTAATGTCTCGTACACACTGCCAGCTTTCGAGAGTGACAACCGCATTTAAATGCGGGAGTGAATCCCCTAAATGTTCGTTTCATGTCTGTATGGAACAAGACTCACTCCCGATGTCAAATGTGATGATTGACACAGAAATAACCATAGCAACGTTCTGCCGTCTCGCGTGCTTATCATTCACAGCTTTGACCAAAATAATCTAACAGCATTTTGTTTTGCAATGAACCTCCGTCCGGGCGTTGTGTATTGTACGCTTCTTTTGTGAGGCTGCTTTACAGCGCGCGTTCTTGCAGTGTTGCCAGGTCCTCAGCTTTTTTGTATGTAAATACCGTAAATTACTGAAGTGTGTGTGTACAGAACAGGATTAAGCATTAAAAGGTGAAGTGACAACCGAATTAATATGCAGTGTGTACGGGACCGTCTCCCCTCCTGTTATTGTACTGCAACACACTGGCAGGCAGCAGTCAGTCGCATCATACTTGCAGACAAACACATCACACACATCAATGCATGGCTAGCACGATGTCCTCAAAGTCAGCACTAATTTGTTTTGCTTACGAAAATCATATAGAATTTATTTGCAAGACATCTGGTAAAAAGAAGATACCTCTATATCCCTTTCTTTTCTTTGAAATCAGTTTTAATAGGAAACTAGTTGACATAGAATAAAAATGTTCAATGGCAATGACAAGATGGAATAGAGGTATTTTTATTTCATTTTTATATTGCCATTGGTTAAATGGGTTGAAGGGTTAAAGTATTAATAGAAAGTAACCATTTACAATACAATTTTTTTATCTTTTTTCAATTGAATTACTTTCTGGACTCGGGCGGACTCGACTTGGACTCTGCCTTTAAGAACTCGGACTTGAGTCCAACTCGGACCATTTTGGACTCGGACTTGGACTCAGACTTCAAGTTTAAAAACTTGGTCTTGACTCGTACTCGACAAAGGTGGACTCGGACCCAACTCTACCATTTTCTTAAAAGAAAAATCCAGATAATTTACTCACCACCATGTCATCCAAAATGTTGATGTCTTTCTTTGTTCAGTCGAGAAGAAATGATGTTTTCTGAGGAAAACATTGCAGGATTTTTCTCATTTTAATGGACTTTAATAGACACCAACAATTAACACTTAACTCAACACTTAACAGTTTTTTTCAACGGAGTTTCAAAGGACTCTAAATGATCCCAAACGAGGCATAAGGGTCTTATCTAGCAAAACGATTGTCATTTTTGACAATAATAATAACAAATATACACTTTTAAAGCACAACTTCTCGTTTAAATCCGGTCGTGATGCACCAACGTGACAATCGTTTTGCTAGATAAGACCCTTATGCCTCGTTTGGGATCGTTTAGAGTCCTTTGAAACTCCGTTGAAAAAAACTGTTAAGTGTTGAGTTAAGTATTAAATGTTGGGCTCTATTAAAGTCCATTAAAATGAGAAAATCCTGCAATGTTTTCCTCAAAAAACAGAATTTCTTCTGGACTGAACAAAGAAAGACATCAACATTTTGGATGACATGGTGGTGAGTAAATTATCTGGATTTTTCTTTTAAGAAAATGGAATATTCCTTTAATCTTACGTTCAATGTTTGCAAAAAAAATGAAAAAAAAATTGATGCTGCTCTTTGAGAATCGATTCTGAATCGACCACATAAAAAAAACTATTAATCGAAAAATTTATTTTTTTGCCCAGCCCTAACAAGCACCAAAGAAAGTTGTTCTGGAAAGGCCTTGTTGACCTTATTCACAATTATTAAAGCCATGTCAGGGCTCGACATTAAGGCTTGTTCGCTTGTCCGGGACAAGTGGATTTTATGTAAGAGAAAATGAGTTGTCCGACTGGACAAGTCAAATTTAAATTTTTTTACTTAACGTTGTGCCGTTAACAACAGAGCAGAACGTGCAGTGCAAACACCGAGCGGAATATTGAACAGAGAGCGCGGCGCGCCGACATACACACACACACTCGTTTACATGTTACTGTTATTGTAACTAAACAAGCTGCGCGCGCATTAAACCTGATGGACGAACACGGAGGGGAGGGAGTCGCGGGACGACATGGAGTGGAGATTGATGTTTCTTCAGGCTCCGGCGTGAATATATAAATGACAGGCACTAATCAACCGCGTTTTCTTCACTGTGTGTCAAAAAAGCAGATTTAAGTCTGTAAGGTATCTCAGGTTTCGGAAGGAGAACAAAACTGCAATCGTTGCCGGGTTTCTGACACAATATGTCTGAGAGCGTTGCTAGAGTACGAATATATTGTATTGTATTAACGCTAAATCAAAACTAAACAACAGATTTGTAAATGAAAAGGTTTAATTATATTACTGACTTAAAGTTACAGTTGAAATGGTTACACTATAAATATATGAAATGGTAAATAATAATACAAACAATTGACTGTTTCCAATGTATGTGAGATATTACCTGATAAGATAGAGAACAGAGAAAGAAAGAAAGTTTAGAAGAAAGAGAACTGGACTCTAGGCCTAATGGCCTGAACCCCAGTGAAGAAGCAAGGAAAGGGAAAAGGCCAATGCAAAAGCCAAAAGCCCAGAGCTCATAAAAACCTTGACCTATATCCTCTATCCCTTGACCATGTGACTAAACCTAACTTGATACATTCAAATTAACCAATCAGAAGATCACCTTTAACCCCCAATGTACTTGACCAAACCCAACATAATACATTCAAACTGACCAATCAGAAGACCACCTTTAACCCCCACTGTAAACAGCTGTGACAATAGTCTTTGATCACTCACTATCAGCACAGGGGGTTGTGACAAGTTGTGACCAAGTAATAAATTCCTATATTTTTAATCTTACAAGTCCATATTTTTTCTCTTCCAAAGTTCGGTAAAACACATAATGGACTTAAAATCTTGTTTAAGAATCTGTTTTATAACGAGAATCTCTCTTTAGCGTGCCTATGTGTGTTTGCGCCGCGTGACAGCCGGTTTGAATCTGACAGAGTTCGTCACTGTACATTTAAAAATCCCACACAAACATTACAGCGTAAATGCTAGGTTTAAGATTGATTTTATATATAACAGATAATCTAGATAAATTTATCCTAATATGTTTTTTAAAACATGGTAATGTTTTAATGTTTTGCTTTAGTGTTTTAATGTCAGACAATCATTGAAATGTGGGAAAAATGAAGAGAAAGGCAGCAGATATAGCATCCTTCTTCAGAAAGAGTAGCAAGAAGCAGCCAAATGAATCTTAGTAAAATACATTTCAGTGGCCTAAATTCACATGATTTTCTGGTCTCTATAGTTTTTTCAGCAATGGGAGAAATAAATCCTGGTTTCCAAGTAAATTTCAAAAGTTTTATTTGATTAAATAGTTTAAAAATACATGAGGTTGAATTATGACTAAAAATTGTATGTTAATCTTAATTCATTTTAATTAAAATTAAAGTATTTTAGCAATTGTATGTTATACATCATTGTGATTAACGCACCTATAATATTTAAAAGTATTTTAAGGTTGGATGATAGAGATTTTATGTGCCACCCCAGAGTAACTGCTGGCCCCTGCCTGGCCACCCCTATGAAAAATCCCTTGTTCCGCCACTGATTAGCAAAACACAAAAAATACATTATATTATAAATCATTACCCAGACAAGTGACTTTTGTGCATGGACAAGTGAAACATAAATTTACTTGTCCGAAGGACAAGTTCCTCAAAAAGTTAATGTCAAGCCCTGCATGTAAATGCAATACCAATACATTTGTGACCCTGCCTGTGAACACCTAACTATTTTCAGTGATGTACTGTTTTCTACATATGGCTAAAATCAAACTTTTAAGATCCTATAATCTCATAACCGGGTTTTACA
The DNA here is from genome assembly GCF_030506205.2 of Paramisgurnus dabryanus. Lineage (NCBI taxonomy): Eukaryota > Metazoa > Chordata > Actinopteri > Cypriniformes > Cobitidae > Paramisgurnus > Paramisgurnus dabryanus. The sequence continues at coordinate 26,013,577 of NC_133356.1, read as the reverse complement.
GACAGGGTCACATTTATCAGAAAGAGGATCTAATACTTTCTTGACCACTTGTTTTCCAAAGATATCATTTGAGCACCCTGTGTAGGACGGCAAGGCCTTGGTATGTCCCACTTTCATACATGGGGGAAAGCCAATTCAGTGGAAAGAAAAGCCATGACCCAGGCAGAAGTAAGGGATTTAGAGGAAGAGCGAAGAAGGGCAAAGGCAGTGGAACTTGGATCCCAGGGTGCCTGGACTCGGTGGGATCTCCCTAAGCGGAAAGTGTCATGGAATGATCTCTGGAGGCTGGAGCCATACCGAATATCCTTTTTACTGAGGGTCGTTTATGACACCCTACCTTCCCCTGTGAACCTCCACAGATGGGGGTTAAGGGATGACCCTCTGTGCAAGCTCTGCAGGAAGAAAGGAACAATGGCCCATGTCTTGACAGGTTGCAGCACAGCACTTGCTCAGGGCAGATACAGATGGCGCCATGACAAAGTCCTAACAGTCCTTGCTGATATTTTGGAGCAGGAGAGAACCAGGAAATGCCAAAATAAGATCAAGGCGCCCCCTACAATAGCTTTTGTAAAGGAGGGTTCGAAGCTACCAGGTCCCAGTAAGATCAGTGCAAGCATTTTGCAGTCTGCCCAAGCATGGGAGCTTAGGGTTGACCTAAAGAAAAGACTTCAGTTTCCTGACTTTGTCCACACTACCTTGAGACCAGACGCAGTCCTTTTCTCTTACAATGGAAAGAAGATCATCCTGGTTGAGCTTACAGTGCCATGGGAAGAGGGGTGTGAAGAGGCATTTGAGAGGAAATCTGAACGTTACAGGGAGCTGGTGCAAAACTGCAGAGAGAAAGGCTGGCAGACATGGCTGTACCCTGTTGAGGTGGGATGCAGGGGGTATCCAGCCCAATCAGTCTGGAAACTGCTGACAGCTGTTGGACTGAAAGGATCAGAACGAAAAAAGGCGGTGCGAAGACTTGGGGAGGCAGCAGAGAGAGCCTCCTGTTGGATTTGGAATAGGAGGGAGGTGTCGAGCTGGCAGCCAGGAGGGAGTGAGTAGTGGCTGGCCACCACTGCTGACCCGCCAAAAGGAGAATGTTATGGTCAAGGGTCAAAACACTCAATGATAGTTGGTAACCATCTGATGACACAACCTCCTGGCTAAGAGCCAGTCATTGCAAAATGACTGAAGGAGTAGCATCTAAGGATGTATGCTATCACCAGCCTGGATATTGCAAACCGCTCCCTACAGAGGTGGCGCTGATGCTAAAATTAAGAGTACCTCCTGAATGCCCTTATGTCATAAAAATGTATGACTGGTACGAGGAACGCACCTGGGTCATGCTTGTCCTCGAGTACCAAAGGGACTGGAAGGACTTGTATTCCTATATCGATAAAAAGGGAATGAAGGAAGACAAAGCTCACCACCTTATGCTTCAATTAGTAAGAGCAGATCAACACTGTTGAAGCATGAAGTGCTTCACAATGATATCCATTCTGGAAACATCATGGTGGATGAAAGTGGTTTGCACCTGAAGTTAACAAACTTTAGGATGGCTCGTCTAGTCAAAAGCACTGGCTACACATCCAAACCACGTGAAGGTGAGCTGGAGTTTTTTAATAACATAGTGAAGCATGGAAACTTGCTTTTAGTGACATCATGATCATGTGACCTTGTTACAAAATTACTCAACACAATGTTTTGCTTACAGGAGCTAAATGTTGCATTCCACCTGAGGCCTTAACGAGGTTGCAATACTTGGCCATGCCAGCAACCGTCTGGGCCTTAGGTGTGGTGCTCTATGAGATGGTGTACGGATTTCCACCCTTGCAACGATTAGGCGTAGTAAGGATTACGGGACGCAATTTAACCATGAGTAAGTAAAAGACAAGAAGATTGCATTTTGTACATTTTACTCATTTGGTATTTTAGACATTTTTATTTAAAGCAACTTACAGTGTATTCAAGGTTCATATTTTTCATCAGTATGTCTGCTCCTCTCCCACAACCTTTTGTGCTGTTAACACAATTCACTACAAACTGAGGAGCCTGAGGAACACTATCTGATACAAGAACTATATGGACAGATAGAAAGGCTTACCAGCTCTTTTCTAAAACTTAAAGATGCCCGTGATCTCATTCGACGATGCCTGTACATGAATCCAGATCAACGACTAACAATCGATCACATTTTAGCACACGACTGGTTTAAATACATCATAACACAGGTTCCGGCGACCCCAGCGGTTGCGAATTATCTTGTGCCAAAAGGTTCTGGTAAGACAGCACAATTTACTGTATTTTTTAAAAGCAAATCTTATTGTAGACACATCAGACAATGATTTCTTGTATGTCGTTCATCTCTGAGTTTGTTTTCTATTTCATTGTTTTCTATTTCATTTTTTGTGTGTATTAGAATCTTTTAATGCTGAATACGAGTATAAAACGAGTAAAGATTATTTTCTTGGGAAAGGTGCCTATGGCAGGGTCTATAGAGGAACCCGTAAAGCTGATGGCAAATTGGTACGGCACCCATACTTATTTCTACAGACATTGTGCAAACCTTAAACATGTTGCGCTTTTCAATGTTTCATGTTCTCTTTCTCTTTGCAGGTCGCCATCAAGCGTGTGAGGCTACGTGAGGAAGAAAGATGTATTTGTTATGCAAGTCATCAAAACTAAGGCTTTCCAGGCTTTCAGCATGGATATTCCAGACCACTTGTTACAGAGGTTGCTTTAATGTTGAAGTTAAAAGAAGCTCCTGAATGCCCCTATGTTATAAGAATGATTGACTGGTATGAGGAACGCAACTACCTCATGTTTGTTCTGGAGTACCTAGACGAATGGATGCCCTTGCGTAATTATATCTCTACACCTGGAAAACTGCTGGAAGATGGAGCACGCAGGCTTAAGCTTCAGTTAGTGAAAGCAGTTGAACATTGCATAAAGCACGGGGTGTTTCACAATGACACCCATTTTGGAAACATCTTGGTGGACAGTGAAGGTGTACAACTGAAGTTAATTGACTTTGGGATTGGTCGTCTAATCAATGACGCTGCATACAAATCCAAAGGACATAAAGGTGAGCTGGAGATTTTAGATAACTTAGTGGAACATGGAAACTTGCTTTTAGTGACATCATGATCATGTGATCCTGTTACTTCTCAACACAATCTTATTTTACAGGAGCACCTGAGAAATATTCTGAGTTCATACACAGGGTCATGCCAAAAAACGTCTTGGACTTAGGTTCTGTGCTATATAGATGCTGCACGGAAAAAGCCCCTTCTTTGGACCCCAATTATGGACCCCACTTTAACCAAGAGTAAGTGAAAGACAAAAAGACTGCATTTTGTACATTTGACTCATTTGGCAGACAATTTTATCTAAAGCAACTTACAGTTCATTCAAGGTTTATATTTTTCATCAGTATGTCTGCTCCTCTCCCACAACCTTTTGTGCTGTAGAGTAAACCAATAGAGTAAAGTTTGCCGCATCGTCTGCCTTTTCGTTACATTATTTTGGTCTAACGAATCACTTTATTTTAACTACAGGGTTAAGCATCGACTGCCTTTAATTATTTGGTCTGACGAACTAGTTAACTCTACTTACCAGAGTTAAACATTGCTGTATTGACTGCCATTAATTATAAGGTCTGACGAACTTCTTAACTCTTGACTAGTTGTATGGTCGATCGAAAACAAGAGAGCTCCATGGCCAAAAAACAACTTGGTTTAAACAAATTTGTTAGGAAATATCTTGTTTTGACTATTGCTAGGAAATAACTAGTTTTGACTCCCATAGAAACTCTAGAAACCATCAGGCGACTAAGCTGGTTCCGGTGAAGCTAAACATTTGCCCCCCACCCCATATCTTCATCATGAGGGGACCCCCCCGTCACTAAAAGACGAAGTTCTTCTCATGACTCCATCCCACAGCATTTCGCCTGTCTAAGATTTGGGGAGTATAAGCTAATTTGTATCTAGGTTTACCTAGCAACTTCACTGCTGAGTTTTATTGTTGAATTTTATTGCTGAAGGGGTACCTAGTAGGACAGCATAAGGATCATCCCATCTTGGTTTTAGGCCTGGGCGTTTTAATTTTTTATAAATCGTTTGCCCTGGCACAATATTATGTTGTCCGTAATTTTTCCAGCATCCTGAACCTGATTTTGCTTTTTTGTACTGCTTCAGTCAAAGCCATACAATATGTAAAAATAGAATCTGACATTAGATGTAAATTTACTTCTGCAAGGTCTGAAGTTCCTGGCAGCTATGCCATTGAATCCCCAAAAGCCTACAGACTTCCTGACATACCTGACCAGTAAAGTATTTACCCTGATCAAAATCAATAATGTTTCATTTCATCTAGAACAGGGGTTCTCAAAGTTTACATTCAAAGGTCCAAATCTGAATTCCCATAATTTTCATAGGTCCGGAAAAACTTTATGTAAATCATTTGTTTATATAACAAATCAACACAAATAGTTTGGGAAAAACATAAGTGTATTTTGCATTTAAAGTAAAAAAAAAAAAATTCAAAAAACACAAGAAATATGCCAAAAGTAACCAGGGGCAAAATACAGAGCAACCTAATTAGAGAAATGTCACAGTTTGTTCTCCATCATATGCATAAACCATGGCAAAAAAAGTGTGGTTGGTAGACAGAGACACTGTTAAGCACAATCTACATAAGTGTGTGGGCTAATTTGAGGTAGACTATTGTGTTGTAAAAAAAAAAAAGCTACAGTATCCTAATTCATCTCTCAATAAAATTACTCTCTGCTCATCAGTGAAGAACTGTTGTACTTCATACGAATGCGTGTATATTTAATTCATACAGTAAAGACTGTGAAGTGTTTTATTTTAATTACTTTAAACAGACATAAACCTTTTTAAAGGCATATTACATTTCTCTTTGCAAGAAGAAATATTTGTTGTGCTTATTTATTTGATTCTCTATTAAAACAATAATATACCTAATTTACTGTTAGTTTCATTTCTACAATGGTGCAAACTCTGCTAGATTATAGATAAAAGATTACTATAAGATGCCAACGTCTAGGACAGGGGTTCTCAAAGTCCGGACTCCGGTCCGGATCCGGACCCGACGGCAACTTGATCCGGACCCGCGTCCACTTCATATTACAAGTATATTAATTTCTATGTGATTGATTAAATGTGTGCATTTGCTATTTTACAAATGCATATTAAACTTGTTAACCATTCGTTTAGTTTTTTTTCTTTTTAGATTTAAGAGTATTCCTGGTCTGAAAATAAAACGAGTTATTTAAAAATTTCCTGTGTGACGCTGTAGCCATCACACCCATATATTATGCACAGCTACTTCATGTACTACGGCTTTTGATCAGTCCTTACCAATCACTGTTGGTTTGAGTCGTTTAAAACATGCATTTAAAAAAGCAACACTCGTCAAACATAATCTTATACATATTCTTTATTTTCATGAAAATACCTGAAAAGGTTTGAAGAACAGTAATATAAATATATCCTTAAGACATTTCATGGAGCTGCGTGTGTCTGGTCTATTTTCTATCATTTCTGAATGCTTTAAAAACTAAACCAAAAAGTGAATGAAGAAGCATCTTTGCTTTAGATTATGTATTTGGGACAGTACACCTCTCAGGAAACGTGCAGATAAAGATCATTTTAGATGTTTAATGACCATTTACAGCATTGGATTCGCTAGACGAGAGCTTAATGTTTTTATGTTTATGAAAACCTCTGACTCATCTAGACAGCGCGGGTCACTTGCTGCGCCTCAATTCATCAAGCTGTGGGTCAAACAGAAATTACGTTTCAAGAGTTCACACTTACAAATACAGATAGAATTAATGATATGCGTATTTGGCGTGCTGTCCGAGGACAGGGCTCTGAGCTCTGCATTTGGCCCGAGCCCGGAGCACTCCTCAACAAAGAGAGGGCTCCGGGGTCTGTATTAGGCCCGAACCCAGAATACCCCCCCCCCTTTTTTCAAATAGACACCAGGGGCCAGTTTCAGAAAGGTGGTTAAGTGAAAACTCATGAGTATGTTAACCCTGAAATGAGGAAAACTTTGGGTTTCCCGTTTCAAAATGGGAGGTAGGCTATTTTAAACCCGAGACAGCGGGGTAGTCAAGCCTGTTTCAGAGGGAGAGGTAACTTATACTTTGCAGAAATCACAGCTAAATTTAAAAATGGCCGACTTCCTGTGGGTTTTAGAGCCGGGTTCCAAGGGAGAGTTGGCAAAGGCAAAGTTGCATGAGTTTTCGAGCATGTTTAGGCCCTCAAAAATTCAATTCAGTTCGGAGAAGAAAAAGCAGAAGAAACTGAGCAAAAACAATAGGGTCCTCACACTGGTGTGCTCGGGCCCTAAATATGAAAAACAGGGTTCCCGCGGGGTCTTAAAAAGTCTTAAAAAGTCTAAAATTCAGAATGTTAAATTTAAGGCCTTAAAAAGTCTAAAAAACAGCCAGATTTTTATCCCAGGTCTTAAATTTAATTAACCCAAGTCTTAAATTTCTTACCTCTGTTCAATCCCGAAAAGCGTTGTCCGCAGAATATAAAATAGTAATTTAAAACGCTTAAGAACTAACTTAATCAGTGGCGGAGGCAGAAAGTGGATGATGGTGGGTCTCTAAAAAGAAACGTTCCGCACTTTGTCATAATCCACGCAAATCATGCCATAAGCTATATTTCAGGTGTTGTGATCTGGCTGTGGTTTTGGCGAGAAACAATCCTTAACTTTAGTTTTGTATAAGCAAAAATCTTTTTCGGGGTAATTTATAAGCCCGTGGCTTACCTGAGCATTTGCCAGGTTCTGAAACATAGAGGACACAGAAGCGAACAAAAATCAATGCTGCTTTATTGAAAATCAACTTAAACAGTCAGGCCGTCGAGTCACGGGCCACCAACAGCGTGTGAACTTTAGTGTTACACAGTTTTATGTTTTAGACTTTAATATTGCCCTCTGCTGCAATGCACTCGAACCTAACGCGCTTTCCCTTCAGCTCTCCACAAACAGCAGCGATTGGCAGACGGAAAGCAAGAAAGTACCGTAATAAACCATATATTTCAAAAAAGTGCAATTGTCTTCTTTTAGGAACAATTCATACTTTTTGATTGCGCAAATGCTTCAGGAGTTACGGTTAAATGAACAGCGGTAGAATCAGAGCCCTTTCGCATAGGCAGGCTGCTGCATACGGCATCGCCTGGTTTATTTAAGTTAACTGAGCATACATTCGCAAGTCATAAGCATATTACAACAATTAACGTTTAACTAAGAATAATAAGCAATGTTTTAAAGTTAATTTCAAAGTTAATATTCTGAAATAAGACAGTCTTTATGACGTATCCATCTTAGAAATGCGACCCTTCGGAGGCTTCAGCCTTCGGATTGAGAAACGGTCTTAGTGGATAACGTTAGCAACACATATCAAACAGCCTTTTAATGGTTAATTTCATTTTCTTAATGCAGATTAATCCGTTATTGTGTAATTAGAGAGGCTATTAAACCTGATGGCGGTATATAGTGCATATTTATGCATAAAACGTATGGGTGGAGTGTTTTTTGGCTCTGTGATTCTGTATTCAATTAAATGCAATACATTAATTTATTAATAACTTGTTTAATAAAATGCATATATTAATGCTTTAAGGGATTAATAATAATTGAAAGTGATCTTTTGTCCTTTGTAGATTTATAAACAGGCACAAGATATATACACAGCACACAGTCAGTTGTACATTAAACATTATGGGGTGGTTTCCCGGGCAGGGATTAGCTTAAACCAGGACTAGGCCTTAGTTTAATTATGACACATAACTAGTTTTAATAAACATGCCTTACTAAAACCATTACTTGTGTGCATTTTGATGTATTTTAAGATATGTCAGTGCAAATTGTTTTCAAGTTTGGAAAGCTCTTATCCCTGTCTGGGAAACCTCCCCTATAAGCTTACGTACTACAGAGTGTGATGCATTTTAAAGCTTTAAAGTTGTATGAGGCAGTGTAAAACTAGGCACAAACCAGCAGCTGACCATACTAACTGATCTAATATTAGTGGATTTTATTTATCAAAAAACATTGTTGATATAATTTTATAAAAATACTACTAACACATATTAGTGTGATGTATAAATATTGTAAATCAATGCATTTCTTGACTATTAATTAAGAAAAATCACAGCTCTTTGCCTCTAACTCAATGTATTTCAATGGTCACTATGAGCCATTTTAGGGATTCTATTGTCAGAAGTCTCTTCCTAAAGGGCTATGGGTAAAAAATTTTCGGCGCCAACACTCGCAGTCTAATAGAGTTAAGCATAATGTATTTCCATGTATTTTGATTATCTGTTTTAAAACTGCGTTCATTTTATATTTTTCTATAACTGAATCAATAAAAATAGAACGTTTTGAGAATTTCTGAGATCATTTGAATGCTTCTAGTAATGTGTCGTGTTGGTCTTAAATTTTACTCATAGTGGTCTTAAAAGGTCTTAAAAAGGTCTTAAATTTAACTTGCTGAAACCTGCAAGAACCCTGGAAAAATGTATTTTCACACCCTTTAGTAAAATGAGAATAACTTTTGAATGCGAAATGCTAAAGAGTTCATTCTTTTTTTGGGTGTTTACTGTCTGCTGCTGCTAACAACCAGAACTGTCTGAAGTCTGCTAGAGCACCCAGAACCAGAGTTATACACTATCAAAGTAGGGCTGTCACTTTTTATTCGATATTCGAATATGCATTCGAACATGACGTGAAATATCCGTATTCGAACTATAAATAAACCATCCGGTTTTTTAAATGCCATGTGTAGGCATTTTTTACAGTAACACCTCGTAATATGAAGGAGGCTGAGAGTGAGACCGTCGACGGCAACTGTCCACAAGAGAGGGAATCAAATGGGACCAAAATGAACCTCATGTGCATGTCAAGATAGAATTATAGTTTGTATATAAAATGACATATTGAATAAAAAGCTTGTGTTAATACGTTGCATTATGAAATTAGCTTGTATGAAGATAATTTCATCATTTTTACAATGCAATGTAAACTTTATATTAAACAACAACAGCATTTGTCTTGTAAACGGATTTGAAATGATCATGTGCTGACTGTTGCGCGTCACATTGACGACAAGTGAGATCTGCTTAACTCAGCGGTAAGTTTAATTTCATCTCAAGTATCAAAGGGTTTGTGCTCTCTATCATTGAAAACGGGCAAGCAAACAGCACGCACAGGGTTAATGTACTTGTGAATGATGGCTCACAAGCGCGCAGGATAGGCTTTGTATGTGTGCTTGTTGTCAATAACAGTTCTGGTCACAAACACGCTCAAGCGCGGGATATGTGTGCTTGTCAATGATGGTCATTGGAAATCTGGAAATCTGCGGGCGCAAATTCCGTTTGCGTCTACCTATATACTCCTGCTGCTATTTAAGTTGTCACGTTATTGTTTGTAACTGTTCTGAATCGTTTTTTATATATATAAGTTTGTTATTCATAAGTTGATAACCTGCTGTTTCAAACATTAAGTAAAAAAGTAATCCAGACAACCCTGTTTATGACTGTCACTGTTAATAATTTTGTGATTGAATCTCCATTGCGGTGGGTTTTTTATGCGCGTGGGGGGGGGGTGTGGCGCATAGATATTCGAATATATTCGGATACATTGCATGATATTCGAAATCCGTTCGAATTAGATTTTTCTCAAAAGTGACAGCCCTATATCAAAGACAGTGTTTAGAACATAAAAAAGAAAAATTGGTGTTTCATCATATGAAAAACAACATAAATAACAACATTTGTCACAAACAGCAGCTTTTTATGTAACTTCAAAGGGTTTTCTTTAAAAGAAATTGCATTTATTCCACTGTATGTGGTTATGGGGACACTTCAAATGTTTTTAGGCAGAAATTGTATACAAAAAGGGTATTATTCCTCCCTTCAGTTGGAGTAAAATAACTTTTGCATAGATTAAGATAGAGAAAAAATTCCTATTTCCTCTGTAAGCTGACAATTGCTAGAATAAAACAAAAATGTCTGCAGGCAGCTGAGATACCCAGGGCCAGAGTTATATACACTGTAAAAAATCCAATTAATGAAATGTTGGACGGGCAAAAATGTATAAGTTAAACCAATTTTTTTGTTTGAGCTAGTTGAGAAGACATATTATTTTAAGTCTAGATAAATCTGTGTTTAAAACATTAAATGAATGGTTATTTTCAATTCCAGTCAACATTCAGAATGGCTAATGTTGACTGAACTAATTAAGACAAATCAGGTAAATATGTGGAGTTATGACAGCTTTTTTTCTGACAACAAAATGCTCCTAATATTACTGTTATTTGGTCACAAAATGTAATTGTAAGAGTTGTTCAGGCGTGAATGTATGTGCTTAAAGTTTAAATATGCGGTCGGTTAATAAAGATAGCGTCTATTTAAAAATGTGCTCGGACACTTTCGGACGGAGCTGCATATGAGCTCAATATGAGCTCCAGAAAATCATCGGCGCTTAAGTGCTCACACCCCGCCCAGCGCAGCCTCGCCTCGGCAAGCGCATCAGAAATCGACTGCTGGCTCTGATATCTCTGTGGCGTTTAAACGTGATTTAATTCATTTTAATTTCTCATACTTAACAATGAAAGGGTTATGTTTTAAATCATATTTTAGGATTGCACTTAATTGATATGGCTGTTGAGTGATGTTTCATATCTTTTACATTCGTTATAACCGGACTGCATGCGAATTTGAACTTCAGAGCTGAAGGAGCGGGTGGAGAAATAGTCCCAATATCATAACAATCTTAGATAAAACTTCTAAATATACCCGTGTGTGTACCCGTGTGCGCGCGCGCATACGCGCGACCCGCTCGCGCGCGCGCGTGTATGTATGTACAGTATGTGCGTGAGTTTTTAATTTAAAATGTCTTAAGTCGGAAGGATCTGGACTGGAACACAGGTCATTTCATCAGAGATCAATCCGCACCTAACAGCCTGAATTCACATGACACAAGTCAACAGCCGTTTCCTCAAGTTCACGTCAGGTAAGTGTTTGTAAATAAATGTTAATTTTAGACTATATTAATTGGCAAAGACGCAAATACTCGACGTTTTTGTAAAGATATAAGTTATATAAAGGTGTGTTATGTTATGTGTCCGAGTTAAAGTGGAGCTATTTTAGTTAAGGTTACCGGACAGGGTTTATTACTCCATCTTAATTATAATTGGGACATTTTTACAAACAAACCTTATAAAATACAACACTGGCGTGCATTTTGAGACAAAACAATAGTACGTTACTCATATGTTAAGAGATGTCAGTATTTTAGTCAGTGATAAGTCCTGTTCGAGAAAACCGCCCAATAGTGTTTGATTCAATTACGTGTGATGTCTGAGGGAAATTTGGCAATTTTAGGGTATAAAGTCTTTCACCGTCAAGCTTTATTATATTAAACATGTTTTTATGTATGTATTTATATTCCTCTGTTTATCAAACCAGAGCGGTGATGATGTGGAGAGAGGCAGAGAGGGATACATGGCGGAAGAAGTTCTCCTAAATGCCCCTGGAGATGTTCTGACTGATTTTGGAGTGCTTTTGGACTGTTTTATGCCCTCTATTTAGAGAAGACTTAATTCTGTATGTTCAGTCTGTATGATAAGTGAATAAAGCTTTTGGTTTTATGTGACTGAAGTTAATTATTTGTTAACAACACCAGCATAAATTATTTGATAAATAATTTTTAAAAAGTTTATTAAGTATTCCCAAATAATAAATATTAATTGAAGTAACACATAAAACATTGAGTAAATACTTAAAATTTAATTGACAGAGTCTTTGCTGTAAGTTTTTAAAGATTCAACTGATTAAAACATTTTAGTTGAATGAACTATAAAGCTAGTTGAGCAAACATACTTTTTTATATTTGAGTCAAAATTGGGCCAACTAAAAAACATCAATCCAGGTAACACTTTGGAGTCAGAAATTGAGTGAACGTAAAATTTCTGTGGAACTAGTTACTAAAAAATAATTCATTGAGCCAACAATTTATTTTTTACAGTGTACTTTCAAATAAAAACTTTAGAAAAAAAACATCAAAAAGTGCCTATTTATTTTTGTGTTTATTAGAGGACTGATATCACATACAACCATGTTTAGCACTTTCAACAATGTTTTATGGGTTTCCTGTAAAATGATACCAAACTTTTATATGTAAACCTCTGCATGTGGGCATGCGAAGCTTTTGAAATTGGGTAGGCCAAATCCAGGCGAAAATCCCCAAAATAGCTTCAAGGTGGAAGAAGTTAACAAGAAAAGGTACAACACACAGTACTGTATCATCAACATGTCTTATAAATTAGCCATAGAGATTCCCTATGCTGGTCAGCAGCTAGTAAACAATCACTATTTGTGTAATTAAAATACATTATTTTATTAAACTATACATTGAGTTATATCCAGTGTTATCCAGTTAACATACTGTAATTAGATGAGTGACATACATACTTTAGTCTTCTATTAAATTTTCTCAACGTGGGCACCATTCTTACTCCTCTCTCTCTCTCTCTTTATTCAAAGACGTGCTTAAAGGGGAAAGCGCGTGTTTTCGCGTCATTCGCAAATACAGAAATATGACAGCATACATTGTTACTTTTACACAGAGTTACTACAAACCACGTGCGCGGCGCGGGCATATAGAGAGGGAGAGAATGCGCGTGTGTGTGTGGGAAAGTCATGATAAACTCGGTCAGTCGTCTTCTCTGTCAGTAACATATCCGTGACTGTTGAGGTTTATGCAAAAAAGAAAGTATAAGGAGGAACGGACTTTGAAAACACCGTCACCTTTTCAGTTATGTGAGAGAGGGGCGCGCGCTGCAAACAACATGACAGAGAGCGCGCGCAGTACTAAATTAAGCCGAACAGTAAAATGTCGCACTCCACTGGATAATTGTAAATGCACAAACACATGCTGAAATACATGCCATTGTGGAAATAAGATAAATATCATATTACTTGAGGGTTATAGTTTGTTTAATAAAATAACAAATTGTTCTCTGGCGCTATAAAGAAAATCAAATCAAATTTACTTGACCTTCAAGGGGGGCGGGTCGAGCCATTAGGAGGGCGGGGCGCCCCCTTTATGTAGGGGAAACACTGCTCAAGTATCTGTAATGTTTATAATCTATTTCATGTGTCTAAATGCATTTTCTCTTACAGTGGTTCTGGATCTGGCCAGTCCTGCAACAAAAGCCAGCATCAGTCTGGACCACACCAAACCAAAAGCACTAAAGCGCCCCTTTGACTGCATCCGGAGGGGCAAAGTGGAGACAGTGCCGGATCCACAGCCTCCAGTCAGTTCGAGCAATCCTTCTTTAAAGGATTCCTCAGATCTGGCCAGTCAGTCGAAGGTGGTTAAAGGTGGTCCAGAAGAACCAACATCACTTGAAGATTACCTCCAGAAAAAAAAGATGTGGAGCACCATGTGATGCTTCCACACAGGGCAGATCAGGCACATCCTGATGCCACGGATAAAGCCAGTCTGCCTATTTCCAAGACTCGTGTGAGTCTTGAAGGAACCGATGTGCATGTCAGGCAATCTAAATATCCGATGCCGGATGTGGACAAAAATCCAGCGGCTAAAGTGTCCAAAATTCCTGGGCCTGAAAGTGCTGGTCAGCAGAGACAGAAAAAAACGGGTAAACCAAGCCCCAAATGTCTTCTGCCAAAAGGTCCTGGTAAGAAAACAAAATTGACTGTACTCTCTAAAGCAATGTTTTTGTTTTCCATTTCATTGTTTATTATTTCTCTTGTTGACGGACTCTCTATAAGTTCTCTGTAATTGTTTTGTTTTATTTGTACCTCTGCCTGTAGTTATCGTATTAAGTCTGTCAGCGTGTGTTTGATCCCTTTTCTACTCTGTGAATATGTTACCTCATACATTTTATTATTGTGTGTGTGTTTCAGAATCTTTTAATGCTGATTATAAGCTTCATGATCAGGACGGCATCAATAGCAATGTTGTCACAGGAATCCGCACAGCTGATGGCAAAGAGGTACAGTAGGGCACGCGTACTTATTTCAACAAACATTGGGCAAACCTTAAAAGTTTTGTGCGGTATCGGGGGTTTTACAATGTTTTATCAATGCTGTCTTTCTCTTTGCAGGTCTTGCAGGTCACGCACCTGGGTCATGCTTGTACTCGAGTACCAAAGGGACTGGAAGGACTTGTATTCCTATATCGATAAAAAGGGAATGAAGGAAGACAAAGCTCACCACCTTATGCTTCAATTAGTAAGAGCAGATCAACACTGTTGAAGCATGAGGTGCTTCACAATGATATCCATTCTGGAAACATCATGGTGGATGAAAGTGGTTTGCACCTGAAGTTAACAAACTTTAGGATGGGTCGTCTAGTCAAAAGCACTGGCTACACATCCAAACCACGTGAAGGTGAGCTGGAGTTTTTTAATAACATAGTGAAGCATGGAAACTTGCTTTTAGTGACATCATGATCATGTGACCTTGTTACAAAATTACTCAACACAATGTTTTGCTTACAGGACCTAAATGTTGCATTCCACCTGAGGCCTTAACGAGGTTGCAATACTTGGCCATGCCAGCAACCGTCTGGGCCTTAGGTGTGGTGCTCTATGAGATGGTGCACAGATTTCCACCCTTGCAATGATTAGGCGTAGTAAGGATTACGGGACGCAATTTAACCATAAGTAAGTAAAAGACAAGAAGATTGCATTTTGTACATTTTACTCATTTGGTATTTTAGACATTTTTATTTAAAGCAACTTACAGTGTATTCAAGGTTCATATTTTTCATCAGTATGTCTGCTCCTCTCCCACAAACTTTTGTGCTGTTAACACAATTCACTACAAACTGAGGAGCCTGAGGAACACTATCTGATACAAGAACTATATAGACAGATAGAAAGGCTTACCAGCTCTTTTCTAAAACTTACAGATGCCCGTGATCTCATTCGACGATGCCTGTACATGAATCCAGATCAACAACTAACAATCGATCAGATTTTAGCACACGACTGGTTTAAATGCATCATAACACAGGTTCCGGCGACCCCAGCGGTTGCGAATTATCTTGTGCCAAAAGGTTCTGGTAAGACAGCACAATTTACTGTATTTTTTAAAAGCAAATCTTATTGTAGACACATCAGACAATGATTTCTTGTATGTCGTTCATCTCTGAGTTTGTTTTCTATTTCATTGTTTTCTATTTCATTTATTGTGTGTTTCAGAATCTTTTAATGCTGAATACGAGTATAAAACGAGTAAAGATTATTTTCTTGGGAAAGGTGCCTATGGCAGGGTCTATAGAGGAACCCGTAAAGCTGATGGCAAATTGGTACGGCACCCATACTTATTTCTACAGACATTGTGCAAACCTTAAACATGTTGCGCTTTTCAATGTTTCATTTTGTCTTTCTCTTTGCAGGTCGCCATCAAGTGTGTGAGGCTACGTGAGGAAGAAAGATGTATTTGTTATCCAAGTCATCAAAACTAAGGCTTTCCAGGCTTTCAGCATGTATATTCCAGACCACTTGTTACAGAGGTGGCCTTAATGTTGAAGTTAAAAGAAGCTCCTGAATGCCCCTATGTTATAAGAATGATTGACTGGTATGAGGAACGCAATTACCTCATGTTTGTTCTGGAGTACCTAGACGAATGGATGCCCTTGCGTAATTATATCTCTACACCTGGAAAACTGCCGGAAGATAAAGCACGCAGGCTTAAGCTTCAATTAGTGAAAGCAGTTGAACATTGCATAAAGCACTGGGTGTTTCACAATGACACCCATTTTGGAAACATCTTGGTGGACAGTGAAGGTGTACAACTGAAGTTAATTGACTTTGGGATTGGTCGTCTAATCAATGACGCTGCATACAAATCCAAAGGACATAAAGGTGAGCTGGAGATTTTAGATAACTTAGTGGAACATGGAAACTTGCTTTTAGTGACATCATGATCATGTGATCCTGTTACTTCTCAACACAATCTTTTGCTTACAGGAGCACCTGAGAAATATTCTGAGTTCATACACAGGGTCATGCCAAAAAACGTCTTGGACTTAGGTTCTGTGCTATAAAGATGCTGCACGGAAAAAGCCCCTTCTTTGGACCCCAATTATGGACCCCACTTTAACCAAGAGTAAGTGAAAGACAAAAAGACTGCATTTTGTACATTTGACTCATTTGGCAGACATTTTTATCTAAAGCAACTTACAGTTCATTCAAGATTTATATTTTTCATCAGTATGTCTGCTCCTCTCCCACAACCTTTTGTGCTGTAGAGTAAACCAATAGAGTAAAATTTGCCGCATTGTCTGCCTTTTTGTTATATTATTTTTGGTCTGACGAACCACTTACTCTTAATAGGGTTAAGTTTGCCGTATCGTCTGCCTTTCATTATTTTGGTCTGACGAACCACTTACTCTTTATCAATAGAGTAAAGTGTGCCGCATCGTCTGCCTTTTTGTTACATTATTTTGGTCTGACGAACCACTTAATTTTAACTACAGGGTTAAGCATCGACGCATCCACTGCCTTTAATTATTTGGTCTGACGAACTAGTTAACTCTACTTACCAGAGTTAAACATTGCTGTATTGACTGCCATTAATTATAAGGTCTGAGGAACTTCTTAACTCTTGACTAGTTGTATGGTCGATCGAAAACAAAAGAGCTCCATGGCCAAAAAAACAACTTGGTTTAAACAAATTTGTTAGGAAATATCTTGTTTTGACTATTGCTAGGAAATAACTAGTTTTGACTCCCATAGAAACTATAGAAACCATCAGGCGACTAAGCTGGTTCCGGTGAAGCTAAAAATTTTCCCCCCACCCCATATCTTCATCATGAGGTGACCCCCCTGTCACTAAAAGACAAAGTTCTTCTCATGACTCCATCCCACAGCATTTCGCCTGTCTAAGATTTGGGGAGTATAAGCTAATTTGTATCTAGGTTTACCTAGCAACTTCACTAGTTCACTGCTGAGTTTAGGGATGCACCGATACCACTTTTTTGGAATACGAGTACGAGTATGAGTACTTGCCGATACCGAGTGCTTAATAAAAAAACATGATTTAAATTTACAGGTAACAGCTTTAGTCATATAATTTAAGAAAAAAAAACAAAGGACTGGTTTCCAGTTTGTTTTAAACTCTGCCTCTTTGGACATCACAAGAAGCTTTAACCCCTTACACGCCGCAAAAAACATAGACATTTCTCAGACCGTGGTATCGATTCCATGTATCGGGGGGCTTTTAACGAGTACGAGTACTTTAGAAAATTTGGTATCGAGGTCGATACCCGATACCAGTATCGGTATCGGTGCATCCCTAGCTGAGTTTATTGTTGAATTTTATTGCTGAAGGTGTACCTAGTAGGACAGCATAAGGATCGTCCCATCTTGGTTTTAGGCCTGAGTGTTTTAATTTTTTATAAATCATTTGCCCTGGCACAATATTATGTTTTCCGTAATTTTTCCAGCATCCTGAACCTGATTTTGCTTTTTTGTACTGCTTCAGTCAAAGCCATACAATATGTAAAAATAGAATCTGACATTAGATGTAAATTTACTTCTGCAAGGTCTGAAGTTCCTGGCAGCTATGCCATTGAATCCCCAAAAGCCTACAGACTTCCTGACATACCTGGGCTGCGTTCTCCGATAACGTTGTCTCTTAGCGCGCTACAAAGACTCAAAAGGTACACCTTAACTACAGGTATACCTTTCCTACGTGTGTTCTCCGAACTATACCTTAGGATGTTGCTTAAGGTAAACCTTGTTAAGTTCAACCTTAGCGAGTGCTGTCCATGGTGGAGGTGCTGAATACAAGTGACAATTCTTTTTACTGGCCCAAACGTCTCTCACGCTTGCCCCGGGCAACCGGGCAGTCCTTTATGTTGAGCCCTGACTTCATGTAATAGGTTTCGCTGCGTTCTGAGATAGCGGTGTTCTTTATTAAAGAAACATTTTAGAAATAGTTCAAGTTAAATTAATTAGGAATATCTGGTAAAAATATTTCAAACAACTAAATTCAACCTTCTATATTTTATATCAAACCCGTGCAAAACCCGCAACTTTATTTCCAAACGTATCATGTTTTTAAACTGCTCCAATTCATCCGCTATGCCTTCACTTGAAAGGATCATTTATATTAGGGGTTCCCAATAAGTGCGTTGCACAGGGGAATAAGGTGGGTCGTGGAGGTACTTGTCTGTGCATTACACTTAAAATATATAAAAACAAACTGTTGTTGTTCATTGGTTCACGCGTTTATTGTGCTTGGACAGTGGATGCGCAAGCAGCGTCATTACAATGCGGATAAAGCTTAATGGACGCATTTCTGGAGCCTGTCTGTCTACCTCAAATATAACATATAATATATATATATATAAATACTTTAGATTTTAGCTTTGATTAGTTTTAATGTGGAAATTGTGTTGAGCTGAGGAGACTATACAAGCAGTAATCAAGTGTGCAGTTTATTTTGAATGTTTATAAAGAATATGGCATGCAGTTGCCTCAAAGTTATAAAACATTAAAAAAAACTTTGATGCAAAGTCGAATTAACATTAATAATCCTAATTAGTTTTTTTTTTGTAATTTTACCCATTTTATTTATGCAGCTAAAATACTTGCCGGTAGACTAAGATTTAACGGATATGAAATGCACAAATGAAATAGTAGGATTCGCTGTATAGCTGTTTCACCAACTCCATCACCAAAAATATATTTTTTAAATAGTTTCTTAAGCCTGTAGCATTTAATAGTTCGCAGCTGATGTCCCTTTGGAAAACATAATTAAAAATCTACAACCATCAGTGTAATGATGTCTAATTATGTGAATGTTTTATACTTTAAATATAAAAAATATTTGCCTACTTAAACACGTAGTGTATTGCAACTTTTTATTTTTATTTATTTTTATTTTATTTTTAGTTATATAGTTATATATAATGTTTCATTTCATCTGGAATGATGTCTCGAACCAGCATATTAGCCATAAAGGCAGCAAAGCCTTTCTTTGTGGGGAAAACCTTTACACCAAACGAGAAAATTATCAGTTATAATTGTAATATCTTGATAACCCTCGCACTTAGGTAAGGTTATAAAGTTACACTGCAATTCACAAAACAGCCCTGAGGTGTTCTGCTTAGAACTGATAGAATTTGGGGGTGCCGAATTGTGTTTTTGAGAAGTTACGCATCCGCAAACAATTTATTTTGAATGTTTCCTAAAACCCCTCTCCCACCAATTTGCATTAAAATGTAAACACATTTGAAAAACGCCCAAGCGTACGACACTGTGTATCTTTTTGACCAAATAAGGAAAAGACTTTTGGATTTCATTTCACTATTTCACATTTTTACTTTCTTTACCACACATATACTTCTCATCTCCTTCTAAATCCTCCTTAGCACAACCACTACTACAATTTCCCATCTTTAGAAACAAAAATTCAACAATTTCTTTCTTTTTTTTAGGGATGCACTGAAATGAAAATTCTTGGCCGAAACCGAAAACCGAAAATGAGGAAACCAAGGCCGAAAAACCGAAACACCGAAATAAATTATTATGCCAATTATTAGTACAAATGCATTTATGGCTATCACTGTGTACTAACTTTACTAGGGGTGTGTGACAGATCACAAAACTCACGGTTCAGATTAACATTACAGTTTTTGAGGCACGGATCGGATTATTTTTCAGATCAGCAAAAAGGGGGTGGGGAAAATCTAATAACAAATAAAGAAATTACAAACATTTATAAAAAAGAAGAAAGCTGCACATTAATAAGGGCTAACATTAGCATTAGGTACAGAAATCGAATTAAATGAGTCATAACACTGTCTTTATTGTATAAATTAAATATATTATTATTTTTAGAGCTATTTGTCTCTTTGTTAGACTTAAGTAGGTTAATTGAGGTTACTGTCTCTTTAAATAAGCAGAGACTGGTTTATGACTTTAATCTATACATACACTTAAGACATAAACAAATGTTTTTATTAGAAAAAGAATACTTTGGAGATAATTTTGTTTATATGTGCCCTGTCAATAACAGAAAGATTTTACGTTCGCTTGTTTGAGTCTCACTCGTGTGTGCACTATTGAGGGCACTTAAACGGGCGCGCACACATAGAACGAAGGCGAATCCCAAACAGCGCAGCATAAAAATGTTACGTTGTTTTTCATTGCTTTATTCGGCACATGTATGTTAATGGACTATACAGTATAAGACACATTTGCGTGACTCTCTCAAAAGTTTACACATCAAGAGTTCTGATCTTTGAAGGGCGTACTCACTGTGATGATCACGTCTGGACCGGACACAACCGCATGTGCCTCTGTGCGTACTTTAGCGCCTTTTTGCGGTTAAATACATCCACGCCGCATACATGTTGCTTCAGACAAGCACGTGCAGGTCGCGGTTTTCAGTGGCCGAATATTCGGTGCATCCCTACTTTTTTTCTATTTCTTCAACTTTTCTTTCCCCGGGGAATTCTAAACACCACCTCCTGTTTGTTTACACAGTGTGCTTACTTCAGCGTTCAACTGATTGGTTGTTTTGAACCTTCAGGGTTTCTCTCCCTGTCGCTATTTCAGTACACCAGGTAAATTCACAGTATATATATATATATGTTTAGGTTCACATTTTTTTTACGTCTTTTATTATATGAATATTAAGTTGTAATTTAATCCTGTAAATAATGTTAAATTTTCAGCATCATTACTCCAGTCTTCAGTGTCACATAATCTATCCGAGTTCATTCTAATATGCTGATTTGCTGCTCAAGAAACATTTCCAATCATTATCAAAGTTGATTATCGTGTTAAAGAAATATTTTAGTGCTACCTTGTTACTGACACCAGTGGCCGTTATAGAAACTGCAGCCTCGGTGAGCACACTCGTACGAGCACGACCACAACAACCAGAGTTGCCGTAGAAACCACAGACTGTTCATTGAGATTACCCAGCATGTTAACAGATGTAAGAAAAGTTACAGTACTGTAAGGTTTTTGTTTGACAGACCATATTTTAGTAAAATGTTGCAGTGCTACTTTATATTTTCAACAGAAGTCTACTTCTAAAAGTTTTGTAACACTACACTGTAAAAAACACTCCCGACTAGTGCTGAAGCGACCTTTTTCATCTCCATGCGTGCTGGAACTCTGTCTGACGCAGCCCCGCAAGCTTAGCACAAAGACTGGAAGTAAGTGGCTCCAGCTAGCATACAGCTCCCAAAATAACACGAACATTTTCCTATTTATGTGTTGTGATTTGTATAGTCACACTGTGTACAAAATAGAGACACAGTCGATTGAACTGACTCATTTCAGCTGTTCTGTAACCGAAAACTTAAGAGTTAACTCCGAATCGGTTGAACCTCCTTCATGATATGGGCCCCAGGTTGTGCTCAAGTATCTGTAATGTTTATAATCTATTTCATGTGTCTAAATGCATTTTCTCTTACAGTGGTTCTGGATCTGGCCAGTCCTGCAACAAAAGTCAGCATCAGTTTGGACCACACCAAACCAAAAGCACTAAAGCGCCCCTTTGACTGCATCCGGAGGGGCAAAATGGAGACAGTGCCGGATCCACAGCCTCCAGTCAGTTCGAGCAATCCTTCTTCAAAGGATTCCTCAGATCTGGCCAGTCAGTCGAAGGTGGTTAAATGTGGTCCAGAAGAACCAACATCACTTGAAGATTACCTCCGGAAAAAAAAAAGATGTGGAACACCATGTGATGCTTCCACACAGGGCAGATCAGGCACATCCTGATGCCACGGATAAAGCCAGTCTGCCTATTTCCAAGACTCGTGTGAGTCTTGAAGGAACCGACATGCATGTCGGGCAATCTAAATATCCGATGCCGGATGTGGCCAAAAATCCAGCGGCTAAAGTGTCCAAAATTCCTGGACCTGAAAGTGCTGGTCAGCAGAGACAGAAAAAAAACGAGTAAACCAAGCCCCAAATGTCTTCTGCCAAAATGTCCTTTTAATGCTGATTATGAGCTTCATGATCAGGACGGCATCAATAGCAATGTTGTCACAGGAATCCGCACAGCTGATGGCAAAGAGGTACAGTAGGGCACGCGTACTTATTTCAACAAACATTGGGCGACCTTAAAAGTTTTGTGCGGTATCAGGGGTTTTTCAATGTTTTAACAATGCTGTCTTTCTTTTTGCAGGTCACCATCAAGCGTGTGGAGTTGGATGACAAAGACGTTATTCATTATGTAAGTCACCAAAGCTAAACAAGTCCAGTTAAAACGAGCCATAACATAACTAAGACTAGATAGGTACATTTCCTGAAGAAAATGTAAAGTGGTGCTTGCCGTGGCAAAATTTCGGGCGACAGTATATGATTATACTCCAAATCAAAAGTAAAAAGATCCAACTCCCGTGTCTCTACGATGTTCTGATGCGGAGATATAAGGCTTTGTTTACACTGTTGCTAGGGAGCTGTATTTGGTTGCTAGGGAAAAAATGGCATCCACTAGTGATTACCCTCCGAGTCACGGGTCAAACGGTCCAACCCCCGTGTCCCTACGATGTTCTGATGTGGAGATATAAGGCTTTGTTTACTCTGTTGCTAGGGTACTGTATTTGGTTGCTAGGGAAAAAAATGGCATCCACTAGTGATTACCCGCCGAGTCACGAGTCAAACGGTCCAACCCCCGTGTCTCTACGATGTTCTGATGCGGAGATATAAGGCTTTGTTTACTCTGTTGCTAGGGTACTGTATTTGGTTGCTAGGGAAAAAATTGGCATCCCATAGTGATTACACTCTCAGTCACGAGTCAAACGGTCCAACCCCCGTGTCTCTACGATGTTCCGATGCGGAGATATAATGCTTTGTTTATTCCGTTGCTAGGGTACTGTATTTGGTTGCTAGGCAAAAATTTGGCATCCCATAGTGATTCCACTCTGAGTCACGAGTCAAACGGTCCAACCCACGTGTCTCTACGATGTTCTGATGCGGAGATATAAGGCTTTGTTTACTCTGTTTCTAGGGTACTGTATTTGGTTGCTAGGGAAAAAAATGACATCCCATAGTGATTACACTCTGAATCACGAGTCAAACAGTCCAACCCCCATGTCTCTACGATGTTCCGATGCGGAGATATAATGCTTTGTTTATTCCGTTGCTAGGGTACTGTATTTGGTTGCTAGGGAAAAATTTGGCATCCCATAGTGATTCCACTCTGAGTCACGAGTCAAACGGTCCAACCCCCGTGTCTCTACGATGTTCTGATGCGGAGATATAAGGCTTTGTTTACTCTGTTGCTAGGGTACTGTATTTGGTTGCTAGGGAAAAAATTGACATCCCTTAGTGATTCCACTCTGAGTCACAAGTCAAACGGTCCAACCCCCGTGTCTCTACGATGTTCTGATGCGGAGATGTAAGGCTTTGTTTATTCGGTTGCTAGGGTGCTCTTATTTGGTTGCTAGGGGCGGGGCTTGGGAGTGGCCAATGATGTGACCAGTTGTTACACGCCGAGTCACAAGTAAAACGGTCCAACCCCCGTGTCTCTACGATGTTCTGATGCCGAGGTATAACTGTTTGAATTTTATGTTGCTAGGGTGCTTAAAAGTGGTTGCTAGGGGCGTGGCTTAATAGCTCTGGGACTATCCTGATAAATTGATTGGATGTTTGAGTAAAATGAGCCCAACACCATGTCTCTATGACATTGTAAAGCGAAGATATCCCGTCTGGGCATTTTATAATGGCAGTCTATGGGAGATGTTGCTAGGGTGCTCAAAAGTGGTTGCTAGGGGCGTGGCTTAATAGCTCTGAAATGATCCTGAGAGACTGATTGGATGCCCGAGTAAAATGAGCCCACCCACTTATCTCTATGACACTGTAAAGCAAAGATATCCCATCTGGAACGTTTTATTCCCTTATATGGGCGTGTTCCCTGCCCCATTATAAGTCAATGGGAAATTTCAGGGGCCTCTTACACCCCAGGGGTACAACTTACACCCCATTGTGATGTATGTTCTTACATAGCCTACCACCCTCTTCAAATGTTATAACCCACATGTTTCTACAAAATCCTTGAGCGGAGCTATGAACCGTCAAAGTTGGGCCCAATGTTAAGTCAATGGGATTTTTCAGGTGGTTTTTCGCCCCCCTTTCGGAAATCCTGCACCCGATCCCTTATAAAAGTCATAGCAGACGTGTCCTCAATAAGCCGGTCATTTTGAGCCCTGTTTCATTGGTGTACGACAAACCGTGTGGGACGAGTTACGCGCCGAAAAAGTGTCCAGATATAAGAATAATAAATAAAGATATAATAATAAGTATGAGGAATAGTAATAGTGATGCCTTGCATAAATGCAAGCACCACTAATAAAGATAGGTACATTTCCTGAAGAAAATGTGAGTGGTGCTTGCCGTGGCAAAATTCTGGGGAACATATATGATTATACTCCAAGCCAAAAGTAAAACGATCCAACTCCTGTGTCTCTACGATGTTCTGATGCGAAGATATTAGGCTTTGTTTACTCTGTTGCTAGGGTACTGTATTTGGTTGCTAGGGAAAAAATTGGCATCCCATAGTGATTACACTCTGAGTCACGAGTCAAACGGTCCAACCCCCGTGTCTCTACGATGTTCTGATGCTGAGATATAAGGCTTTGTTTACTCTGTTGCTAGGGTACTGTATTTGGTTGCTAGGGAAAAAATTGGCATCCCATAATGATTACACTCTGAGTCACGAGTCAAACGGTCCAACCCCCGTGTCTCTACGATGTTCTGATGCTGAGATATAAGGCTTTGTTTACTCTGTTGCTAGGGTACTGTATTTGGTTGCTAGGGAAAAAATTGGCATCCCATAATGATTACACTCTGAGTCACGAGTCAAACGGTCCAACCCCCGTGTCTCTACGATGTTCTGATGCGGAGATATAAGGCTTTGTTTACTCTGTTGCTAGGGTACTGTATTTGGTTGCTAGGGAAAAAATTGGCATCCCAAAATGATTACACTCTGAGTCACGAGTCAAACGGTCCAACCCCCGTGTCTCTATGATGTTCTATTGCGGAGATATAAGGCTTTGTTTACTCTGTTGCTAGGGTACTGTATTTGGTTGCTAGGGAAAAAAATGACATCCCATAGTGATTACACTCTGAGTCACGAGTCAAACGGTCCAACCCCCGTGTCTCTACGATGTTCTGATGCGGAGATATAAGGCTTTGTTTACTCTGTTGCTAGGGTACTGTATTTGGTTGCTAGGGAAAAAATTGGCATCCCATAGTGATTACACTCTAAGTCATGAGTCAAACGGTCCAACCCCCGTGTCTCTATGATGTTCTATTGCGGAGATATAAGGCTTTGTTAACTCTGTTGCTAGGGTACTGTATTTGGTTGCTAGGGAAAAAAATTACATCCCATAATGATTACACTCTGAGTCACGAGTCAAACGGTCCAAACCCCATGTCTCTACGATGTTCTGATGCCGAGATATAACTGTTTGAATTTTGTGTTGCTAGGGTGCTCAAAAGTGGTTGCTAGGGGCGTGGCTTAATACCTATGTAAGAATCCTGAGAGACTGATTGGATACCTGAGTAAAATGAGCCCACCCCCATGTCTCTATGACACTGTGGTGCAAAGATATCCATCTGGGCATTTTATAATGGCAGTCTATGGGAGATGTTGCTAGGGTGCCCAAAATTGTTGCTAGGGGCGTGGCTTAATAGCTCTGGGATGATCCTGAGAGACTGATTGGATGCCCGAGAAAACTGAGCCCACCCACTTATCTCTACGACACTGTAAAGCAAAGATATCCCATCTGGAACGGTTTTATTCCCTTATATGGGCGTGTTCCCTGCCCCATTATAAGTCAATGGGAAATTTTGGGGGCCTCTTACACCCCAGGGGTACAGCTTACACCCCATTGTCATGTATGTTCTTACAGAGCCTACCACCCTCTTCAAATGTTATAACCCACATGTTTCTACAAAATCCTCGAGCGGAGCTATGAGTTGTCAAAGTTGGGCCCAATGTTAAGTCAATGGGATTTTTCGGGTGGTTTTTCGCCCCCCTTTCGGAAATCCTGCACCCGATCCCTTATAAAAGTCATAGCAGACGTGTCCTCAATAAGCCGGTCATTTTGAGCCCTGTTTCATTGGTCTACGACAAACCGTGTGGGACGAGTTACGCGCCGAAAAAGTGTCCAGATATAAGAATAATAAATAAAGATATAATAATAAGTATGAGCAATAGTAATAGTGATGCCTTGCATAAATGCAAGCACCACTAATTAACTAAAATAGATATTAAAGGCTACAAGCACTAGGGCTGGGTATCGATTCAGATGTTCCAGATCGATTCAATTTCAATTCACAAGCCATCAAAATCGCTTCGATTCTCGAATCAATTTTCGATTCGGGTTCTCGGGTCGGTTTTTATACTCGATTCTCGATTCAACTCAGTAAAAATAGATTTACAACAAATACTATATTAATAAAAAGAACAGTGAACAGAAGTTTACAAGTGGGAAATTAATTAAAAGATATTAAAAGCCACAACACTATCGTTGTCGTCTTGTTTGCGAAATCTAAAATGCTTCCATACCTCTTACTTTTTATGTGAAGGTGGCATCAACGTCGATGAAGCACCTAAAACCGCCATTTTAAGAACTGAATCAAAGAATGACAGGCTCCTTGGTAACATCGCGCAAGGCAAAAAAGTGTGACATCTAGTGAAGAAGACTAGTAATTTGATTAACGTTAAAGGAATATTCCATTTTCTTAAAAGAAAAATCGAGATAATTTACTCACCACCATGTCATCAAAAATGTTGCTGTCTTTCTTTGTTCAGTCGAGAAGTAATTATGTTTTTGAAGAAAACATTGCAGGATTTTTCTCATTTTAATGGACTTTAATAGACACCAACAATTAACACTTAACTCAACACGTAACAGTTTTTTCAACGGAGTTTCAAAGGACTCTAAATGATCCCAAACGAGGCATAAGGGTCTTATCTAGCAAAACGATTGTCATTTTTGACAATAAAAATAACAAATATACACTTTTAAAGCACAACTTTTCGTTTAAATCCGGTCGTGATGCGCCAACGTGACCCCACGCAATACGTCATGACGTCAAGAGGTCACAGAGGACGAACGCGAAACTCCGCCCCAGTGTTTACAAGTGTTGAGAACGAGGACCGTTCCTACGTTGTTGTATGTCAACTGATACTAATTAATGTCTTTGTGTCAGTTTATTGTTTACAATGGTCCGCAAATGTGCGTTTTATATATGTAACACGTGACCTCCCTACGCCACTACGCATTTACGTTAGGTCGCGCTGGACCGGATTTAGACGAGAAGTTGTGCTTTAAAAGTGTATATTTGTTATTTTTTTGTCAAAAATGACAATCGTTTTGCTAGATAAGACCCTTATGGCTCGTTTGGGATCGTTTAGAGTCCTTTAAAACTCCGTTGAAAAAAACTGTTAAGTGTTGAATTAAGTGTTAATTGTTGGGCTCTATTAAAAGTCCATTAAAATGAGAAAATCCTGCAATGTTTTCCTCAAAAAACATAATTTCTTCTGGACTGAACAAAGAAAGACATCAACATTTTGGATGACATGGTGGTGAGTAAACTGTCTGGATTTTTCTTTTAAGAAAATGGAATATTCCTTTAATCTTACGTTCAATGTTTGCAAAAAAAATATGAAAAAAAATTGATTCTGCTCTTTGAGAATCGATTCTGAATCGACCACGTAAAAAAAAAACTATTAATCGAAAAATCAATTTTTTTGCCCAGCCCTAACAAGCACCAAAGAAAGTTGTTCTGGAAAGGCCTTGTTGACCTTATTCACAATTATTAAAGCCATGTCAGGGCTCGACATAAAGGCTTGTTCGCTTGTCCGGGACAAGTGGATGTTTTGTAGGACAAGTGTAAGAGAAAATTAGTTGTCCGACTGGACAAGTCAAATTTCAAAAAAATTTACTTAACGTTGTGCCGTTAACAACAGAGCAGAAAGTGCAGCGCAAACACCGAGCGGAATATTGAACAGAGAGCGCGGCCACTGACATATACACACACACACACACTCTTTTACATGTTACTGTTATTGTAACTAAACAAGCTGCGCGCGCATTAAACCTGATGGACGAACACAGAGGGGAGGGAGCTGCGGGACGACATGGAGTGGAGATTGATGTTTCTTCAGGCCCCGGCGTGAATATATAAATGACAGGCACTAATCAACCGCGTTTTCTTCATTGTGTGTCAAAAAAGCAGATTTAAGTCCATATTTTTTCTCTTCCAAAGTTCGGTAAAACACATAATGGACTTAAAATCTTGTTTAAGAATCTGTTTTATAACGAGAATCTCTCTTTAGCGTGCCTATGTGTGTTTGCGCCGCGTGACAGCCGGTTTGAATCTGACAGAGTTCGTCACTGTACATTAAAAATCCCACACAAACATTACAGCGTAAATGCTAGGTTTAATATTGATTTTATATATAACAGATAATCTAGATAAATTTATCCTAATAAGTTTTTTAAAACATGGTAATGTTTTAATGTTTTGCTTTAGTGTTTTAATGTCAGACAATCATTGAAATGTGGGAAAAATGAAGAGAAAGGCAGCAGATATAGCATCCTTCTTCAGAAAGAGTAGCAAGAAGCAGCCAAATGAATCTTAGTAAAATACATTTCAGTGGCCTAAATTCACATGATTTTCTGGTCTCTATAGTTTTTTCAGCAATGGGAGATATAAATCCTGGTTTCAAAGTAAATTTCAAAAGTTTTATTTGATTAAATAGTTTAAAAATACATGAGGTTGAATTATGACTAAAAATTGTATGTTAATCTTAATTCATTTTAATTAAAATTAAAGTATTGTAGCAACTGTATGTTATACATCATTGTGATTAACGCACCTATAATATTTAAAAGTATTTTAAGGTTGGATGATAGAGATTTTATGTGCCACCCCAGAGTAACTGCTGGCCCCTGCCTGGCCACCCCTATGAAAAATCCCTTGTTCCGCCACTGATTAGCAAAATACATTATATTATTCATCTTAACCCGGACAAGTGACTTTTGTGCATGGACAAGTAAAACATAAATTTACTTGTCCTAAGGACAAGTTCCTCAAAAATTTAATGTCAAGCCCTGCATGTAAATGCAATACCAATACATTTGTGACCCTGCCTGTGAACACCTAGCTAAAGTCATTTTCAGTGATGTACTGTTTTCTACATATGGCTAAAATCAAACTTTTAAGATCCTATAATCTCATAACCGGGTTTTACAGACAGGTTCACATTTATCAGAAAGAGGATCTAATACTTTCCTGACCACTTGTTTTCCAAAGATATCATTGGAGCACCCTGTGAAGGACGGCAAGGCCTTGGTATGTCCCACTTTCATACATGGGGGAAAGCCAATTCAGTGGAAAGAAAAGCCATGATCCAGGCAGAAGTAAGGGATTTAGAGGAAGAGCGAAGAAGGGCAAAGGCAGTGGAACTTGGATCCCAGGGTGCCTGGACTCGGTGGGATCTCCCTAAGCGGAAAGTGTCATGGAATGATCTCTGGAGGCTGGAGCCATACCGAATATCCTTTTTACTGAGGGCCGTTTATGACAGCCTTCCTTCCCCTGTGAACCTCCACAGATGGGGGTTAAGGGATGACCCTCTGTGCAAGCTCTGCAGGAAGAAAGGAACAATGGCCCATGTCTTGACAGGTTGCAGCACAGCACTTGCTCAGGGCAGATACAGATGGCGCCATGACAAAGTCCTAACAGTCCTTGCCGATATTTTGGAGCAGGAGAGAACCAGGAAATGCCAAAATAAGATTAAGGCGCCCCCTGCAATAGCTTTTGTTAAGGAGGGTTCAAAGCTACCAGGTCCCAGTAAGATCAGTGCAAGCATTCTTCAGTCTGCCCAAGCATGGGAGCTTAGGGTTGACCTAAAGAAAAGACTTCAGTTTCCTGACTTTGTCCACACTACCTTGAGACCAGACGCAGTCCTTTTCTCTTACACTGGAAAGAAGATCATCCTGGCTGAGCTTACAGTGCCATGGGAAGAGGGGTGTGAAGAGGCATTTGAGAGGAAATCTGAACGTTACAGGGAGCTGGTGCAAAACTGCAGAGAGAAAGGCTGGCAGACATGGCTGTACCCTGTTGAGGTGGGATGCAGGGGGTTTCCAGCCCAATCAGTCTGGAAACTGCTGACAGCTGTTGGACTGAAAGGATCAGAATGAAAAAGGGCGGTGCGAAGACTTGGGGAGGCAGCAGAGAGAGCCTCCTGTTGGATTTGGAATAGGAGGGACGAGTCGAGCTGGCAGCCAGGAGGGAGCGAGTAATGGCTGGCCACCACTGCTGACCCACCAAAAGGAGAGTGTTATGGTCAAGGGTCGAAACACTCAATGATAGTTGGTAACCATCTGATGACACAACCTCCTGGCTAAGAGCGCCAGAAGGAGTAGCATCTAATTATGCTATCACCAGCCTGGATATTGCAAACCGCTCCCTACAGAGGTGGCGCTGATGCTAAAATTAAGAGAAGCCCCTGAATGCCCTTATGTCATAAAAATGTATGAATGGTACGAGGAACGCGCCTGGGTCATGCTTGTCCTCGAGTACCAAAGGGACTGGAAGGACTTGTATTCCTATATCGATAAAAAGGGAATGAAGGAAGACAAAGCTCTGTTTTTGGTTTGCACCTGAAGTTAACAAACTTTAGGATGGCTCGTCTAGTCAAAAGCACTGGCTACACATCCAAACCACGTGTAGGTGAGTTGGAGTTTTTTAATAACATAGTGAAGCATGGAAACTTGCTTTTAGTGACATCATGATCATGTGACCTTGTTACAAAATTACTCAACACAATGTTTTGCTTACAGTAGCTAAATGTTGCATTCCACCTGAGGCCTTACCGAGGTTGCAATACTTGGCCATGCCAGCAACCGTCTGGGCCTTAGGTGTGGTGCTCTATGAGATGGTGAACAGATTTCCACCCTTGCAACGATTAGGCGTAGTAAGGATTACGGGACGCAATTTAACCATGAGTAAGTAAAAGACAAGAAGATTGCATTTTGTACATTTTACTCATTTGGTATTTTAGACATTTTTATTTAAAGCAACTTACAGTGTATTCAAGGTTCATATTTTTCATCAGTATGTCTGCTCCTGTCCCACAACCTTTTGTGCTGTTAACACAATTCACTACAAACTGAGGAGCCTGAGGAACACTATCTGATACAAGAACTATATAGACAGATAGAAAGGCTTACCAGCTCTTTTCTAACACTTACAGATGCCTGTGATCTGATTCGACGGTGCCTGTACATGAATCCAGATCAACGACTAACAATCGATCAGATTTTAGCACACGACTGGTTTAAATGCATCATAACACAGGTTCCGGCGACCCCAGCGGTTGCGAATTATCTTGTGCCAAAAGGTTCTGGTAAGACAGCA
Source organism: Paramisgurnus dabryanus (assembly GCF_030506205.2). Classification (NCBI taxonomy): domain Eukaryota; kingdom Metazoa; phylum Chordata; class Actinopteri; order Cypriniformes; family Cobitidae; genus Paramisgurnus; species Paramisgurnus dabryanus. Next base: position 25,982,115 of record NC_133356.1, on the reverse strand, counting down.
CAATTTACTGTATTTTTTAAAAGCAAATCTTATTGTAGACACATCAGACAATGATTTCTTGTATGTCGTTCTTTTCTGACATTGTTTTCTATTTCATTGTTTTTTATTTCATTTATTGTGTGTTTCAGAATCTTTTAATGCTGAATACGAGTATAAAACGAGTAAAGATTATTTTCTTGGGAAAAGTGCCTATGGCAGGGTCTATAGAGGAACCCGTAAAGCTGATGGCAAATTGGTACGGCACCCATACTTATTTCTACAGACATTGTGCAAACCTTAAACATGTTGCGCTTTTCAATGTTTCATGTTCTCTTTCTCTTTGCAGGTCGCCATCAAGCATGTGAGGCTACGTGAGGAAGAAAGATGTATTTGTTATGCAAGTCATCAAAACTAAGGCTTTCCAGGCTTTCAGCATGGATATTCCAGACCACTTGTTACAGAGGTGGCCTTAATGTTGAAGTTAAAAGAAGCTCCTGTATGCCCCTATGTTATAAGAATGATTGACTGGTATGAGGAACGCAATTACCTCATGTTTGTTCTGGAGTACCTAGACGAATGGATGCCCTTGCGTAATTATATCTCTACACCTGGAAAACTGCCGGAAGATAAAGCACGCAGGCTTAAGCTTCAGTTAGTGAAAGCAGTTGAACATTGCATAAAGCATGGGGTGTTTCACAATGACATCCATTTTGGAAACATCTTGGTGGACATTGAAGGTGTACAACTGAAGTTAATTGACTTTGGGATTGGCCGTCTAATCAATGACGCTGCATACAAATCCAAAGGACATAAAGGTGAGCTGGAGATTTTAGATAACTTAGTGGAACATGGAAACTTGCTTTTAGTGACATCATGATCATGTGACCCTGTTACTTCTCAACACAATGTTTTGCTTACAGGAGCACCTGAGAAATATTCTGAGTTCATACACAGGGTCATGCCTAAAAACGTCTAGGACTTAGGTTATGTGCTATATAAGATGCTGCACAGAAAAAAGCCCCTTCTTTGGACCCCAATTATGGAGCCCACTTTAACCAAGAGTAAGTGAAAGACAAAAAGACTGCATTTTGTACATTTGCCTCATTTGGCAGACATTTTTTATCTAAAGCAACTTACAGTTCATTCAAGGTTTATATTTTTCATCAGTATGTCTGCTCCTCTCCCACAACCTTTTGTGCTGTAGAGTAAACCAATAGAGTAAAGTTTGCCGCATCGTCTGCCTTTTCGTTACATTATTTTGGTCTGACGAACCACTTTATTTTAACTACAGGGTTAAGCATCGACTGCCTTTAATTATTTGGTCTGACGAACTAGTTAACTCTACTTACCAGAGTTAAACATTGCTGTATTGACTGCCATTAATTATAAGGTCTGACGAACTTCTTAACTCTGGACTAGTTGTATGGTCGATCGAAAACAAAAGAGCTCCATGGCCAAAAAAACAACTTGGTTTAAACAAATTTGTTCGGAAATATCTTGTTTTGACTATTGCTAGGAAATAACTAGTTTTGACTCCCATAGAAACTATAGAAACCATCAGGCGACTAAGCTGGTTCCGGTGAAGCTAAACATTTGCCCCCCACCCCATATCTTCATCATGAGGGGACCCCCCCGTCACTAAAAGACGAAGTTCTTCTCATGACTCCATCCCACAGCATTTCGCCTGTCTAAGATTTGGGGAGTATAGGCTCATTTGCATCTAGGTTTACCTAGCAACTTCACTGCTGAGTTTTATTGCTGAATTTTATTGCTGAAGGGGTACCTAGTAGGACAACATACAGTAAGGATCGTCCCATCTTGGTTTTAGGCCTGAGTGTTTTAATTTTTTATAAATCATTTGCCCTGGCACAATATTATGTTCTCCGTAATTTTTCCAGCATCCTGAACCTGATTTTGCTTTTTTGTACTGCCTCAGTCAAAGCCATACAATATGTAAAAAGAGAATCTGACATTAGATGTAAATTTACTTCTGCAAGGTCTGAAGTTCCTGGCAGCTATGCCATTGAATCCCCAAAAGCCTACAGACTTCCTGACATACCTGACCAGTAAAGTTTTTACCCTGATCAAAATCAATAATGTTTCATTTAATCTAGAATGATGTCTCGAACCAGCATATTAGCCATAAAAGCAGCAAAGCCTTTCTTTGTGGGGAAAACCTTTACACCAAACGAGAAAATTATCAGTTATAATTGTAATATCTTGATACCCCTCGCACTTAGGTAAGGTTATAAAGTCACACTGCAATTCACAAAACAGCCCTGAGGTTGACCACAACAGCCAGAGTTGCCGTAACAACCACAGACAGTTCATTGAGATTTACCAGCATGTTTACAGATGTTAGAAAAGTTACAGTACTGTAAGGTTTTTGTTTGACAGACCATATTTTAGTAAAATGTTGCAGTGCTACTTTATATTTTCAACAGAAGTCTACTTCTAAAAATTTTGTAACACGACACTGTAAAACACACTCACGACTAGTGCTGGAGCACTACATTTAGTTAGGTTAACTCATGTTTTACTAACTAATGTTAGCCAGCTTATAGCATCATGATTCAGTACGCTAGTTCGCCAGTGTAAACTAATGGAGCCAGGGCTGCACATAAGCTGGTGCGCAGTGCTCATTAACTCTTTCCCCGCCATTGATGAGTTATCTCGTCAATCTGCAATACCGCTATTATCCCGCAACTTATAAAACCCAGAAGTATTGCCCTAGGGCAAACAGCTGTATGTCCGTGTATGTTTTAAAGATCGCTCTGCATCTGATCTCTATCAAAATTCCTTCACAAAAAATGGAATTATAAAATTTGGTGTTTTTGATGAAACCTACACATATTTGAGAGGTGATAAAAACAGAAACCATGAAGGTAGGATGAAACTGATTTTTTTGTTTGAAAGCAGAGGGTCTGTTCTTTTAATTCATATATTGTATGTTTATATATTTAAAAAGGAGCATTTTCTGGAAGGCATTAAACTTTTGTGAAAATCATGAAAAATGCTGGCGGCGAAAGAGTTAATGAATGCATATTTTTATGAGCACTGATAACAGATAAAAATTGTTATGTGTAACCCAGGCAATGTCCATGTAACAACACATTAGCACGTTAGCAGCTGGCTAGCCTAACCATGATGATGAAATGCATTGTTGGACATAACATTACTTTTAAAAGTCTACATGTTGGTTAAAGGAATAGTCTACTCATTTTCAATATTAAACTATGTTATTACCTTAACTAAGAAGAGGTGATACATCCCTCTATCATCTTAGTGCGTGCACGTAAGCGCTGGGGCGCGCTGCGACACTTTGATAGCATTTAGCTTAGCCCCATTCATTCAATGGTACCAAACAGAGATAAAGTTAGAAGTGACCAAACACATCAACATTTTTCCTATTTAAGACAAGTAGTTATACGAGCAAGTTTGGTGGTACAAAATAAAACGTAGCGCTTTTCTAAGCGGATTTAAAAGAGGAACTATATTGTATGGCGGAATAGCACTTTTGGGAGTACTTCGACTCGCCTGAAAAATCCGCTCCCCTTCTCCCTCTCATAATGGGAGAGGGAGAGTGCTACTGCGCCGAGTCGAAGTACTCCCAAAAGTTTTAACATATTTTTGTTTTACATTTTTACCCAACTTTAACAGCTAAATGTGCAACATGCAAATGTTCATGTCAAAAGAAGGCCTATTTTGCAGACATCCATATAAAATGTAGGCAATGGGTTATAAAGAACGAATAAATCTTACAAAGATTTTTTTCCATATCCACTTAGGTTTCTCAGCTTGCACTCGTAAGCATCTGCATCTTATTTTGATAGATGTAATGTTTTCTTATCAAGGCTAGTTGCGTTTATAGGTCATATACGTTTGACGATTGCGCATGTTTTCTGTCTCATTGTACACAGCCAAATGGACCGAAAAACACAACCTAAAATTGCTGCGTTCTTCGTACGACGAAGCAGACCTACCTCACCATCCGTACCGCCTTCACCACCCCCACAGCCCCCACCTCCACCGGCGGATCCCCGCAATCCTCTAAACACCGACGTAGTGGGTGGAACCCGGAGTGGGCTATGGACCCTAAATATGCAGGGTGGCTGTACCACACAGAACACAGTGAGTAGATTATTATTTATTTTATACTAAATGTTAAAATTAAGTATTGCTATATTAAATGAGTTATTGCATTATTCCTAGGGATGTTTTGCAGACTGTGCAGGATGCACCGTCAAAAGGCATTACGTGGCCCCTCTCAAAGGCCTTTCATAGAGGTCCCCTGCACTAACTACAGGCGTGATGCCTTGGACTCACACTTGAGCTCAACCAATCACATTTCATGTGTTGGAATTGCAGCCCAATCAAGCCCAAGTAAGTGTTTGAGTTGTTTAGGAATAACAAACTAGGGTGTTTTAATTATTAAATTTAAACTAACAGTGACAGCTTATTGTATGTTTGTTTATTAGGTCTGCCCATCAGTGAGGCATTTCAGCCAATTTTAAATGTGGTATCTTGTATCCATTCAAGATGGCACGGCCACAACTATTGCAGAGGCTGTGAAGCAGGTGGTCATGATAAAAAAAATACCTGAGGACCGCATCTTTGGACCGCAACATGTTGATGAGAGTCAGGCCATCTCAGACCTAAAAATGCTGGCAAAGCAGTTCCCACCCATCAATGAGAAGGCACTTCTCCAAGAATGGCAGAGCTTTAAAGTGCTTACAACAACTGGAATCTTAAAAGTAAGTGATTTACATTATGAAGTTATTTTATGTAAGTTCATGCATGTGTGTCATTGACCAATGTTCTCCTCCATCAGGACAAGTTCCAGCTAGACATAATGACTGCAATGGCATCTGGGTATGAGGAGCTACATCTGCTTTACCCAAACCTGTCCCTCCTATCAGCAATCGCCCTCACAATACCTGTCTCAAGTGTGAATTGTGAGAGGGATTTCTCTGCGATGAACAGGGTTCATCACCATCTCTCAATCTTAGATTATATCAAAATTGTAAATATTACAAAAGTATAAAATAAACTTACTCTAAACTTCATTCACACTTCGTGTATCGATCAAGACAGATTTGCGGAACAGGCTGCAGGGTGACAGCCTGCATGAAAATAAACATCATCAATGGACCACTTGTTCAAGAGTGCAACTACCAAAGGGCCCTTGAATTGTTTTTTTAAAACCAAGAAGGATAGCCTGTAGCAATGCTGTATGTCAGCTCTGCCATAAGCAGTGACTGATCACCTTGCACATTTTGACAATGTTGTTTTGCACTTTGTATAGTGTTTGTTAAAATTGTTTGTTGTTGAGGCAAATTTAGAATGTTGTTTTGCACTTTCTTATTATTATATTTTATTAAAAGGTTATATTTAGTGTTAAATAAATAATTGTTAAATGTAGTACAGAGTCTGTGGTCTATCTCACAAAGACGCGATTTGCATTTTTATATATAATTGTGCGTACTGCAAATTTATTTTGTTGTAAATATTGAGGCGGCAGAGGCCTAGTGGTTCATGTAGGTTGTCTACAAACCGAAAGGTTGGTAGTTCAATCCCCGGCTCCACCGGACCAAGTGTCGAGGTGTCCTTGAGCAAGACACCTAACCCCAGCTGGTCCCGACGAGCTGGCTGGCGCCTTGCATGGCTGACACCGCCGTCGGTGTATGAATGTGGGAGTGAATGGGTGAATGTGAGGCTAATTGTAAAGCGCTTTGGATGGCCATAGGTCTGTTAAAAGCGCTATATAAATGCAGTCCATTTACCATTTAACATATAAGCTTACAGATAGCAGTTAAGAGGCAGTTTGATTGTGCATCAGGTTTTATGTTGGGACTGTTAATTGTGTTAAACACACTCAGGAATGTCTGTTCTGTACTGTGCACTGCACAGTGTTTGTTTTTTCACTGAATTTTTTATGTTTTGTACAGGAGAGATTTATGTTTGGACTGTAAAAAGAAAACAGGAATTTTATATTGTGTTAAACTCTCAGGAATGTCTATACTGTGCACTGGACAGTGTTTTTGTTTTGCACTACTCTTTTGAATTTTTTTGAACAAGAGTTATGTTGGTACTGTAAAAGAGTAAACAGGCTGTATAACAATAAAATAATTGTATTTATTTTATTTTGTGTAAAGCAGAAGATTTTTTGCCCTCTTAAACCTTCTTAAAGGTTGTATCTTTAAAGGCGGTCTAAGCGAATAATGTGCGACGTCACTTCCTGTTGATGTTTGAACTGTTTTCAAACAGACAGAGCGTAGCTAACTCCTCCCCCTCCCCCTCCCTTCCGTGCTTTCATGAACGCGCCCAACCCCCACCCCCAAATCCTTCTTGTCGTTTATTGGCTGGAATACTTTGTTTTGTTTTGTGATGCTAGGTTTGGCCATTTGTTGATATTGCCGTTTGTGAAGCCTGGGCTGTCTACAGAGATCGCGTTTTTTTACAGTTTGATCAGCGGACAGGCAGCAAGCAGATAGTGAGGAGATGTTTCCGGTATGTAACAAAAAATGTTTTATGGTCTAAAACGCGTGAATTCGCTTAGAGCACTTTTGAAGTATATTATTAAGAATGTTTTTGGTATTTATTCGAGATACATTATGGTTTTTATTAATCGAGAAACAGCAAAAACTAATCGTTAGATTAATCGGCCAATTAGTCATTAGACTAGTCGACAAATCGATAAAATAGTCGCCCGATTAATCGTTTAAAAAATAATCGTTTACCCCAGCTCTACTCCCGACACTCATAATCTTAATGCACGCGTGCTCTGAATAAAGATAATTAATATAAGACAGTAAATTTTGAAACGGTCCTGTGCTACATGCTATTGTTAGCATTACACCATAAAAACAATGCTATCGTTAGCATTACACCACAAAAACAATGCTATCTTTAGCGTTACACCACAAAAACAATAAAATAATATATTACAAATGCCCTGTAACTATTTCTTACCTTTGCAGTAAAAAGAAAGCCAGCTCGGGGTCTGTTTTCATACCCAGCGCTGACTGGAGCTCCCTCCAAGAATCAAATGCCAATCCGATGTTTACTCTTGTATCTTTGCCCCGACGCCGGTCACGCTCTATTTTGGCCGTACTAGATAAGGATTTTTTTTAAACTAACGAGGAGTTTCCGTGGGTGTCTGGATCGTGCTGGAGGTTGGTCGCCTCATTCACAAACATACAAAAAGTTCTAGACATGCTAAACTTCTTATAGCTGCTACTAGAAATTCCTCTTTTAGAAATGTCAGCCAGAAAACAGCACAATCTGAAAAACTGATGCTTATGACATCACAGGCATCTCACTGTCCCTCCACTTTAAAATAATTGGCTACATTTTTAGAGTGGCAGCAAAGTCAGCCAATCAGTAATGAGATTGCAAGTTAAGCCAGTAGGGGGAGCCAAATAGGTGCAAAACCACTGTTTAAAATCCCCCACCCTAATAGAGCTATTTGAGAGAGGTTTTTAGGAAGCTTCTGAGGCATTACAGACCCAAACAAAAACATTTTTGTCTACATGTCACATCACAGAACAAGGATAAATACCCCGTTCAATCATTCTATATCACCTTTAAAGATTTTTTAAATTAATAAGCTACATAATGCCCCTTTAACTGCATATTCACAAAGAAAACAGCTCATCTAAAGTGTGATAATTTTACAACATTTCTGTTTTCACTGTATTTTTGTCAAATAAATCAATCACAGCCTTTTAAACAGTAGTGTTTAAGTTTGAGGTCGTACTTACTAGCCATATGGTTCATACATAGCCCCTTAGAGATGTTTTCTGACAGGTTTGATTGAACTCTGCTGCATGGCCATCAGCATGAACAAATCTACAAACATAACATGCAACTTGTCACAGAGCAAACAATATTTAGGATGCAGGACAAAAGGAAACAAGCAAGAGTAGAGTTGAAACGTTAAAAAGGATTGTATACAAAAAATAGAATATACAAAAAATAGCTGAATTTTATGTTTTTAGGTTTACTTATTAATTTAATATTGCACATTGTCACTCACCTTTGTCAAAACCTTCTTTAAATAACTGTAATAACATTTTAAAAGGAAAATAAGATGCACGATTACGTTGTGAAGTGAATATGAAGTGATTGAGTGAACTTTTTCAACTCACCTGAATTTTCAACATCTCTGTCAGCAGCTCCCTTCGAAAATGCTGAAATCTTGAGCTTATTTCTATTATAGAGGGGTTATTTTGTCACTCCTGAAATCAGAGAACAAAACTTTTATTTATATTGGTTTACGATGAAACATTGTAATACTTTCAGCTAATTTTGACGTCCCCTGTAACTAGTACATTCCAATAATGCATTAACACCCTTTACAACGCATTTAAAACATCCCATCGACACTAGACCTGTTTGAGTCGTAACTCACTCGGATCTTTAACCGGATCTTTAAATTAACTCACGAGTCGCGAGTCTCTAGTGTCATTAACCCGGATCAGTTGTCCTACTACAATTCAATGTAAAACCATAAACAGCGCCACCACACACACAAACCTCTTTCAACATTATTGATGAGGCTTCGCTCGCACTACAGATCCACTCGTAACCGGCTGATCTGCGGGAGAACTGTGGATCCTAAGTGGATCTGTAGAGCCGGTTACAAGCACTGATCTATATAAATGACTGGATTGCGCATGATGTCACACTTGTGAAGCCACCGCGCCGCCATGTTGGTATACCCAAACGTTCTATTACATCAATGGACGTTATCAGATTTTAATGATAAAACATCACTTTAATCGTCTTCGTTTTTATATGTGAACTTACCCTGTACATTATTACAACACAAACGTCCAAAGCATGTAAATAGTTATTTACTGAACGTTGTACATTTTGCGTTTTAATCAGTTATTATAAATTCATCTTTATTACAGTATCAGATCAGCAGACAGACCGCAGCATTTAGTATTAATGACAATAAACGAGCTCATTCTGAAATCTATATAAATAATCATGCTTTGTACCGTGTGTTCATGCAATAATTTGCTAGTTTTGTAATTATGTTATCTAAACTTATTTAAAGAAATAACGCTGACCGTCACAGTGTAGCTGAATGTCAAAAAAACTTTATTTATACCCGTGTCATTAACAAATGCAACAGACACACTCACCTTAACGGTTTTTTATAAATCCATTATCCTGCCCGATTAAAACATAAACATTGCAAATAACACCAGAATTAACAAATAATTAACGTACACATATCCTAAAAAATAACCTTGTGTAACTGATACGCTGTAAAGGGGGTAAATTTTAATCATGATTTTGAATGGAAGTCAATGGCGCTCTCTGCCGGTTGGGTATACCAAGATGGCGGCTCAAACTCTGCGCTGGCTTCACGTCACGCAGTTACGTCAAGCGTTCTATGCGCAATCCAGTCATTTATTTAGATCAGTGGTTACAAGTGGGTCTGTACTGAGTTTCCTTGGCAATTTAGCAATACTGATTCAAGTGACTCGCACAACCCGGATCACTTTAGTGAGTGACTCACAATAACCCGGATCCTTAAAAGAAATCGAGTTAGATGTTCTCAATCGCCCAAACTTTCATAAACAAGCTCTAAACCTATATGCTAACGGAGATGCTAACGGACTTTTCTCGAAGACACAATCCATTTCAATGAGGTAAATATTCAACAAAATCGTATCAATTAGGTGTCAACCACAGTTGTGTGTATTATTTTTGTAATTTGAGGGACGAAACCTGAAAAAGTGAAGAAAACCATAAGAGACACGGAGATTTGCGCTTTCTGTTGTTCCTAGCCTCGTTTCCATGGTAACTCACGCAACTCCAACGGACTTGAAGTAACGTTCAGCACCCGCTGCACACACACAGCATTTACATAAATAAACATCTTAGAAAACTACATAAACAATTAAAGTCGTATTAAATTATTATTAAATAGTGAATTTTTAACTTTTGGTTGTTCTATGCCATATAGGACAATTTAATCTTTCTATTTAATATTTTTATTTAACTTTTTTTTAGTATTTTATTCTAACTCTAAGATGTTAAACCTGTAAATGTATTTGCTTTAATGAACATGAAGGTATTTTGAGGATGTTCATAATTTAACCGTTCGGGAGCCACATACACTTAGTATTCTTTTGTCCTACTATGGAAGTGAATGGGGATTATTAACAGTTAAATTAAAAACATTCCTCAAAATATCTTACATTGTGTTTATCAGAACAAATACAATTATAACGGGATGTAGCAACATGAGAGTGAGTAAATGATGACAGAATTTTAATTTTTGGGTGAACTATTCCTTGACTGGTCGTGTTATGGAGCCATATGCACATGTTGTTTTTCCATTAGTTGGGTGTGTAAGTCACTAAATCCAACTTCATATTAACTTTTTATCTAAAATATAGCACAATTTTGTTCTATTCCAAAATCCTACAACTGCCCGACTTGAAAACTTTTCTTTTCAAAGAAAAGTTAAAGTAACACAGTGTTACAACTAATCCATAAGTTTACAAGATAATGAAAGAAAACAATGTAAATTTCATTAATCAAAATGAACTGTAAATACAATATAACATAATTGACAATTATTAATTTGTGTGTGTGTGTGTGTGTGTGGCCCTTTAAAAAATACTTATTCATATGCACTGATCCATAATAGAAGGATGCTTATGAGGGAGACATGGATCGCTACAGTATGTGGATATCTGTTATAAACAGAAACAACATTCACATCTAGCATGTAGATAGAATAGTATTGAATTATTTGTGTTTAAATAGAATTTTCCAGCAAGTGTTACAACCCTTTTAATTAACCCACCCATGGGGTTATCTGTAATGTTTGCACATCTGTCAGTTTAGCTAAATAAAAATATATCTGGTCTTTATAAGGACTTAGTATAAGCACGCACACGCAAAATCTGAGCTGAGCCAGTTCATTTGAGTTGTATACTGTAGCTGCTCATCGAGATTTGTGTGAGAGTGAAAGAAATCCCACTGCATCCTGCTGAAAAAATCAGCATAGACCAGCATCATTCCCATGCTGGTTTGGTGCTGGTTTAGCTGGTGTTCACCAGCATATCAGCATCAAAACACAACATATGCTGGTTTTGCTGTATTTTTAGCAGGGTATGCCATGCACGCTCGCATTATTGATGCTTTATCGCATCAATAATGCGCCCACGGCATTAAAATAACACAAACTAAAATGAACTCTAAAGAAGAGAACTGTTATAAATTCAATTATCAAACCACTCTAATACGGTTTTGAGACTATGGTCGTTTATTAATCCGATGGATCAATAGGTCTTTCAGAATTTTAACAATTATAAAGTTGACTATTATAGTATGACTATTAATCTTTGACGTATATAACAAACCAAACCATTTAAAAATTGGTAGAAAATTAAGCAAGCTATGGTCATTTAAAAGTACATGCATCATTAAAACTCAATGAGTGAGCGAGCTGCCTATGCCAACAAAGTTAAAGAAATATCATTTAAAATAATTCATACATTTTACCCATCTAATGATCATATTTTTAGAAAAAAAACACATTGATGTAATGTGCACTTTCTGCTGTAAGAATATTGAAACAGTTACCCATTTGTTTTAGCACTGCCCTTTTGTCCAAAGTTTCTGGTCTGACGTTTGTAATTTTACTGCAGAAAAATTAAGAAAGATTTCAAGCTGTTTTGGAAGGATGTTATTTTTGGCTTTTATGACCTCAACAGAACTAAAACGAGGCCTAATGAAACTCTCATGATTAATCTCATTATTCTCTTGGCAAAATTTTACATTCATAAATGTAAGTCTGCGCATTCCAAAACATCTTCTATTGCTTTTAACATTGAGGTCAAGCAATATGTCAACACGATTATTCTCTTAAACAAAAGGCAATAAAAACTGTGAATGTGTGTAAACAATTTCTTTTTATAAATCCGTATTTTCCCAGGCAAAATGTGATTATGTTAGTCTTTTGTTTATGTTTTGTTTATGTTAAAGGTGACATAGAATGATTGAACGGAGTATTTATCCTTGTTCTGTGATGTGACATGTAGACAAATTTTTTTTTTGTTTGGGTCTGTAATGCCTTAGAAGCTTCCTAAAAACCTCTCTCAGATCGCTCTATTAGGGTGGGGATTTTAAACAAGTGGTTTTGCACCTATTTGGCTCCCCCTACTGGCTTAACTTGCAATCTCATTACTGATTGGTTGACTTTGCTGCCACTTAAAAAATGTAGCCAATTATTTTAAAGTGGAGGGGCAGTTAGATGCCTGTGATGTCATAAGCATCAGTTTTTCAGATTGTGCTGTTTTCTGGCTGACATTTCTTAAAGAGGAATTTTTATGAGACTGAGATGTTTAGCATGTTTAGCACTTTTTGTATGTTTGTGAATGTGGGTAGACTACCATTATTTAACAAAGACAAGGTAAAAATGTTTTTTCATTCTCTGTCCCCTTTAAAACACCTGCAATGTAGGAAAATGCACAATATGTTATTTTTTTAATGAAGATGAAAGCTCCTGTAAACTGTGCAATTCTTGAATAAAAAAAAAAGAGTGAGCTGCCTATGGTAAAGATGGCTGCCAAATGTGGATGTTCCGCCCACTGAGTGGCAAAAGAACGGACTTGCGTTCTCGTGGAGATTGGTCTTGCCAGGCGACCTTGGAAGAACGAACTCAGAAGGTCGCGAGAACACAGAACGCACTTGTGAGAATAGGTGTGTTCGAGATCATCCGGCGCTGCGCAGACCGATCAGCGAGGTTTGAAGACAGAGCCGTCAAGCCGGACACCTGCTGCTTGCCATAGTGACGTGTGCGCCATGTTTCCTTGTTTTTAATCGCAAATGAATTGAATTAGATGCTGAATTTGATAAAAAACAAACCTTTTAATAAAAAGTTGCAACCAGAAACATTTTATATCGAATATTTTAATTGCTGCTTATACTGTATACCCGAAAATAACGGGAAACAAGCCTATATTATTAAAATACCAATATAGTTTGCTATTTTCATTTTTATTTTATTACACGACACAATATAACATATTTAAGCATATTAAAGTGTTTTTTCCTGGTTTAAAACATGAATTTATAATGTTTATTAGTGGAACTAAACGTTGGATTAAACTTGAAACGCACGTGATCGTTGTCATCAGTGAGGCGACCAATCACGTAAAGCTGTGTCGTCATCACAACTCCTTGCAGCCGCTCTGGAGAAGCTGCACCGGCTGAGCTAGCCGGCTACTCTCGAAACGCTCTCGCGGTACTTAAAAACCATATGACACAGTCACGTGCCTGCAGCGCCAGCTGAAGTCGGACAAAATTACTAACCGGAATGCACTGCTTCAAGTCAGCCGCCGATCGGTCTGCGCAGCGCCGCATGAAGTCGAACACACCTATTAGCCGTTTCTCAATGTCAAGGAAGGATCCTCTGAAGCCAGAATTTCGAGGATGCTACGTCATCGTCGTCCATCGAAGGACTGTTCCAATGTTGAGGATCCTCGAAATATCAGCCAAGGACTGAGTCCTTCGTACGAGAAATATCCCATATACAGAAAAGGATGCATATATGTATCCTTCGGGCTCTTCAGGCGCTGAAATCACCCACAATCCTATGCGCGCAGCACCGAAAGCACACCTTTCAATCACGCAATGACGCAATGACGTGCACTTGCTAGCCTGTTCCATTTAACGTGTTCTCCGAATGCTTAAGAGGAGCCTCGCCTAGCCTCTGAAGGAAGTGACTTGTAAGGACTAGTCCTGCCAAGGAAGTATCCTTGAAATTGAGAAACGGCTATTGTGTGCGATGTGTGCAATCTTCCTGCTGGTCACGTGACCTCACCAGATTTAAACGCGCAAGTCTGCACTCGATGCATCCTCGATATCAAGAACACATCCGGGTATTTTCACGCTTCCTCTGTACTTGCGTTCTTGAGAATTGAAATTGAACTTCGACTGTTGATGATGACGTATAGTGAGGACACAAGGACGCAAGATCGCTGAAGAACGCATATTGAGAAACAGCCATAAAAAGTACAGCGAGAGCGATTAGAAAACATGTGGAACAGTCTCCTCTCGCGATGTTTTGATATCATCCGCCATCCGTTTGTACAGTAACACAGGTCAAAATTGATGGACACTTACTGCAGTGGTTCTCAACCCTAGTCCTCGGGCCCTCCCTCCCAAAATGTTTTAGATGTCTCCAGATATGAAACACCTGATTCCACTCATCAGACTCCTTCCAGAATGTTTGAAACTTTCTTAATTAACACACTAACAAGCTGATAAACTGAATCAGGTGTTTTATATATGGAGACATCTAAAATGTTCTGGGAGGGGGGGCCCGAGGACTGGAGTTGAGAACCACTGACCTACTGCAAACCCTGGAAGACGCAGCATTCTGTCTTCAAATGGAAAAGTACGAAATAAAACTTGTGCATCACTTTCAGGTCGAGTAGGGGGAGGCTGCAGACCTGGAAATTATTGTGTTAAATCAATCAAACACATAACCATACATACCAACTTTTACTTTTGTTAATAGACATCAGCTGTTTTCTTAAAGCTGACTTTTAATTTACTTACATGAAAAACATTTAGTAATTCTCCAAAATTGCTTGGATTTATACTGACATGTAAGATCAGCTTTGTCACATTAGATTAAGCCAAAGTCAATTAGCTACACAAGTACAGATGCAGAAATATAAACTATAATATATAATTGCATATTTGTATAATTGTAGTTTGCGTTGCTGTCAAAATACAATTATAAATGATTGATATTTCTATTCTCACACATACTATAGTTTGAGAACAACTGCTTTAATGTATTTGTTTGCATTGTACTAAAATGAGTTCATTTTTAATGGGCATATACCTTATGCGGTTGAAACAGATAGCGTAGTGCAGGGGTAGGCAACCGATGTCCTGCAGAGTTTAGCTACAGGTAGCCAAGGTTTTATAAGGGTTCGAGCTAAAATCTGCAGGACATGGGCACTCCAGGACTGACGTTGTCTACCCCTGGCCTATACTGCATCCCAATTATTTTAACATTAACATTTTAATATAACACTATAGATATTATGGCCTTTAGAAAAGTTTTTTTGAGGAGATAGGGTAGTGCACAATAGCCCCCTGTGACATGGCCTATGCTTTTTTCCTTAATGACATTTTTTTCCTTACATTACTTTTACTTTTATACTTTAAGTAGTTTTAAAACCTGTACTTTTACACTTTTACTTGAGTAAAAAGCTTGAGTTGATACTTCAACTTCTACAAAAGTCTTTTTAAACCCTAGTATCCAGTGGCGGCTGGTCACTAGGGGGCGCTGGGGCGGCGCCCCCTTAAAGCTGGCCAGAGAGTAAAGCTACTTTAAAGATGCAATGTGTATTTATGCACCGCTAGATGGCGCCAGATCAAATCAATAACAATGATGTTGTTTAAAGCCCATCTTTCAAGTTAATTTTATAATTTAATTTATACACAATATTGTACGAAAATGTCAATTTAAAAATATATACATAAGAATACATATGTTTTACAACACCCACGGGCAGAAATTATGAAAAAAGTGTGCCTATTTTTACGCTACCGCCCTTTCCCAGAGAACGCGGCATATGACGTAACGCTCCCGCCATCGTCGTCCACCGATTTCCAAACAAGAAACACAAAGATTTCCGTGCGTGGATACGTTTCGTCCAGGCAAAAAGAAGCAATTTCGCTGCCTCCTCCATGACAAGACACACGGTGGTATGTGAAAAGCACTTCACACCGGACAGCTACAACCAAGGAGATCTTATGGAATTTCGCATGGGATTTCGACGAAAAGAGTGGATTAGGCTGGCTAATGGCACTGTGCCATCGGTGCATGCAAGTCCACCTGCAAAATCTGGCGGGAGCAGAGAATCTGCGCCTCGAAAACGGGAGCTTTGCACAGTAAGTCAAATGTATTTTTCTTGACGTTATAATGGATTAGTCTTCGCATGACTTTGAGAATTTAATGTTAGCACCATTAAGGCACGAAAGCCCGCCTCAGCTTACTCTTGTTAAACCCCGTGAGGCTGCAAATGAGCCTCGTTTGACACTTATTTTATTGAGCTAGTAAGACAATTCTCCAGACTGCTACCTTTTTATGTGAATGTGGGAGTTAAAATTGTATGTGGTCGCATTCGCATATTACTACTCCGCCAAATGCACGCATTTAACTTGTTTTAGCACCCCCCAAATTATTATTTGTCCCGCCAAAGTCTTATTTGATCGATGAGTAATGTAGATGAACTGCTGCGCATGTGACAGGGCGCGAAAAGAACGAGACACCGCGCGCGCATACTTTTCACCGTCTCCCAACTGCATCCAAGTAATTCTTTACAATATAAGTTTTCTTATTTATATCGGAGTTGCCTTGGTTTTCTTTGACTAATTAAAGCTGGTATCAACAGGGCACATGCGAGGGAACGCAGTTCGAGAATAATTTGAAAAGATTTTGAAAAGCATGGCAGTCTTTTAAATAATGCATGAATGGGGAATTTTCATGAAACGACAAAATTTTCAAAGTTCATGAAAAGTTCAAAGTTGTGATTTTGGTTTGTTTTCAGATTTTGGCAGAGAGTGCTGCCAGCAAAGACGGGGCGGGTGCAACTGCCACTTCAGATCCGGGAGATGATGGAGATGGAGACATCTCAACAATGGACCCTGAGCCAGAAGTGGTCCATCGTGGATCACAGTGCAGCATTAGATGTTTACATCGTTCATTAGGTAGTTAGCTTATATCTAGCATTGACCATACATGCCATATACAATCACAAATAAGGACAACATGTCAAAAAATGTATGATCTCCATGGTTACTATTTTGTAATGAACACTTTTCAAACAGTAAACATTAAAAATTAAGAACTTCAAAAAAGAAAATGAGATTCACAAAGCAAATTTTTTATGAATCAGGTCCCAAAGCAACCAAAATATTAGCAAAAAGATTAAGATCACAGCAAATAAGGAACTCAATTAACAAAATCAGAGACCCAGAAAGTAAGGACATAAAATATGAACCTGAGCAAATCAAAAATATATTTTATAAATATTACAAGTCTCTGTATAACGAATCAGAACAAGTAGATAGAAAAGAAATAGAAGATTATTTAGCTGAATTAGATCTCCCCTCCATAGGAACTACTCAAAATGGATCATTAAATTCACCCATTACTAAAGAAGAGCTCGATAAGGCTATCAGTCGATTGAAAAGCAAAAAGAGCCCAGGGACAGATGGATATCCTAACGAATGGTACAAAGTTTACAAAGAAGACCTTACACCCCTATTGTTGGAATCTTTCAATTGGACACTTAAACATGCAAAATGTCCTCCCTCATGGAAAGAAGCCATGATAACAGTCATACCAAAGGAAGGCAAAAATAAAGAGTTATGTGAGTCCTATCGCCCAATTTCTATTTTGAATGTTGATTATAAATTATTTACATCTATAATCGCAAGAAGATTAGAAACCTTCCTTCCAGACCTGATAAATGAAGACCAGACAGGTTTTATAAAAGGTCGCCAAACGCAAGATAACATCAGGCGCACATTACATATAATTAATGAAATCAATAAACGGAGCACCCCTACAGTCTTAGTAAGTCTTGACGCGGAAAAGGCTTATGATAGAGTCAGCTGGAATTTTCTTTTTGCGGCTTTGGAAAGAATGGGATTTGATAAAACTATCATTAAATGCATACAGGCCCTGTATGATAAACCAGTGGCCAGAATTAAAATAAATGGGGACTTAACAGACAGATTCGAGCTCTTCAGAGGGACAAGGCAGGGATGCTGTCTTAGCCCCTCCCTATTTGCCTTGTTTATAGAGCCTTTGGCTCAGTACATAAGACAAAGTAAAGAACTCAAAGGAATCACAGTTGCTAAGGATGAACATAGGTTGGGTCTCTTTGCAGATGATATTATCATATACCTCAGCAATCCGGATTTTACATAAAAGCTTTTAACGATACTAAATGATTTTGGAGGGAAATCTGGGTATAAATTAAACATTTTCAAAAACTCAAGTTCTTTGTATAAAATATAGACCAGCTGACGCAGTCAGACGAGCTTACAAACTAAAATGGGATTCAGAAAAGATAAAATATTTAGGGGTTTACCTGACTAGAGAACTAAGCTCATTATACGAGGCCAATTATAAAAAGATTAATGAAGATATACAAAAGGATCTGACAAAATGGGCAACACTAGTAATGGATTTAAGCTCAAGGATAGAGGTGATAAAAATGAATGTGTTGCCTAGATTGCTGTATTTATTCATTTCACTCCCGGTGTGTATACCAAACTCTCAATTTGATAAATGGGATAAACAAGTGAGTAGATTTATTTGGAATGGGGCAAGACCAAGGGTTAAGCTCAAAACTTTACAACTAGAGAAAAAAAGAGGAGGACTTGCTCTTCCAAATTTTAAAGAATATTTCCTAGCTGCCCAGTTGAGATATATAATTTATTGGTGCTCCTCAGAGTATTATTCCAAATGGAAACACATTGAGCTTAACTATGGCCCCTGCCAACCACAAACTAGGTTGGGTGAGAAAACATCTAACCAACATATAGAACCGAATCTAATAGTAAATACCACAATTAAGATCTGGTGGGACGTATTGAATAAATACAAATTGGAAGGGGATTGTAAATTGTTGATCTGGCCAGTATACTCTCCAAAATTCAGAAGAGGTCATATGGATAGCACTTTTACAAGATGGGCCAACAAGGGAATCACTGCAGTGTGTACATTAACAGAGGGAAAAAAGTTTAAATCTTTTGAAAACTTGAAGAGAGAATTTGGCCTGGAAAACTCTGATTTATTTAGATATTTCCAACTAAGACATTTTTTTAATACAGACATAGAAAATCACCTTTCACAAGAGGGCAGTGAATTAATAGATATGATCGCAGGGGCATACAGACATTTACCTTTGAAAATTGTATCCAGGCTGTATAAATGTTTACAAAGTTGTAATAGGTCTGACTCAAAATACATAAAACAAAAATGGGAAGCTGAACTGCAGCTTACACTGTCAGAGAATGATTGGCATTCAATTTGCCTTCTACAACAAACTTCTACTAGCTCCAGACAATGGAGAGAATTTGGTTGGAAGAACTTGGTGAGATACTTTATCACCCCACTTATTAAAAGTAAACAGTTGAAAACCCCCCAACAGTGTTGGAGACTCTGCGGGGATATCAATGTCAATCATTCTCATGTATTCTGGTCATGCATTAAAATTCGCCCCTACTGGGAATCTATTGTAACAGAATTTGAAAAAAATTTGGGTTATAAAATACCGAATGAACCTCAGACTATGTATTTAGGCCTGTTAACAAAAGATGTTGTTAGAGGAGAAGACATTTACCTATTCAAAGTAATGCTGATATCAAGTAAGAAAGTTATAACGAGGAACTGGTTGAAAAGTGAGCCCTGGAGTCTGGACCATTGGAAGAACATCATGGAGGAAATATTTGCAATGGAAAAAATGACCCATGACCTGAGACTGGAAGGACAAAAATTTAAAAACCGATGGTGGAAATGGACAAGTTATGTAACCCACTCAAATATATAAAACAAATGGAAGACCTGTATGTGTAGCACCCTACCAGTTGTTATCTTGTTCAATGTAAAAAATGTTATATATATGTATATTTTTTTTTTATTGTTGTTTTTTGTATTCTCTCTTAAATGCAAAAATAAAAAATGGAAAAAAAAAAATTAAGAACTTCATAATGTTAGAAAAATATATTTTGTACTGGGTTGCATTAGAAAGTGCATGTGTTGTTACCAATAAATGTACCATGGTGAACAATTATTAAGATGAATCTCTTTCATCTAAGCTGTTCAGGTAAAGCCTCAGATGGTGGATGTGGGGAGTCAAGCCGAAAGGTTTGAGCATCACAGATCAACTCCACTGGCCAGTCCTGAACAAAGTGATGATGAATGTTCATTTTCTGATATCATCAACCATTCTGGTGATATGTCATGGAGTCCAAGAGAGGAGATGTTGAGTGAGTCCTCTGAGGAGGAACCAGAAGAGCTGGAATCTCTCAGTGACCCAAAGTAAAAACCTTTTTATTCATGGAAAATGTTTCTGATTGTGTATCAAAAAAATGTCATAGTCAGAATTGATGTGTGTTTTCCTTTTCTTGTTTTCAGTGCTGTTGACAAGTTCATTGTTTGCCAGAGGCAGTTGCTGTCCTTGTTCACGATTTGCCCTGTATGCTGTGGGGAAACCAAGGGACACATAATGCACCCGGATGGAACATTTATAAAAGTCAAGCAGGTAATGTCTTATTTGTCAACTGTCTATGTATGAGGAGCTGAATTATAGTCTGTGAATGCACAGTATGTATATTAATTATCTGTGTCTTAACTATAGTTTTTTTACTGGCTCATCTTAAAGCTGCTTGAGTATTGAATCTTCTCTCATCTCTCAGGCCTGCAGAACTTGTGGTCATGAGCGTTACTGGCAAAACCAAGAGAAGGTGCATCGAAACATGCCTGCCTGCAACCTTTTACTCAGCGGTGCCATCCACTTCTCAGGTTGCATGGCTACTCAGACAATTAGGATGCTGAAGCTGTTTGGACTGCAGTGCATAAGTCCCGGCACTTTTTTCCGCCATCAGCGCTTATACACTATCCCTACCATCGTGCAGGCCTGGAGGAATGAGCAGAGGGGGATCATCAGGGAGTTAAAGGAGACTGGGGGTGGATTGATCCTGTCTGGTGACTGCAGGTACACTGAAAAAAATAATTTCTGGACATCGGTTGGACATAATTAAATTATGTTTTCTTAAAATAAAATTAACATAAATTAAAATTCATTTAATTTTAAGATAACACGATTCAACCATGTTAAACTGGTGTACATAATTAAATAATGTAAATCCAAAATTATTTTAAGAAAACATAATTCAATCATGCGCAATTTGAGATTTTTTTTCAGTGTAGAATGGTGTAGCTCACGTCACGGATGTTGAACAGGTCAATCTGTTTTTGCATTAACCTCTAAATGTAACTGTTTTTGACATTCTTAGATCTGATTCTCCTGGACACTGTGCGAAATATGGTAGCTACTTCTTGATTGAGGATCGAATTAACAAAGTTTTGGATGTTAAGCTTTTCCAAGTAAGTTGATGTCACACAGAAATCTTGTGTCTGATTTAGTTACCGATATTACTGTTACTGTTCAGTAATAACCAGTTGGTATTACAGAGCTCAGAAGTCCCAAGCAGCTCTTGGTGTGAGCTAGAGGGTCTAAAGCGGAGTATGCAGTTCCTGATGGACCAAGACATGCAAGTGTCTGCTCTAATAACAGACAGAAATCGGCAGGTAATGATGCTAGGAGAGATCTAGAGCTGATCAGCATTGACAGGCACAGTATCATTCACAATAAATTCTAAATTCTATAAAAATCAATTTGTGTTTTAGGTGGCCAAGTGGGTACGTGAAGAAATGTGTTCAGAAGGAACAAAGCATTTCTTTGATGTCTTGCATATTGGTAAAAGTATGAATTGTGATGTGGGTAGTTCTATATAACAAACTTTTTTTTGTTAAATTCACTTTCCTAAAAATTTGTTTGCTCTGTTTGTCTGCTCTGGAACAGGTATACAGAAAGCACTGGATGCTGCTGCAAAAGAGAGGGACTGTGAGGATCTGAAGCTGTGGAGGCCAGCCATTATCAACCATCTTTACTGGACCGCAGCTTCCACCCCTACAGGAGATCCAGATGAGATGGAGGCAAAATGGCAGTGTATGATAAATCATGTACAGGACATACATGAACACAGCACTCCTGCATTTTCCAGCTGCGCACATCCACCGTTGGAAGGAGAGGCAAGAGACAAGGAGTGGCTGGAACCAGGTACAACATAATAGCCTATGTTAAAAGTTCTAAAATGTTTTGAGGCTAAACTTTTTTCAGTGCTTGTTAAGTTTAGTTTGGTTTTATCAATAGTGTTTACTAAAAATGACTTGTATTATTGAAATGCGACAGACTATATGACAGAATATGTTTTATTCAGGATCACCAGCAGCCACTAAACTGGAGAGTGTAGCTGCCAGGAAAGCACTGGTAAAGGATATTCGACAATTGTCACCTCAGCATCAGATATTCTCCCTGGAGGCCTACCATTCCCTCATTCTGCACTTTGCTCCCAAACACACTGGCTTTATTTTTCTTGGGATGTACAGCAGGTAGTGTTATCACTTAAAAGTATTGATACTAATAAAATTAGGTTTTTTTTTTTTCAATTTCTGGATATTGCAATACATTTGTATCATGTAAATGATGACAGTATGAAAATGGCTAAAAACTAATGCAGTCTTGTATAGCAGACCAAAGTGTTATAGATTGATAACAGCATTACATAAAAATATAATTGCAAAGATGAGTCATTGTCTTAGACCCATTTGAACTGAAAACATTAATGTCATGTCTGTTGCATTTCACTGCATTGGATTAGCTTTGGAGACCTAATGTTTTAACTAATTATCTCGTACAGACTTCTCTTAGCAGCCCTACATTACAATAGTAATGGCAACAGAGATGTAGCTCGAACCAGTGACGGTGAGGCACCCTACGCCGTTCGCTACCCGCGGTTTCGGAAAGGTGTCTGGGTAGTCCACCCCATCAAGCAGAAACCATCTTACGGTTAGTAGTTTCACTTAGTTTTTCAATATCTTATGTGAATCTATCTTTTTTTATGTGAGTCAACCATTTTACTAAATGTGTTTTAAACATTTCTCTCCTTAAGGATACGCAACAAATCTTATGGTCTCTCTGGTAGAGGAATACCGCGTTTTACCAGTACAGTTTGTTTCAATGTATTTATTAATCATCTTCCAAGTGTGGCCACTGGAAACCTTTGTATGTTTGTCCCTCCTCTGCAAACTGCCTCCTTATTGCTGACACAACACATGAAGGTATGGCTTTCCTAATGTTCCTGCCTAGTATTCCGTACGCCCAGCGGACAACCTGCCTGTATGCTGTGTATCGGAACTGCCTGTGGTGGAGATTGGGAAATAATTACATTTTGATCATGCCATGTTTTTATAGTAAACAATTCCAATTGTAAATATTGCATGTTCTGTTGGCTGATATTCTACTGTACTACACAACACCAAAGTTGTTTTAATTGTAAGTATATGGAAAGTTTAAAAACCTGCTTAACAGGATCTACTATTTTGGTGTAGAATAGCTGTTTCTTTGAATTGCAGTGTGAAATAATTTTTGCTCAAAACCTCCTCTTGTCTGCTGGCTTGGAGAGGGCCATGCTCCTGTCTGAAGTTCATGTATGCTATCTGCAGCCCAAAAGGATTCAGACAGGATGCTTCAAACCCTGGATGGAGTGTGAGGCAGGTAATGTCTTCTGGGGGATCTAAGTTTTGGACAAGGGACCAATAGGCATCGACCTCCCTACAGCACACACTCTCCACTGCTGATGGCATAGCCTCACATCTACCACACAAGCACCTGTTAAACAAATGTGCTAAGATAAACTCTCTCTCCTTCCTTCCTTGTAGCTCTAGTGGTTTGTGTAAGACCTTGTAAGAAACGACATGAAGTACTTACTTCCTAAAGCTTAGGTAAATATGTACTGTAAAAATACACACCCCCTGCAGAGTATATTGTCAATTAAATGCATGCCTTACAACCTGTGTCCCTCCACGTGACAATAAAAGATCCTTGTAACAATAACTGTATTTACATGTACGGCATATTCCCGTCCTAACTGTAACAGTAACTGCTTTTAATCACGTACTCCGCAGTACATGTGAGCTCATTTACATAATGTCCGTCGAAAAGAGGAAACGTAACTCTTAATTATTTTAAGACACATGTTGCTGGCATACATGGTGACAATCTACATGGATGCTTGAAAAACAACAAAGTCGACAGCAATATTGCTAAATATGATTCTCCTCACTAGATACGATTCTCCTCACAGCACAAGTCTACCTCTCTCCTCTGTCCATTTACCCTTAACACTGCCTGACCCCTCTCTCGCCTAGGGGGCTCGAAATTATAGGGTAATGGACCATCGTAAGAGTTTACATTTACCCCTACTGCAACCTCTTCACTGTCTGACTCCATTACGAAGAGATGATACCTGCCGTTGCGTCACTTCCGATCAGAGCGTTTATTCACAGCGGAAGTAATTTTACTCACAATTTCTTTTAAAAAACTTTTAAAATACACATTTATGATTAATTTCTTCACGCAAGTCGAGTTCCTACACTATTTATCTACACGTTTATTCACAGTGACCTTCAACTTGAAAGATGGGCTTTAAACTGAACTGAAAAATTTGTCTACAGTTTGTCATTTAATTTATATTAGGGTATAAATGGACTCTATGCATGGCGGACGTATTTCCGGTGAAATCTCAGGATGCTGGACTACTTCCGCCTATATATTAGAAAATGTTTTAGATCTTTCAGTTAATTAAATGTGAAGTTATGAAGACATTTTCTATAATAACTGAAAATGTGTTTGTCTGAAAAATGATGGACATATGCATCTCGAACGGCTTCGCAATGAGTAAATCATGGGTTTAATTTCATTTTTGGCCAAACTAACCCTTTAAAACCATAATGACATTTAAACGTATGAAAGTTTATTTTTAAAGACGGGTGGACAGAACTTCTAGCCACAACTGCTGTGTGTCATAGTGTTTACAGCATTAGACTCACTGGAAAACATGACAACTTTTACACTGCTACCCTGTATCTGCATAACCAGGGCTTGCAAAATATTTAAATCCCTGGTAGCCCTTCGGGCAGGCACTCTTTCATTTTTGGTAGCCCGAAATGAATACAAGTAGCCCGAATAAAAAATACACTGTTTAATGTAGAATATTGATAAATCCTGGATTTTCATGTTAGCCAACTATTTCTGCCCATCCCCAGCTAACAATTAGTAATCACACCATGATTTAAAATAACGTAAACTGTTGCAAGTCCCAAAAGCATTGTGAACTTTTGAGCAATAAAAAAAGTTTTAAAACCTCAGTGATCACAAGTATTGTACATATGAGTCATTATGACATACTGTACTGTATGGTTTGTCCTGGATGAAGCTGTCCCTAAATCCACCTTTCTATTTAGATCGCACTGTTATTACCAACAGTATGTAGATTACGTACTTTTTCTTAGATCACAGCAAACTTATTTCTTTCCAAGATGATGTATGGAGTTACATTTATATTCTTAGCATCATTAGGGGTTCAAGCTGAAACCCTATTGAATTTGTATGGATTTTTATTTTTATATTTATTCTGCTGTAAAACGGATCGTGCAGACCAAACGGTAAGGCCTAGACTAGAGACTTGAAACTTGGCCAAATGGTAGGTCTCAATCGTGCGAGAAGTTAACAGAGTATGACCCCAATCGCCCTATGGGGGCACTACAGCGATGGCAAACGCGTTTATGCTCATAACTCCTACAATTCCTGTACCGATGTGAAGCTAGGCATAGAGGCTGGAAGAACGGAGCAGATGGCATCAGGGCACGATCTGGAGAGAACTGAGGGGAGTCAGAAAGAAAAATCAATGACAGCGCATCTAATAAGTAATGAGATAACTAGAGGGAGGGGAGAATATAGACGGCACGATTTTTGACGGCCCCAAACTAAAGATTACCATGGTGAAACATTTGTCGCAATTTCTGTGATTGTAGCTCTTTGGTGGTCCTATGTCGACCAGCGTACCAGTATTTGCAGAGGCGATTCTAGGGTCTATGGGGGCCCCAAGCAGAAAATTCCCTGTGTGCAAGAAGTGTACAATACTTCTATACAATGACCTTTGCTTAACCCACTATTCTACAGTGCAATAGTTACTGCGAAAGATACATATATACAAGTGTAATCCTCATCATACCTAAAATTATTAACATGTTTGGATGCATAAATAGCATAAAATGTTTGGAAATAATGACAGCAGAGAAATATTTTCTACATTATACAATGATAGCAATGATTAATGACTTATTTTTACAAAAATATTTTAAGAAACAGTCATTTTATGACTGCTATTAAATAATCTCAGTCATAGTTACTGCTAACTGTTATGTAAGTTAGTGTCCTAGAGTTAAATATTAGTAAACTTAATATTAATTTCATATCTGAAAATACAGAACAGTATAACACATACATCTGTTGATTTTCTCAGCAACAATGCAATTCTACAGACTTGACAAAAGGTTTTCCTGAGATTTGTTTGATAATGTTTGAGACCTGACAGGGTGAGGATGTAGTTTGTCTTACCTCCCTTAATGAACTCATCATCTCTCATTTCTTGTTCCCTTTCCCTGCTTTGCACAAAACATTTCTGATGTATATCTACAGAAGCCAATAATGATCGAGTCAAAATAAGATTAGCATTGTTATTTAGAAACTTCCTTTAGTCTCGTCATGTTTTCATAAGCTAACTCACTCGCGTGGCGTCTTTTGAATGCGGTAGTGCGCGAATGAACGCAAAGACGCGCGCGGACATGAATACGTGCGTGCACGCGTCATTGCTACTGCTTTGTCGCTTTTACAAGCGTAAATTGGGTAACTACATTGCATATAGATCCGTTTTTGCCGCGATTGTCTTTGTAAAGGATTGCACTAGTTAACTGTTAAAATTTAAACTTGAGATTTACACCAGAAGATTTACACTTGGGCACGTGCCTGACTGGAGCTGGACCGGGCACATTAAACCACATGTGGGTACAGAGGGCTGCTCACTTTAGCGCCTTTTATATGCGGTTAAATTGTTTTAAATCACTTGAGTGTTAGCACCTTCAAGCCTTTGAAATACGTGCCAATGATAAACTTTTCCTATTTAAATTTGCGTATTAATCTGGCAATCACATGCGAGCCAAACCTTGGGTTGTGATCCATACGGATCAACTGCGACATCACGACTGAACGAAACAACGTCACCCATTCGCTACGTTCATTTCGAAACTGGCAAGTTATCCACCTGGGTTGGATTTTGACTGGGGTAAGCCAATGTCAATCAACATTCCATCCAATCGGAATTTTGATATGCAGTCATGTTGTTCATCTACCGGGTGTAGCTGGCCATCCGAGAAACAAACTCGGGGGCCCTCTAGTGGCTCGGGGCTCCAAGCAGTTGCCTGCCTTGCCTGTTGACAAGGTGCGCCTCTGAGTATTTGTTTACCACTAGCGCATGCTGGTGATGTTGAACTTAGCTATAGTATTCAATCAGATACTGGTCGCCCAAATTCATTGATTGTTTCATTAGACAGAAACAGGTTTGGGAATGTTTGCTGTGATGGTTGCTGTATCGGTCAGGTTAACAAGTGAAAACTCTTCTTTAATCAAGTGCTGTTTGGGGCTGAATATTTTATTTAGTATGAAAAGTAAAAGGTACACTCTGAATTTGGCCTTGAATGCTTAAAAATGTCTACATTAAGTGAAGGTGCAAAGTCAGATATATTCATTTGTGACAGTTCTACTGTTTGCACTTGAAATAAACACTGACATGATGTGTAAATAATAAAAATCTTTCAACAAAAATATAATCTGGATAAAAATATTTCGACAATTTAAAACAAAAACAAAACTGTTCACTAATAATAAAACAGGCAATAGCAGAAAGAATAAGCATGGGCATGTTTACGTTAAGAATAATAATAAGCTTTTTTAAAAGTACCTGTATGTCCAGCTGTGCAGTCTGGAGTACATTGTTTTGCATGTAGTCCCATAAGGATCGCTTGGTCTTCTTGAGTATATTAAGTCCTATAACTCCTTTAAGTATGCATTCTCTCATCAGACACACTAATACAGCTTCAGGGTGGGTCATTGTTCATAATTTGGTCAATCTTGTGAATAAAGACTGGGTGAATAATCTGTAAAAGACACAAAAAACCACAAAAAGTTGCTCATATTAGTAATAACTAGAATCAAATTTGTTTTTATGATTTTTAAAACAATGGTTATTCAAATGTAAAAAATTAATGTAAAATCAACAAGGAAATTATATAGACCAACTTACTCTAATAATGCTACACAGTACAAAGAAATATAATTTCCATCATATTTGGACAGATCTGTACTATTAACTCTCTTGCCAGTACGGCTGCACGATTAATCGTATTGTATCATGATAATGATATCGCAGTGTTGGGCAAGTTACTTCCAAAGTGTAATTCATTATATATTACAAATTACTGTCATTTGAAAGTAATTAGTTACATTACAATATTACTGACTCTGAACTGTAATGAGTTACACTACTTTTGCGTTACTTTTGAGTTACTTTCATTAAAATAACAGAAGTATGACTAGGCATTATAAAATGTTAAAATGTAGTTTATTGATGCTTATAAATCTAGAAGTTATGTGTTGGCCCTCGAGCTTTGAATAGGCACAGTGAAGACTTATGGCAAAATACAGTAAAAATCACTGTCAGAATCATAAACATAAACAAATGATCTGGTAAAAGTCTGGTAAATGATGGTAGACATACCAAACAAAGAGCCCACTATAATGCAACCTATAGACTAATAATAACATGGCAAGACACGCAACCTCTTTTCATTTCTATTCTTTAATTCACTTTTAATTCAGATTCACAGCACAAACCTGACATGCACTGGGTTGACACAACTTATCAAGAAGTGCTATTGGAGGATCAGGGCTCAAGGAATACAGCTCATTTCAGTACAATATAAGGATTACATGTAGACTAACATATAAAACACAGACAAACAGAGGAACACTGCTTTTTGCCAAACATTGCATATAGGCTCCCATACAAAGGCTGGTAAAAACTTTAAACAGTGATGTTTAAATATACTATTTAAATAACCATGTTTAAGTCTACATTAATGTTATGTTGTAGTTTAGGTTGCTGTTTGTAATAAAACTGTAGATAACATAGGAATAGCCTAGCAATCTATTATGCATATGGACTGTAACCATAGCAACGTTAGCTTACCTTGTCATTGCTGATGTGGTGAAATGGATTTACTGGCAAGATTTCTAAAAGTCTCTTTACTTCTGAGGTTCAAGCAGCACAGGAGACCGATAGAAACTTTCTGTTGCTTTTACTTAGTGCTCTCATTCGCAGAATTTTGCGTATGCGGCGCTAACGGACCTGATTGCGACCACTTTAGTCAATGCTTATACAGCCGCGGACTTCCCAGATTCGGCTCTTTAAGAAACGCGTCAAATACAAATTTAAAGTAAAAATGAACATGCTGCATACAGCACCTGGAAACAGACATACGCTGCGTCACAAACCGCATACTTCCATACTATATAGTAGGCAAAGAGTACGAGAAGTAGTGCTTTTCGCCTACTATATAGTATGGAAGTATGCTGTTTGGGACACAGCCATTACTATTTTACCCGAAGCTTTTTCCTGTGTGGATGCTGGTCGCGCGCATTGGTCAAAAATAAAAAAATTAAAATAACACGTTGAAATGCATTGTTGTAACGCGCTCGTTACTAAGACTGTAACGAGTAAAATATTACCAACATTTTATTAGTAATGCGTTATATTACTGCGTTACAGCAAAAACTAATATATTACTGTAATATATTATATTTTGTAATGCGTTACTCCCAACACTGATGATATGTCTGCCCCAAGATTAATTAATGACAATAATCACGGTTAATGTGTAAAGACCAAGCACAAAACAGACGGTCTAGAACAGAGGTCTTCATCTACTTAATTGTAAATATGACGCGAGCTAAATTAACTTTTACCCCTATTTTTTACCTTTTAGGCTATACATACATATATTTTACTTTTACCATACTACACACACACACACACACACACACGTGTTAGATGTCTAACATGTTAGGAGTCTCTAACGTCTTCACCTTGCGGCCATCTTACCACAGTCAGCTCGCTCACTTGTATTGTGTTTAATGGTGCAGGTACTTTTAAATGACCATAACTTGCTCAATTTTTAAACGGTTTGGTTTTTTACAAATGTTATTAACGTGGCTATAATTCTGGATGCTTTAACATGTTCCATGATTTTTTTTGTATAAGTATGCAGTGTCATAGGTCTTTGACGTTTATAACAAAGCAAACCGTTTGAAAATCGGTAAAAAAATTAAGCAAGTTATGGTAATTTAAAAGTAAATGCATCATTAAAACTCAATGCTACGAGTGCGCGAAGTGCCTGTGGTAAAAATGGCTGCCAAATGCGGACGTTCCGCCCACTGAGTGGCAAAAGACAGAGAGGCAGCATTTGAGTACAGTGAGAAATCAGCGGAAACATGGGGAAAACGCGTCGAAATGGGAAAAAGCTGTAGTGCGATAGGATACTGTATGACACTTGCATTACATGTGAACGGCCCCTACGCTAATAGGATTCTGTTTCTCTCTCCCTGTCTCGTCCTCGACCCTGAGGACAATGAGACAAACAGACCCAGTTCCTGCAGCTGTGAAGGTCATCACACCACTGATCTACTGACCGTCCTTCAACGAGATGCCCAGCCGATGCCTGACCAGTGACCACCGGCGGAACCAGTTTAATTCGCTTACCCATTCACATACCCCGATAGTATTTATAAATATAAATATATATGTATCTCTCTCAGGGGTTTTTCTCCTCCTAGCAGTTTTCCCTCTGGACTAGCCAGGAGGGTTTTTCTCCTAGGGGTTTTTTCAGTCCACTGGAGAGTCCGCCACCTTTGGCTTAACTTATTACTTTACTGTATACGTTACATTATTACTACGCTCGCTTTTTTAAGTTTTTCCTACATCTATTAATGTAAAGCTGCTTTGAAACAATTAACAATTGTGAAAAGCGCTATATAAATAAAATTGAATTGAATTGAATTGAATAGACTATACTAACAGATTAACAAGATTTCTGAGCTATCGTTTTGCAGACTACCAAGAAACACAGAAAGGAGAAGTAAATTGATCGTTCATGCCAATGTCCACAGACCACAGGTGGGTTGATAAGTTGCTAGGGTCACTATCAAGCAGATGCTTTCTACTTAAAAGTATTTTTCAAGTGTTTGTATTTTATCCGTGTTTTTCTTTGGAAAACATACATTCCAAAGCATATTATAATAATTTGTACTCTATTACATTCCATACACATGTTTGTTTTGTCTTACATTTAATAGTTAAGTACATAAATGTACTTTTATTCAAGTAAAAGTGAAGAAGGCGGTTCTTTTCTAAAATTTGAGAAAATCCTCCGCTACACCTTTAAGTATTGACCTGTAATAAGTTGACATAACTTAGAAAAACAAGTTAAAATTGTTTAACTTAATTTAAGTTAAAGTTCTGTAACATAAAACATATATGTTGATATCCTTTTTACCGTATATTTAAAAAAATGCACTATTGAATGAGGCTGTTTATTGTTTCAGGCTAAATTTTACACCCTGGAGCCCCAAGGAAGTAATACAGTTACTAGAAGAGTGAAACATAACCATAGAGCTATTTGGGTGTTCCCTATTCGGATGGTTTTGGATGTCCCAGGTCTAGAGATGGGTCATTATTATTTGTACCAGAAAGAACAAAGTATTGTAACTTGGGCAGGTGAGTCAGAGTCAATAGAGAAGAAAACTCTCTCGCCTGCCACAGCCTGAGAAGAACTCGCTCGCTTTATGACCAGATGTCAGCCTTATAGGACCAACAGCCATCTGTGAGATATGCAGTAAGTACGCTTATACTGTAGATTCACAATCTTTGGTTTGTTGAGTTTAAATTTCTCATTCGTTGCCATAAAGTAAAACGAAACGTAAACATTTGACACTGCGCAGGTGCTTAGTGTGTTTGCTTTGGTGGTTTAAATCTAAGTTACAAAATGGAAACTGAGAAAATTACTAATCTTAATCTTACTGTGAAGTAAAGTCTATATTTACTGCCGAAATGATGATGATATATTTTATATATTGATGTTGACAGTTGATAAAGCTTTTTGACAGAACTCATGCAGTAACAGTAAATCATTATCTGAAAAAAAATTCAGTTGTAACGTAACCATTTTTTTAATAATGTAATGTAATATGTAATATGTAAATTCACTAATATTAGAGAAGTGCAAAATTGAAAAAGTATTCATACCCCTCAATAGATATAATTCCCAATCATATGCCTTCTGGGTTGTGATGTGCAATCTTAAAATGTTAAGAAGTATGTTCTTTCCAGTAAGTTCTTAATGTGATCGAGATGTTTTGACGTAATTTGATTCTAATGCACAACACCTCACAGATTTCTATAGGATCCTTCGGACAGACAATAGATGAATCTGCCCTACGGGGTGGCACACATTCAGCATGTAACCCAATAAGGGATTATTGTTGTTTTTTCTGAACATCCATATTGACTTCAGTTACAAAACTTATGAAACTCCCAAGCTACTGGGCCAGTACCCTTTAAAATTATTGTAATATGTACCATTTAGGATAAGATATGTATACATTTGGTACCAGTATGTATATCTGAGGTACTAATGTGAACTCTTTAGATGCAAAGGTGAACTTTTGGAAAGGGTACAGCCCCAGTGACAGCTAGGGTTATTTTTTCTGACAGTGTTGTACTCATTTACTGGAATATGTAAGACATATCATGGCCATTCTTGATATTCTTGGTCTCATGAAATAGATATTTGGACAAAATAGTGATAGTTCCTATGCTTTTGTTATTGGTAAAATGGTTTGTCTTGACTGAACAAAGAAATATGGTCTCATACTTAGATATAGTAACAGGCAGATATACAGATTTTTCATGTAAATTGCAGATGGTTCACAATTCATCAAATAAATAAATAAATAACATCATGGACACAAAAATTCAGAAAGAAGAAAAAACCTACAGTACATTAAACTAGGCTTTGTCCAAAATAACCCCCTATAGATGATTTCAGCAGTAACAACATAAACAAACGGCTTTTGTGGAACACTCACAGCTTGGTATCTCACATATTGGTATTTCAAATGTACTTTTTAAAAAGTACCGTCCCAGTGACAGCTTTTGTATCTTGTGTATGGTATATCAACCAGGAGCGGCCAATGACCAGCTTAACCTTTAGCTAGAAATGTTATGAGTAAAAATCGTTTGGGAAAGTACATACTTCATAAATTAGGTGACATATGTTTCACTCTTGCAGGTGCAGGAGTTTGCCGCTGTACCTGTTGTGCCTCTATACTGTGTTTAGGTACACAAATTCAGGTGAGTAACACCTTGAACAGTCTTGGATGATTTATCATCTCACATTACAGAATAAAGTCACTTATTGCCTTTCTAATATCTGGTCTATTCTGTCTATACAGCTGCAGATCTCAGTGACTGTGCAGCTGCTGGGAGCATTTGTGACACCAATGCAGAATGTCTCAAAACACGTGAAACGTTTGTCTGCATGTGCCGAATGGGTTACAAAGGAACTGGAGTGCAGTGCCAAGACATAGATGAATGTACTATGGGTTTTCACAACTGCCACAGTAAAGCGAGCTGCATTAACACATTGGGCAGTTATACCTGTTCATGTCAAAATGGTTATTCTGGTGATGGTTACCAATGCCAAGATATCAATGAGTGTGGAACTAATAATGGTGATTGCCATGTCAATGCAATTTGCACCAACAGAGAAGGAGGACGAGATTGTAGTTGCAAACTGGGTTTCAGTGGAAATGGCCTTCAGTGCACTGATAATAATGAATGTACTCGGCCAGGTATCTGCCACTGGAATGCCACCTGCACCAACAACCCTGGTTCCTATGTGTGTACATGCAATGGTGGCTACAAAGGCAATGGAAATTATCTTTGTCTAGACATAGACGAGTGCTCTGAGAGTCCTGGTATATGCTCCACTTTCTTTGGGTACAAAGGTTGCAAGAACTTGCCAGGAAGCTACAGCTGCATCTGCAACACTGGCTACCAAAGCAACGGACGGACATGCGAGGACATCAACGAATGTGAAATCAACATCTGCAGCTCATTTGCTAATTGTGTCAACACACCAGGCTCATATCGTTGCACTTGTCCTGAAGGATTTTCTGGAAATGGCTTGGCTTGCGTAGATATCAATGAGTGTGACAAACAGAACAACTGTGACCCCAATGCATTATGTCTCAATTTGCTTGGAAGCTACGATTGTTCCTGCCGACCTGGGTTTCTGGGAGATGGAAGGAAGTGTACAGACATTAATGAATGCGCTGCCGGTAACAATTGCACAGCCAATGCTGTGTGCGTCAACACGCCAGGTTCTTTCTACTGTGATTGTGGGCCAGGCTACAGCTACAATCAAAGCCAGTGTGTGGATGTGGATGAATGTGTCACTGGACGTTGCAGCCCTTATGCCTCATGTGAAAACTTACCCGGCTTGTTTAGCTGCACATGTGGGGCTGGTTTCGAAGGTGATGGGATAATTTGCAGTGATGTGGATGAGTGCACCGTTGAAAGGCAGTGTCACTCCAATGCACTTTGCATTAACGTTCCAGGGACATTCAATTGCAGTTGTATGGTGGGCTACATGGGGGATGGTCGATTGCAGTGCTCTGATGTGAATGAGTGCCTTCTGGATAATGGTGGCTGCAGAAACAGAGCAACATGTATTAACAGTATAGGGTCTTTCTCCTGCAACTGCCCACTAGGCTTTCAGTTAGTCAACCGTACCACCTGCCAGGACATAAATGAATGCCAGGTGCCTGAAAAGGCTTGTGGCACTAATGAGCAGTGCTTAAACACAGATGGGTCCTATGCATGCCAGTGTAAAGCAGGCTACGGTCGGATCACAAAAGCATCTGAGTGCTTCGACATTGATGAATGTGAAATGCAACAACCTTGTCACAACAATGCCACATGCTTGAATTCATTGGGCTCGTTCACGTGTACCTGCAAACGTGGCTTTACAGGCAATGGTGCCATGTGTGAGGATGGGAATGAATGTGCCATTGAGGGTTCATGCCATCTGCATGCCTATTGCTACAATTATCCTGGAGACTTTTCATGCTCTTGCCATCAAGGTTTTACAGGAGATGGCTTCACTTGTACAGATTTGAACGAATGTGTCCTTTCAAATGATACCTGTCCAGACATCTCGGTATGTGTCAACTCACCTGGAGCTTATGTCTGCTCTTGTCTAAATGGAACGGTGGCATACAACAACACCTGTGTTAGCCCTAGTCTTAGATGTGATCCTGCTTGCCATCCGCACGGACTGTGTCATGCTTCACCTGCAGGGTATCAGTGCGTGTGTGATGTGGGTTTCAATGGGGATGGATATACTTGCTCTGACATCGATGAGTGTGAAGAAAACGTTTGCCCAAAGAAAGAGACACAATGTGTAAATAACCAAGGATCCTTTGCCTGCAACTGCAGAGCGGGTTATGCACTTAATGGGACAGAATGTACAGGTACATGCAAAAACATCTGCAAAAAACATGATAAATCCATGGTAGTTTTTGGTAATTTTTTGCTAGTGATAT
Source organism: Paramisgurnus dabryanus (assembly GCF_030506205.2). Lineage (NCBI taxonomy): Eukaryota > Metazoa > Chordata > Actinopteri > Cypriniformes > Cobitidae > Paramisgurnus > Paramisgurnus dabryanus. The sequence goes on along the minus strand of NC_133356.1, from coordinate 25,946,659 downwards.
TTAACATGTTTAAATTTTCAAGTGTTATATCTTTCAATCTTCTCATCTGTTGTTCTCTATTTTCCCATCCTATCAGATCTCAATGAATGTTTGTCTGGAGATAATGACTGTAGCACGTTTGCACAGTGTGTTAACACTGTAGGGAGTTTTCAATGCATCTGCCTCAATGGCTTTACTGGAGATGGAAAAAACTGCTCTGGTAAGCCCCTTTTATATTCAGACATCCTTGTGCATGTATTTGCTTGTTTGAGGACTCTTTTCTCAGTCTTTTAGGGTTGTTTTCCTGACCCTGTCCCATTTTGGATGACTTATAGACATTAATGAGTGCCAATCCCAAAATGGAGGATGCCACCGAGCTGCCAGCTGCACGAACACCTTTGGTTCCTACAAGTGTGCCTGTCCCTTTGGCATGACCGGGTCTGGGTTTGACTGCCAAGATGTAGACGAATGTAATCAGAACTCAACTTTGCCACATAACTGCAGCCTTCTCGCCACATGCAACAACACAGAGGGCTCCTATATCTGCAGATGCTTGAAGGGATACCAGGGGAATGGGATTATTTGTGAGGATGTGAATGAGTGCTTGCCACCTTCAAAGTGTGAGAAAAACATGACCTGCCAGAACTGGCCTGGAACGTATACCTGCACTTGTACCCCTGGTCAGATCTATAGTCTGGGTACCTGTATAAAAGAGGAGGACTGTGCAAATGTCACCAGTGCTTGCAACAGCCATGCTGAGTGCAAACACATCAGTGGGTCTAACTATTGTTCCTGCATTGATGGCTTCCATGGAAATGGAAGAGATTGCATTGATATAGATGAATGTAAGCAAACAGAAGCTTGCCCAAAGTTCTCCCGCTGTTTAAACACAGAGGGGTCTTTTCATTGCGAGTGCTGGAAAGGTTACCAATACAACGGAACACACTGTAAAGACATAAATGAGTGTAGTATAGGAAACTTTACCTGCCCAGACAATAGCATCTGCAACAATACAGAGGGAGGGTATGATTGTCCGTGTAACAATGGGTTCCTTCCCTCCAACTCTTTGTGTTTGGATGTTGATGAATGTGCCACAGGAGAAGCACAGTGCCCCAATGTATCTAACTGCCAAAATACAGCTGGAGGGTATTTTTGTAAATGCTGGGATGGGTATACAGGCAATCAGACAGTCTGTGAAGACATTGACGAATGCCTGAACACTTCTTCTTGTTCGAACCACAGTGTCTGTATCAACACTATTGGTGCTTTTCAGTGCCGCTGTGATGCTGGATTCTCCTCTAATGGCACCAGTAGCACCCAATGCAAGGACATAGATGAGTGCTCAAATCCACAGTTTGGATCACTATGCACTAATGGGACTTGCATTAATACAGTTGGCTCATTCTTTTGTAAGTGTGACATGGGATTTTGGAGCAATAACACTGAGTGTCTTGACATAGATGAGTGTTTTGCAACAAATAATAAATCCACATGTCAACCTCATTCTACATGTTTCAACATTCCAGGATCTTATAAATGTAACTGCAATTTGGGTTTCCTTCTAGAAGGAACTGAGTGTCTAGATATTGATGAATGTTTGGCAAAGGAGAGTCCCTGCACTGCAAACGCTTTATGTATAAACTCAGCAGGGTCCTTCCAGTGTCCATGTGCACATGGTTTTGAGGCTCAAGGCCTGCTGTGCATTGATATCAATGAATGCCTTTCAAACAACACTTGCCGCCCTGATCAGGTATGCATCAATAAACCTGGATCATACCAATGCTCCTGTCCAGTGGGACATCATGAAGAGAATGGTGTCTGCATTGACACCAATGAATGTGCAAATAAAACTGTTTGCCACCCCCTGGCAAGATGCTGGAACACAGTGGGGTCTTTTTCTTGCAGTTGTCGCTTAGGCTACTCTGGAAATGGGATGAGCTGTAAGGACATTGATGAGTGTTCTTCATTGCCTTTGCGTTGCCACAAGTCAAGCCAATGCATCAACACCCCTGGGTCTTACGTATGTGTTTGTGCGTCAGGTTTTGTTGTTCTTGGATCTCTTTGTGTGGATCTAGATGAGTGTCAGGCCAATAAGGCCGAATGCCATCCTGCTGCCACGTGCTATAACTCCATCGGAGGGTTTCAGTGCCAGTGCGACAGTGGATGGAACGTTGGAGCAGGAAACGGGCGTGGATTAAGTGGATGCACAGATCAGAATGAATGCCTTTTACCTAATGCTTGTAATAGCAACAGAATGTGCACCAACCTTATGGGATCTTACAGCTGTGCCTGCTCTACTGATGACACCCACTGTCTACAGCTGACACAGATGGGTGGGAAATTGTATTATAGTTATTCATGGAATATTACTGTGTGCACATTTTTATATTTCTGTCTCTCTCTCTCTCTCTCTCTCTCTCTCTCTCTCTCTCTCTCTCTATACATTATATAATGCTTTTAAATGTACGCTAGTTAAACCATGCGGTAAAGACACTAATCATGTCAGTGGTGTGGAATATCTCCCCCATAGTGAACTCAAAAAATGTTGTTTCAACCCATGGTTGGCAAAATATGGACAAACCCAACCCTTGGGTTTAAATTCACTTATGCTGGACTGTTTCAACACTAAATGCTTTTTCCTTCCATGGTTCGGCATCATATGGACATTTCAAGGTTAACTTAACCTAGTGGTTCGGTTTGTATATATCTTACCCAATAATGGGTTGAATCACCCTTACGAAAAAATAACCATGGTTTTATTGTGCTAAAAGTGTAGTAACCATGTTTTTTTTTTTTTTGGTGTATTTTACTACACTTACCATGGTTTAACTATGGGTTTTGAAAACTATGGTTGGTTATTTTGTGTTTACCATGGTTTTACTACAGTAAACATGGTTTTTTGGTTTTAACTGTAGTAAAACCATGGTTAATTTTCGTAAGGGCAAAACAGAGTGTGGCGGCCATTTTGAAATTACTTGAACAGCTGTGTCTTGCAATTCAACATAGTTAGTTAACCCAAATTCCAAATTGACTTACCTTAAACTGTTTTACATTTTTCAGAGAAATGTAAATCTAAATACATCACATAAATATCATGAGTCCTCCAGAGCTTGTGGGGACAGCATGAGTCAAGGGATCTTGTACCGGCTTTCAACAGAATATTAAAATTTTAATCTTTACATAAAAAAATATTAAAACCTATAGTTATGTTTAACCCCTGTTCAAAGTTTGTTAACATATGTGTTAGAATTAATTAAAGTAGTATATCCGTAAGCATAAAGCGGATGCAATGATATAAGGTTATAGGGTGCATTTGTATGTATTTACACAGAAAGTGTCCTGTATCCATTTGGAGAGGAAGTTGGTGATGCTGGATTACCTATGACAGCGGCAGATGGAAACTCTCCTTATATTACTCCTCCTACAGGCTTTCCGTTTATGGGCAAATTATATGACCGTCTGTTTGTAAGCATTCAAAATTAACTTAATATTAAAGGAGTAGTCCACTTTAAAGATGGGGCCCATTGACTTACCATAGTATTTTTTTGACCTACTATGAAAAGTCAATGGACCCCATCTATAAAGTGGACTACTCCTTTAAGCCGTTCGCTTTCACATTTTAAAGGTTTACAGTGTTATGATGAAACAATATGAACATTTGTAGTTTTCAGATAACGGCTTGGTGCAGTTTCAGACAGCCAGTGAGAATGAAAAATTTTTGCTGCCTGCACCGTTTCCAGGAGGTTTCCGTGGTAACGAGAACCGTCCCATGCTGGCAGTGTTCTGGGATGATGCTGACCTCACACTTGGGGATGGAAAGCTGCTATACCAAGTTAATATTAAAATATATATACACTTTTAAAAATATTTTCCTGTTAACTCTGAAATGATTGGTATGTACAAATATTTCACATTTGGTGGTTATTATTTGAAGAATTCTTGAACAATCTATTTGTCTTTCCGACAGGAATACAATAAGTTGAATTTATCAGACATTTACGCTGAGATAATATTTAATCGCACAGCACAAGAGGTTACAAAATTTGAGACTCAGAATGGCAAAGACCCCTTTACTCCCTCCTGGATAGTGAAAATCACATGGGATCATGTCCTGCCTGTCTCCTATCAAAAGATCAACCTGTCTGAGGTGAGTATTAGGCAAATAAACACAGACCATATGAACACAAGACAATCATCAGGGTTCCCAGGGGTCCTTGAAATCCTTGAAAGTTTGTGAATCTGGGGGAAAAATTCAAGGCCCTGGGAAGTTTTTTAAAATATACATAGATACAGGTCATTGAAAGTGCTTGAATGTATTTTATGCAAGAAGTTTTTTGGGGAAAAAAATCCACATTATTCCCTGTGTAGTGTAGTATGATATCATAAATATTATTTTTAGGCAAACGTGCTAAACTGTTCGCTTTAAATGCTTATTCTGTATGTTGTTTCATAACAAAATGTTTTTTTGCATAGTTGTGTTTGACACATGAAAACGTCTCGGGTTACGTATGTAACTGTTGTTCCCTGAGAAGGGAACCAGACGCTGCGTCTCCTTACCATACTTCCTGCGCCCCTGTAACGCCGTCTTTGGCAATATTTCAGATAGCGATATAATCCCTGGCTCCCGCGTCACCCTATCTTTGTCGTTAAGCGTCACCATTGGTTGAATTTGATAAAAACATTTAGACGCACTTACCCCTGGAGGCCTCCCTCAAAGTATCACCACAATGATGCAACGCAAGTTCCCTCGAAAGGGAACTGTAACAATGTATTTTAAAAGGTAACACGATGTAACCTTGCCCTCACTTGAAATGTGTCCCCACATTTAGTCCTTGAATTTGAGGGTATTGGACTGGGAAAGTCCTTGAAAGATCCTTAAATTTGAAGTTAACTAAGGTGTGGGAACACTGAATCATGGCAATAGCAGCTATTGTTAGTGGAAATAGTGCTATCGCTCATATGAACTCCTAAACTAATATGTTTTGGCACTAAATTCTTGCTCTTGGTGCTATGGACATAACTGAAACATCGAATAAAATATTATTTTTCAAAGAAATTGTTTCAACCTGCCACATATGATACAATAGACAAATTAAGTTACAGGCAACATATAATAAACATCAGTTAGGTTGTCGGGAAGTGATTACACTAGAAAAGGTTTGGTTCAACTTACAGAGTATGAAAACACATACCCTTATAGTCTCTATACTTGCTTGTATTGAACCCATTCCTCCCACCCCATGCCCTAGTTTGCCATTGTTAAACGAATTATGAGAAATATCTTTGCAATGACTATGAGTGTATGATCCCAATGTTCCCACAGACCAACACCTTTCAGTGCATTCTGACCACAGATGGACAGCGTTCCTTTGCTTTGCTCCGCTACAGTGAAATGAACTGGGGCCCGGGACAGAGGACTGATCATGATGCTCTTATAGGATACACAGATGGCAAAAGCAACTTTCATAATGAGACTTCAAATCCACCAAATAACACGTTTGGCCCAGGAGGGCGCTATCGTCCCCAGACTGTTAAGGGTAACACGGGCGTACTGGGGCAACTGGTGTATGACCTTACAGGGTCAATTGATTCCAGCTCTGATCCTCAGAGGCAGTGTCAGCTTTGGGCCTTCAGTGAACCAGACCCTACAGAGTGGGCGGTAGGAATCGCACCGTGTCCCTGTACCCGTACTCAGGCGCAGGAGGACCTGGTCTTTGTACCTGAGATTTTACCATCAGAACAGATGGGTTATGTGAGGGAGCTGAGAGATCTCAGGTGGGGTGGTAGAAGGGGCCGCGTCTTTCAATCCGTCCTTTTCAATAGACAGAGGGCAGGAAAGAGGTGTGTGTATGATCCCGAGGGCCCTCTGCTGGCCGGATACAGCGAACGTTTTTTTACGGAAGACAAAACACAGCAGCATATAGGTAAAGCAGTTGATATATCTATCATAAATGTGTGTATATGCAGTGCTTGGTAAACCCCTAAATAAAACTTTTATATATATAACTCATTTTAATTTTTTTTCTAGATAAGGACCTTTTACCCTTCAAGTGGTGCTGTGTTCAGTCCCCTTTGTGCAGTCTGTATTTGGAAAAAAGACCAATAGATCGGTGCCAAGGTTTTGGCTGGATAAACTCTGACAGCAATATACCTGAAAGCAGAGGAGCACCGGGCATGGGTGAGAGATGTTGGCCTCGTTGTGTCCCTTAAAGCAGTGGTTCCCAAATTTTTCATTTTGGGACCCACTCAAATAGGTATAATCTATCCTGGGACCCACTAATATATTTTTAAATGGAAAGTACAGAAAAATGAAGAAAAAAACAAATTTCTTCTATAATTTAGTATTTTTTATTTTTCTTGTCATTTTATTAATGAAATGTAAGTTTAATTGAAATATCAAAACAATTTATGGTATATTATATTGAAATCATTGTCATTGCTAGTCATAATTAGATTTTTTTATGTAATTCACCACAAAAGCAAACCGACCCACCTTATCCCACTGTATGTTTTTACAGGGACCCCCACATATGATAAACCTTAGCGATGGACCCATTACCCAAATTATCCAAATTTGAATTGTTTTAGATAGTAAATGTGATATTATAAAAACAAATATCTACACAGTAGACCTTAACAATTTTTGTTTTTTTCTGGGGACCCCATTAGATCCTTCTTGACTTTGGGACCCTGGCACATGTACAATTTTCTTCATATATATCCACTTAAATGACCATTGTGTAATAAAAGTGACATTAAGGGTGAAGGAAAGCATGCATTTTCAGCAAATGATTATTATGACATTTATACAAATGTTTATTTGATATTGTATATCCATTTAGTCTGTTGTTTGCGCACAGTCCATGTTGTACTCTCTACTTTTTTTTAGGCATGGCGTATGGAAGTCTTCACTTCATCACCTTTGACGGGAGTGAATATACCTTCAAAGCATTGGGAGAGTATGTCATAGTGCGTCTCTCCTCCAGCACAGGATCAAACATCTTCACCCTACACGGAGAGATGGCCGTTCTGGTGACCGATGGGCAGCCCAGGCGAGTGCCTGCTTTAGTGAGATTAGCAGCTTTCTATCAGGGTGTTGGAAAGGTAAGACGTTGTGGATGTGACATTATAAATGTATGAGCCTAAATTTTCCTCTCACAAAGGTTATGCAATGATTTCTATAAAGGTGGAGTTGCGTTGTGCGGAGTCTGGAAATGGGCTTAAGATAATGGTTAACGATAAGGTCGTTCCTGTGTCTGTAGGTAAGAGACTTTTATTATAACTTCTTCTATAAGTAGTGACCCTTTTCTTTTTTGTGGCATTAAGTAGCAACATTTTTTACAAGTAAACAGTAAAAACTTGAAAAACTGCTGCCCTCTGGTGTTTGGACAGGAGTGGTGCATGTAGGGGAGCAGGGCTTTGCCGTGCGCTGCATCACTGCAAGCCGATGTGCGGTGGTGTACACCGAGGGTCTGAATGTAGAGGTATGGAGGGAGGATTCAGGCAGATTGGCCACTCTGGTGGAGGTCCCTCAAAAGTTTTATAACCGTACACTGGGTTTACTGGGACACTGGAGTTCCAATAGGACAGATGACTTCCTGCTTTCCAATGGACGTCTGCTGCCCGCTCTAAATAACACTACTCCCTCTGAACAGAGCCTGCTTCCCTTTGGACAGTCATGTAGGTGGAATCACTTGTTTTAGTATTGTGTATCCATCAGGGGCGGTTCTAGACACTTTTTAGGGGGGCTCCAGCCACCCTATCTGTCATCTTAGCCCCCCTAAAATTAGTCTTACTTTTCTACCAAACTATCAAATATATTTTTCTGAAGTTTTATTTATTTGTAAAAACAATTTATTCGAAGATAATAATTAAAATAATGCAAAATGCAGGACATTTAGATGAAAAAGAATTACGAGTTTATGAGGCATTCAATTAGCTTTGCTGTTCTGCGCATGCGTCGTAACCGCCAGTGGAGTAGTGGAGGAGCGCGCGAGCGTCACACACAGAGGCAGCTGCCTGCAAACTTAAAATCATTGTTTCATAAAGTATCCAGCGTGGCAGCTCAAAAGGTATTTTCGCAAATGTTTTAATTTGTTTGCTAGCCTGTATGAGTGCAGTCATGTCTGCAAAATATATAAGAATATTCTTCCGTCTTAAACGAGCTAATATTAGTTATCACCCGTTTATAATTCAAATTGCTTTGCAAACTGAAGCCGTGACGTTTTAAGTTTACCGTCATGACACATTTTGCAATACAAGATCTATATTTTTGCCTTTTTCTAGTTAACAGTAATACTAGCTGTGAATAATATGTTTATGTATGCTAAGTATTCGAATGTGCAATTGAGAAATGTATCATTTTGAGTTTAACCCACGAAATTTCTGTAAACACATCCATCACACACAAGCTACATGCTTTTATAGATGGATATATAATGTTTTATAAATGCTGGAAATGAGAGCAAACAGGTGGAGAAAGAGTTAGAGAGACTGAAGGGGTCAGAGACAGGTAAGAGATGATAAAGTGTCAAATGCTGCGTTCCAGGCGACCTGTAACCCGTAAATCACGACTCTGAACTGGGAGTATATCGATCTAGTACGAGTTCACGGGTGGGAAGTCACGGGTTTGACTGCCGTTCCAGTGCACTTTCACAGGTAGAAGGTTGTAAAAACACGGGTTACAGGCGGCCTGGAACGCATAGAGTCCTGAGTCGTGGTCTTGAAGTCGTATTTCACGGGCTCAAACACCTACTTGGAACGCAGCATTAGTCATGATAAAGGTTAGCCCCTAAAATAAACATCATTCCATTATTTACACAGCCTTATGTTGTTTTAAGACATAAGCGTTTAATTTTCTGACCAGGAACTAAAGGGGTCATGTATGGTTTATTATAGTCATATTTAGAATCAGTGCAGGTTGTTAGTTTATGAATCGGGTTATGCATGCTACAAGCGAAAAGTGCAGTCTGACTCGTATAAATATAATTATCATATAAATTGTTAATATTCATTAAACTTTGAATATATATAATATACATAAACTTTAATTCAAGATACACAATAATAAATAGTAGTGATAAATAACTTTTATATCTGTACAAGAGTTTTTTTTATTAGGTTAAATAAAAAATCATAAGGGCTTGGAACTATATAGAAGACTAATGTATAGCCTACATGAATTTATTAATATAATAATACTGGTCCTAGTTTGCAAAAAGGCATCACAATGCTTTCTTCACATCATCACTGAGGGCTAAGCCCCCCTAAGAACGAAATCCTAGAACCACCCCTGGTATCCATAGTCATAAAAAAAACTTAGGAAATGTGTATAGGTCTCCTCTATTGGCTGTTTTCATTGTTTTGGTACAGGGGCTGTACCTGCTCCAGAAAGCCTTCTCTTCTCACTGCCTCCTACGACCCCATTGAATCCCATCACAACAGAAGAGCTGATGTCCACAGTGAGTCCAGACATACTGGCAAAATACAGTCAGATCTGCCAGAACAGCATTCAATGTGTGCATGACATCCTGACCACAGGCAACACAAAACTCGGCCAGGAGGTTCTGCAAGACCAGCAGCACCTTCGAGACCGGACGCAGATTTACGGTTAGATTGTCACTGTGATCGCATGTTTTCACCATTTCTTTGGAAATCATTTGACATTTTATTCAAAACCCAAGGAGGATCTCTTATTTAAAAAACTGCTTCCCTTTGATTGTATTTTACAGGAAATCTTCCACCTATTGTCATAGAACCAACTATGATCAAGTGTAAGGTCAATACTTCAGTAAGAGTTCAGGTTAAGGCCCAGGATCCAAACAGAGATCAGATCACCTTCTCTTTGGCTTTACCACGCCCTCCGCGAGCTACCATAGGCAGCGGTGAGATATGATTGTAATCAGCATTACTTTTTATTGACGTTGTAGGATCCATACAAGGTTACGCTCAAAGTGATTTGCCAAACGAGAGGGCATATTGTTTTGACCCAAGGACATGGAACCTAAAAACACCCCTAACCATAACCAAACCCTAAATTCAAAGGGAAATGTCAAGTGAGAATCAATGATCTAGAAGCAGCTAATCTTGGTTGTAAGCTTAAACTTGAAACAAATTGTAAACTCATTTCTGAAATTTGATTGGTTGATTGAAATGTAAAAAAAATACAAATTAAAACAACAAGTATTACAAGTTAAATTATCTGCCAATGGGGTGAGACAATTTTGCTTGAATTAAGTGTTTATGTTAGAAAGTTTGCGTTCTGTGCACATGCGCTCTTTTCCATTAGTGGTCGTCAGGGAGACTGAGGCTGCGTCCGAAACCGCATACTGTATAGTAGGTACTGAATAAGATGAAGTACCTACTTACTTGCCGTTAAAACAGTAGGTACTGTATACTATGAATCTTGGTAGTATGAATGAGATTCAGACGTACTACATCCGCCATGCTACATCATGTGACATACGTCGTCATCACGTCATGTCATTCCAGCGCGAAAACAGCGGCATGCCTCTTCTTCTTCGTTGGATAACTCCTCTCCCAGGGCATCATGGGATAGTGAAGTGTCCATCGTATGCACACATAGATATGTACACTAGATGTCGCCTTGGCTACGGCAGTTTATTGGACCGAATGCGTCAACTAGAGCCGCTATTTTGAAACAGGGGAACCCCGCATCAGCGTCATCGTAGGCAATGTTGTAACCGAAATAAAATCACCATAAATCATCATGAACGTGATTTTCTTGGTTTTCTTTTGGTTCGTTTCAACAGTCAGACATGTATTTAGCATTTAGTCCAGGAAAAAATAAAAGTCTTGATTTGATGAAAATTAACTTTTTCTAACTGTTATGCATAGTGCTAGTAGCCGACATCCATACGCAGCACAAAAGTCCGGCATCGTCCATGAATTCGGAGTACAGGCGGAGATAGTAGTAGGGGTGTCACGATTCTCAAAATCCTCGATTCGATTACATTTTCGATTCCAAGGTCACGATTCGATCCGATTCTCGATTTTAACATTTTTTTTTAAAGACAAAAATGATATGCCATTATTTATTATTATTATTATAGTTTAACATTAACATGCACATTGCACAACTCGCATGGGGGTTTGTGGGCTTCACTTAACGCGAGAGCTTGTAGAGAGAGGATTCCTTCTTGCACGCACATGGACTTAATGCACATGGACATAATGCGCGTGTCTTGGACTCTGAGCATCTGAAATAAATCCAGCATCATACGCAGCTGCGCTTCTCTCTGTCTCACGTGCACGCGCTCGTGCTCTCGCATCTGTCCAAAGTCTAAACATTAACTAAAGTAGTGATCCTTATGTATTTGTTCAGTTTTATGCGTTTCATGCGAGCTGAGGCAAACTATCCCTCTTGTTTCAAATATAATCCGCTGCATCTTTGCGCCTCTCTCACTCTCGCGCACGTGCAGAGAGCTGCGCTCTGTCCAAAGGCAGATCACTAGGTAGTAATCCTGTTTATGATATGCATTTCAAGGAGTTGTAGCATCCCTCGTGTTTAAAATATGATCGCGTTCCGCTGGACAGATGTTTTTAAAGGCATCTCTGAGAGTTTTTTTCCCTCTCTTGGCAAGCCGACCGGACCTGACATGGGGGCGTGGCAGCATCGACGATCCCATTTTTTTAATTCGAAGTTCAAAGCTGTGACTTAATTTCGATCGATTTCAAATCGAAATCGTGACACCCTTAGATAGCAGTATTACCTAGCTACTTCAAATGACAAGACCCCTGTTCTAAGATGGCAGCGGTTTTGACGCATGCTTAGAACCCCAAAGCGACATCTAGTGTATATATCTATGGCATGCACACTGCAAAATCTAACTGGAAGTAGTAGGTCATCCGGGTACTTTTCGCATACTGTTTTTTGAATACTATGTATTCGTATTCAGTTTAAGAAAAAAGAAAACTTATTTCAAGATTTTTTTCTCACCCCATTGGCAGATAATTTTAAGCACAAATTCACCTAAATTGTATATTTTTGTCTAAAAATTTAACTTATTTAATTTGGTCATTTTGCTCATTAGGAAAAAGCATCTTCTTCATTTAAGAATTTGTAGATATTTCTACTGAAAACAAGACAAAAATACTACGTAAAAAAGTCATTTTTTGCAGTGCACGTGTTGACGTCATTTGCCAGCATTACATTTTCAATGACACACGACACGTCTTAAAATGGGAATATCCAATCTGTCCACTTACATTGCGGATACATATGCATGTATCCGGATCATATCCGATTTATTTCCACATATGAATGAGGCCTGAAACCATTCGGAGAATATCGGAATCTATTCGCTTTTTTCCTGCTTACACATTCATGGGTCAAATCCGATCTGTGTGAAATGAGGGGCACTTCAAACATGCACTGTAAATGCAGCCTATGATGTTTTCTGAACTCTTACTAGAATTTTATCTCATATTATGCCTGAATAAAAAAAATCATAAAACATATTTGTCCCCTGCAGGTGATGGCGTTCTGGTTTGGACCCCTCAGAGTATTCTGCCAGTGAATTTGACAGTTCAAGTGAGCGATCAAACATCCAGCAGCATGATCACCCCCGTCCTTCAGATCTGTAACTGTTTGAATGGAGGCAGCTGTCAATACGACAGTGTTGTTGAGAACTATCTGCAGGGCAAGTTTCAGGTACTACACCTGTAACCCCACATGCTTCAGGATTTGGATTACAGACAAAGCCACATGCGTTGACTCAATATCGCATTGTTTTGACATTCATTGTAAAGATAATGAGGTTTTTCTGCATCTTTAGGTTGTAGCATGCCTATGTCCCCCTGGTTTCAGCGGCAAATACTGTGATGACAAGACAGATGTGTGCAGAGGCAAACCTTGTTTCCCTGGAGTCGAATGCTTTAAACAGAAGGAAGCAGACAGCTTCATTTGTGGACAGTGTCCTTTTCCGACTGTCTATAAGGACCAACAAGGATACAAGTGCTTTGAAAATGGTCAGAACATATAAACATTTTGTGGTGCTTTTTCTGTATCATTTATATTACAGCTTTGATCAATCCTTTTGGATTTTACAGCAAAAGCGATTATTTTTGTACAAATATCATCCCACAGACTTCTGCTTTACCCACCCGTGTGATAAGATGGCAGAGTGCACCAGCACGGGCTACAACTACACATGCACATGCAAACCTGGCTATACAGGAGACGGTAAAGTGTGCACAGGTACGGTTTAAAGACGCACAAATCACATTCACCACACTTTAAATCGTACAAGGACTCATGCATCTTTTTCACATGCAGATATCAATGAATGTCTAGAGCCCTCGGCCTGTCCTAATGCCAAATTCGAATGTATGAACACACCGGGATCAGTACGCTGCTCATGCCGCTATCAAAACACCTCTAATGGCTGTGGTAAGTCTTAAGCCCTAATCCTATTCCTCTGAAGCCTCACATTTCCCAAATCTTTCCTAAAAGGAAATGTTAAGACTTTTTTAAGATGTCAAATAAAACTTTGGTGTCCCTAGAGTATGTATGTGAAGTCTTAGCTCAAAAAACCATATAGATAATTTATTATAACATGATAAAATTGCCATTTTTTATGAGCAAAAATGTGCCGTGTTAGTGTGTGTCCTTTTAAATGCAAATGAGCTGATCTCTGTACTAAATGGCAGTGGCGTGGTTGGATAGTGCAGATTAAGGGGCATCATTATCCCCTTCTGACATCACAAGAGGAGCCAAATTTGACCTATTCAGCCAAAATGACCTATTTTTTTCACATGCTTGCAGAAAATGTTTTACCAAAACTAAGTTACTGGGTTGATCTTTTTTACATTTTCTAGGTTGATAAAAGCACTAGGGACCATATTATAGCACTTAAACATGAAAAAAGTCAGATTTTCATGATATGTCCCCTTTAATGTTTTACTGAATTCCACAGTTTCCCCTCTAATCATCAGGAAATGCAGAAAAAAAATGTATTGAGCAAATTAGTTTTTCTTACAGCCAATTCATTGGCTAAAAACCTACCCTTACTTGAAAGTACCTTGGTAGTACCATGATACTGTGACAGTATCAGGTTACATTGTCTCAAATGATGACATGTTTGTCTTGTGGAGGCTACTGTAGCTTCTCTATGCGTTTCGAAAGGAGGGGTGAGCTGTGGACTGAGCCGTTAGTTGCAATTTGCAACCTCACCACTAGATGCCGCTAAAATTTACACACTGCATTTTTAATTCAGTTTTTATTGCATTCTTTTATGCTACTTTTTTTTAAAAATATTTTTAGTCCATTTTTTTGTAGCTTGTTTCTTTATAAGTGATGTTTAATTTATAACTACTTTTTCCAATAATTTTAGGAGAGTCTGCTAATCCAACAGGTATGACCTTTTATGTCTTATTTTCAATAATTCCTAACAAATAATATTTGGGTTGAGACCAGTGGTGTAGTCTACGTGATACGCAGGTATACGCCGTATACCCACTAGAAATGGTCAAGGATTTCCGTATACCCACTAAAAATAGCGCGAGGATGCGTAACAGCATGGTTTTGTGACATATTTTTAAACTTTTAGTCATAATATAGATGTGAAGCACTGATCATTAGCATGCTACACTTGCCACTTTAGCGGGTTGAAATACATATTAGGCTATATACTTCCTGCCGAACTGCGCGATCCGATCGGCGTATGAATTTCTATGAAATCAAATTACTATAGTGACGCGAAAGTGACTGGGGAGCAGACTGGTGTGACGCCACAGGGAAGTGACAGCAAAGCACCGCGAGAGCGACTCCAGTTATCACATGGAGAAATCTGCTTTGAATCGCTCTCGCGGTACTTTGACATCACCAAGAGGTCTGCTTAGCGCCAAATGAAGTCGAACCTGCAGTGTAGCTGCTCACGCGACACTGAGAAGTGAACGAGTGAAGCAGTGCTGCAACATAAAATCCATAGAGCTTACAACGCACATGTGAGTACAACATTTAAATCATCAGTCCAGTTTATTACTTTGTCTGGAGGTAAGGCTCCAAATGCAATAAAATAAGCCCGTGATAATATCCTGATGGTTTTTAGCTCCCTTCAGTTCCTCTGCATGTTTGCTTGTGCTTCACAGTGTTAAACTTTCCTTCTCTGTGTTCATTTATATATTTGCGTTCAAGATCATCTTGACAAGATGTATATGATCTTAAACTTCTGTGAGGAAATTCATGTCTGCGTTGATGTTCAGTTTAGACTTGCAAATTTTAGGCTAAAGGATGGTCTTGTAATAATAATAAAGTATAAGCCTATTTTCATTTTTAGACAATGCTTATATTATATGCAAAAAAATAAGCTTTAATATCAATGACTATGCAAATTATAGTTAATTCATGGTCATCTTAAATGTGTATTAATTAAAAACATATAGTTGTCAGATAATATCTATTGAAAGAGTGAATATTTTTTTCTCCTTCAATGCATGTGTTTGCCACGGATTGAAGATTGTAAGTAAACAGTTAATTTAATTTCAATTAACAGTTAAGTAACTTTTGTTCCTGAGTTAGATGTTGATTAACACTAAACCAGTCTAAAATCAGTCCAGTTTCCCCAGCTGTAAACCCATTGGCTCTAAAGTCTTTTTTTTCTTATAATAAACTGACATGTTGAGAACACATTCAGTTTATGTGTTTATGAGTACACTTTCAGAATGCTCTTAGTTACATGAATATCTTTACTGTATGCATCTGTGAGTGTGGTGGTGCTTATGAGGTGTCACGCTAGGACGAGTGAGCATAAGGGTGAGAGGGAAAAATCACAGTATACTCACTACAAAAATCTAGACTACACCACTGGTTGAGACCATCATCTGTGTGTCTTTTCTTTAGGCTGGAATGTGTTCAATGTGTCTATGAGCTGGAAAAATCAAGGATCTGAACAAGGACTGAGTCAGGTCAGTGTGTATGGTCAGACGGTCGGCGTGATTTTACAAAATATGATGTTATCCTGGACCAACGTTTTAATCAAAGAAACCCCAACTTACCCTTTACTCAAACCCTAACCATTTTTACCCCTCAGATTAGTGTGAATTTATAGTTTGAGAAGAGTTTTTAAAAAGCCCCAATCCTAAACCTAAATCTAAACCTACACCCTAATCCTAATCCTGCAAACATTAATGAAATGTTGATCCAGGACCAGTGGCGGCTCGTGACTGCTCATCCGAGGGGCGCTAATACAAAATGTGTTCAAAGTGTCATGTGTGTTGCTTGTGTTTTCAAAATATGTGTTTGTTGCGTCATGTGAACCATGTGCATCACGTGTTTTGTCAAAATAAGTGCCTGCTGCAAACGCGTCAAAACCGTTTATGATAAAAGAGACGCTCACGTTCACAAAATACACGCAAGACACTCCCTTAACAGTAACCTCTGATTACGCGTGAGATTATGTGAGTATCTGGCAAACGCGAGCGTCTCTTTTATCATAAACCCTTTAGACGCATCTGTAGCAGGCACTTATTTTGGCATGGCACGTGATACACACAGAATCACTCGCAACACATATTTTAAAATGAAGGACCACACACATGTTGGGCTACATACTGTACATGTTCTGAGGAACTTAGCATCGTGCGCCCTTGAAAAAAAGAAGTCATCGGCCGCCACTGTCTAGGACACATGTCATTTCAATAATACAACAACTCATCTTCATCAAGCTTCATTTGATTTATGCTTCTTTATCCTCTGCAGCTAGAAAAGATTCTGTCTATGGGGTTTCAGAACAAGTTCTACAATGCCAAGGTTTCAACTCCTAATCCAGAATCAGCGGGCGGACCGAATGAGTACAGGATCAATGTGTCCAGTGACACTCCACACTGGTATGTTATGGACTATCTTACCAGAGTCAGTCAATACTACGGCATCCATTCAGCCTATGTGGATGGTAAGAGGAACATACACTACAAAATATATTATTTACATACGCTAATATGATTTTGATGAAAATGTTTTAGTTAAGTTTTAGCTAATACCAGGCTATAAACAAATTTGATTTTATATGAAATTATTTAAAAAAAATCATTAATCATTTAAACTTTCTTAACTAGTGAGGAGTTAGTATAAATGAAAAAAAAAAAACATTTTTGAATAGACATAATTACACCTTTATTTTTATAATTTATAACAACTATTCAAAACATTTAAATGACTTTAAGTAACAATGCATTTTTACAGTGTATGTACATTAAAGTAAATAATGTACGTGTCAAAGTCAGAGCATCTTTCATAACCATGTATCTTTGTCTCCTCTCTTGTTTGCTTCAGACCTTGATGAATGCGAGACAAACGAGGCTGATTGTTTAAAACCAGCCCTGTGTGTCAACACATACGGGGGTTACAGGTGTGTGTGCAACGGCACTGATTTGATTTACGCACAGTCGTGTGTATTAGGTAAGACCATTGCCATGTGCTTACATGTGCTCAGCTGTATTATAAAGATATCAGACCCTTTTAGTAGCTGAAAGTGAAATATGAGTATTTTTGTTCCCTTGCACTCAGATTATGGGGGAGTGAACCGCACCGACCAAAAGAATTCTGTTGATAATAAAAGATCTTTGATTTTGGGCCTGGTCCTGGGCATCGGTATCCCCCTCCTTCTGCTGCTGCTTCTGGCAGCCCTCGCCTGCTTCTGCTGCTCGTGCAAGAAAACCGTCACTGGAGAGTGAGTGTGCTGCACAAACTTTATTGACAATTATTTATATTTCTGCATAAAGAAGTTAATATATAACTCATCTCTCTCTCTCGCTCTCTCCATGAAGTATTCCTGACCTGTTACCCGAGTATGTTCAGGAAAATAAGTCCCACCCTCCTTTCAACTTTGAAGACCCCGCTCTGCAATATTTCACCCACTGCAGTCCACGTATCATAGATAATCTCACGCTCCATCGTGTGCCACGCTATCGATAACATAGGCCAAACACATCTACACCGTCTGGTTCATCCAGCATCAATGCAGTTGTACATTGGTGTTTGAAAGTAACAGCATGAAGAATAGGTAATAAATTATTTATATTAAACAGAAACTGATGACAGGTGTAAAGGAACATTCTCAAGAGGAACTTGTGTCTGTGTAACTTGCACCGATATGGGAGCATGCAACCCGCCTGAATAATTGTGTATTTCCTGAATTGTAAATGAAATGTAAATGAAACAACAAATAAAGTCTATTTTAAAAATTTCTGCATTGTGACATTATTTGTGACCCAGTCTGTGAAAACTGTTTTCTACATAAAATCATCCTGCGTAATCAGTCTGTGAAAATATAACCTTGATATCTTTAATGCTGACTGAGAACATGTTAAATATTGAAATTAATGTGAAATGAATGAGTGAAATTAAAGTCATATTTATGACAATTATGCACAGACATATTTATGACCCTGAACCACAAAACCAGTTAAAAGTGTCAATGTTTTTAAATTGAGATTTTAGAATTGGGATCCGAAAGTTGAATAAATAAGCTTTCCATTGATGTATGGTCCGTAGGATTTGGCTGATATACAACTGAGAAATTAAGAAAATTACCTTTAAAGTTGTCCAAATGAAGTCCTTAGCAACACATATTCCTAATGATAAATTTTTTATATGCATATATTTACGATAGGAAAATGTACAAAATATTTTCATGGAACATGTTTTTTTTAATATGCTAATGATTTTTGGCTTAATATTTGACCCACAATGTATTGTTGGCTGCAGTTCTACTTATGACTGGTTTTGTGGTCAGGGTCACATTTTTTTTTGGTGCTTGGAAATTGACTCATTACTGTAATACCATAAAACACCATCTGTTATACCACAAATACCATTGGCCTACTACTACTATTATTTATTTATGCATGATGCTAATGTGGATAAAAACAAACCTTATTAGATTACTGTATTTCACCAATAAGAATCTTCATTGAAAAATAAATTAAATTGGAAGTTTAAATTACAAACCGATAGATAGGTCCAGGTAGATTATGCTTAATTTAAAATATTATGAAAGTAATTGCTACACAATAAGCATTATAATCTAAAAAAAAGGAAATTAATTAATCATCATAACTAATTTAATTGTCATCTGTAACTAAGATTTTTTCATATGCACTGTAAAAAATCTTTGTTGCCTTAATTTTTTTGTTTAATCAACTTAAGTCATTTCAATTTACTAGTATTTATTGTAACTAGAGATTAAGTTATATAGAGTTGTTATAACTTAAAAAATATAGTTTAAATATGTCAACTTAATTTTAAAAGTTGTAGCAACTCATCTCTTGTCAAGATAAAAAAATGTAAGTTGACATGACTTGGAAATCTGAGTTGATTAAAAAAAATAAGGCAGCTAATTTTTTTTACAGTGTACATTTGTTTCAAATGTCTGTTGACATTGTGCATCATCAACCTCTTATACCCTGTTGAACATGTCTGCATAAATTATGACATTTTTACACACTATCAGGCTATTTTCTTTAAAGCTTTTTAAAAAGTGTTAGTGGTATTCATTCTTTTAAAGTATTTGAAGTATTAGATAGTTCTTTTCTAAAACTTTTCTATATTTATGACCTTGATTGTACTACATGCAGTCGTGAAATGGTAGGCGTAGTATATGATTTTCACCACTAAGTGGCAGCACTGCTTTGTGTACAGTTTACTACATGTTTCTTCCCTTTACCCCCACGATCCATTTCACTCTCCCATCCTATCCTCTCCAGCACTAGTTGTAGTCATAAACCTTTTAATATTCATATTAGCATGTTATTTACTTGTTTTTGCATTTATTTTACCTTTTTTTTTAATCATCTTTGTCTTTCTCTGGTTCAAACATATATGGGTTCAAACAACACATTTCGAAGTTGTTCCTCTTTCTTGTTTAAAAATGGTTTTGGGTTGCTGATGCACAGTGTGTGCAGTTCATTTTCAATGCTACCACACCAAACAGGTTTGCAAAAAATTTATTGTTTTTAAACCGGTTTGCTTGAACAATTCCATTTGTCTTTTACAGTACAACCTAATGTACGGATGAGTCAGTGTTGTGCATATCAGGTTAGTCGGGATACCCAAAACAAACACATTTATTTTGACAGCACCACAGCGTTTGCACGTTTCTAGGAAATCAATCATTATCTTTTCTGGAGAATCAATACAGTTATTATACTCAGAGCTCAGATTTGAAAACTAGAGGCTCCAGATTTACCTGTTACTTTTATGATTTTGGAGAGTAAATGCAATTGAAAGTATGTTATTGTATTGCCTGCCGTAAGAAGTGTAATGCAAAATCAACAATGCATCTGTCACTAAACTATTTTCCAAAACAGTTGGCTTCTTTCGCTTTCTTTTTTTTTCTTTTTGCAGTTCTTAATGATAGCAATCAAAATTCATCTTTATTCTGATAAGGCCCGAAATATTTTGTTTTGTCTATACACATTTTTTCTACATTTTGTCTACACTGAGCCATGACATCATTTAAGACTATCAAGTTGTATATGATTTACTGTGAGGATCAAAAGTGCATCAAGCATTTGTACTGACTGATAGTCTAGCAGAAGCAGTAAAGACTTGAAGGAAATAGCCATTGTTTTCTCTACAGTTCTGGACTCTGCACTCTGTAAGCATTTATCTTTTGGTTATAAAACTATAAAGTTTAGGATGTGAACTCTTTCATACTCGGGCCTTATCTCTCCTTATGTCATTTTTGCAAGCCCTTACTTTTTGCCAGCAGTTTAATCCAGAGTTCAATTCGGAGTTATGCTGAGTCCAACTTTTACTTCTAAATCTAGTAGACAACAGCTGTATATCTGGTGATTTTTTCGTTTTAATAATCTATTAAGGCATTGTTTTACAAACTTGTATTCACTGTAAAATATGTTATTCTTAAAGTACTATTTAAATATCATCATAAAAGAATGTGGTAAGAATAACGTCTTTTTAATGTATGTCATCTAATACATCACTGTACTACGGCTTCTTTCTAGTACTTTCCCACATACCCCTGAAAACCAACTCTATACCCTCCGGCATTGTTATAGGCTTCATAAATTAAAAATGACATAACCTCTAGTTACACAGGAGGACATCTACACCCAAACACCTGCTCTGGCCTGTGAGTATCCACACCCATAACTCCTGGAGTCAATGAAACTTTATGCAAACACGAGGTCTTTCGAAAACCTGACCATGTAAAGGCTTGCCTTAACTTGACTAGAACCTCTGAAGGTATGAGAGAAGGATTCTTTTCTTTTGAAAAGAAAGACCTGGAATGTTCTGTTGTAGATAAGGTCGCCTTTCCTTATGTGAGCTGACAAAAATGGTCTCGAAAAGCAAGAAACAGTGAGTCATTTTAAGAAAACATACAAACACTTTGTCTTTACACTTCAGCCCACGTACCGTACGATTGCTCATGCACCCAATACTATTGTAGGGCAAAACACGTCATGCAGGTTTACGTTCATATCATTGCGTATCGTCACAATAACTGAAAATAGCATATGATTGAAATTCTTAACGCCTACAACTGCTGCGTTCATGACAAATGTGCTACTGGTTTCTTCAAACAACAAAGCTTGTCTCATTTCTCACTACTTTCTTGGACTTTGGACACTTTGGCAAGCTCTATGTAGCGATAGTCGTGAAAAACTGGGAAGTGTTGTAAAGCATGACGTGCTTCAGATTGCCTGCCACCCCTTCGGGCGTGATTATATTTGCAATGTAGCATTGTCTGTAAATGATATTTAAATAATAATTATTTTATGTATTTTAGTAGCTAATCCCTGACATGTAAACTAAGGTTAATAGACTTAGAAAAAAAGTAGAAGAAGGTACAAAAGCTGTCACTTTTCACGTTTTGTACCTAAAAGGTGCATATTGCTTCTATAAAGGTACAAAAATGGTACATATTAGGTCATTTTTTAAAGGGACTGGCCCAGAACAACTTTTGTACCTTTTTTCTGCGAGGGTAGTTGGCCATAATAGTTGGTGCTTCGCAGTGAAATGGTGACAATATAAATTGATTATAAATATAAATATAGCTGCAAGCAGTGATGGCGGGCCCTCGCACGTCTTTTTATCGCTATACAGTGCTTCCGAGAAAACGATGCATGGTGGGCAAGTGCATCGAGTGGGTAAATATCAGTGGGCTATTTAATGTTGTTACTGACCCATATGAGGACTGCAGGTAAAAGAAACCCCACATTTTAGACAAATGGGGCGCTAGTGAGCGACTTAAGAGGCACACCTTTGTCTGACCTGTTTGTCCACACTTTACAACTGTGATGTGTCTGTGTGTGCCAAATTTTAGGTTAATCTAAGTATGCCAAGAGCCCTAAATACGCCTAAAAATCAAAGTAAACTTTGTGCCATGGCAACAGCGTTCGAGATATGCTAAATTGCGAACCGATTTTTTATCTCTAATGTCTTGTCATCATGTTGGCCAAGTCTGGTCTCAATCGCATGAATATCCTAGGAGGAGTATTTAAAAGTTTACCGAATGCGACTGTCAAAATATCTACATTTATGACTGAAACACTTCCTGGCGCCTGTTGGTGGCGCTATGCTTGAGACTCACAATAGGCACATTGATGCGATCGGAATCTTTGGCCGAACATACACACCGCTAGTCATTACAATAAAAAATGTTTTGCCTTAGATATATGACGCTTCCTGTTTCACTGATTTCGCCATAAATTTGTCGCCTCGCCATGGCAGCACCGTTCGAGATATCAAAAATCCCTTCGCAATTTAGCATCTCCAATGTCTCAGCATCATGTGTTCACCATGTTTGATGTGAATCGCATGAAGTCCCTAGGAGGAGGATTTAAAAGTTCACCGCATGTATTTTTGAAACAATCCAAAATGGCCGACTTCCTGTTGTGCGGAGCTAATAGGTTTGAGTGTGAAAGTTGTTCGCATTGATGAGATATATATACGTTCATCATATCATTTTAACCCAGCATTGGGTCAAAAAGTAACAAACCCAGCAGCTGTTGGGTTAAATTAACACAGAAAATGTTTATATTTGACCCAATAATGGTTTAAAACAACCCAGCACCCACGGGTTGTGGGAAATCAGAAGCAGTAAAGGATACAACTACACTGCCTTTGAAAATCAACAAGATGAAGAGATAGCAGGTGACCAGAAGTGAAGCAAAAATTTGGATGTGCCTTGATGATTTCCTACCTTGGAATGCATCCTCTGAAGGCAGCATCTTTTACTGCCAGACATCGAGTCCCTTTCTATATAATTAATTCAGATTTCAAGAACGCATTACATTCGGCCATTTTCTCATGAAACTAATTTACGACTAAATCTGAAACCAGATCCCGCATTGTGACTAAAGAGGCTATGTTTTGTTTTCCTAGAAGAACTGTCAGCAATAGTAAAGATATTCATAATAAACAAAAGCAACTTATTTAATGTAGAAAGGCATTTGTATGCAGACATTGTCACAAACATGTTTGTTTGTGCTTCAAGACCATTTATTCATGCACAGTCTGAATCCAGCTTATCTCCACTTGTGATTAATACAGCAAGGCCCTTCATGTGGTTTCTTGTTTCTTTATTGCATAATCTTCTCTATGAGCTGAAATCCCAGTGTAAAAAGCAGACTTGAAATAAATAGACACCACTGTGTTGAGGATTAGGCTTATGCCGGTGAATGCCAAGCAGTTGCTTGTAAGGATCTCAAAATTGAAGTGTTAACTGTATAAGCATTTCAGTAAACATGGTCTGCTTGTGGTTTTGTGTTTGCACACATGAATGGGTGTGGATGGTAAGCTTTCTGTTTGTGTATGAATGTCCGCATCCAGTCCACACAATGATTTGGTCGACTAAAGAGAGCACAAACAGATACGAATGCATAAAAATATATTTTTAGGGTGTGGAATGAGTTTGAAATAGAGCGGGAATACAGGAAACCAAATTGGCTAAAGCAGCTACGCCTGCCTCTCCGACGTATTCGGATATTCTCATTGGTTAATCATCAGAGTGAGTTATTTTCCATCACTTTTAACTTTTCCCTCTTCTCTTTCACCATCCCCAATGACTCGCAGCGATCTCTTACACAGAGTAAATTAAAGTATGCATGTGCCTTTTCACAATAACTGTGCAAGCTGGTTAAGTGGCCTCATTATCGGCGAAGCACATCTCTCGGTTGGTTTGGATCTGGTTAACGTGCCTATTGGGTTCATAATAAAACAAACAATCCCCTCTGATACCTGCACAGTTTCCATCCTCTCCTACCTGCACCTTGACTGGGCTCAGTTTAAAGTCCAGCATAGACAGGTGGCCAGTGGGAGAAAGAGATCCAGGCAGCCAAGCATAGAGAAACAGGCCATTAGATACTCCCATGCATTCAGTGAATACAAGCAGGCCCGAGGATCCACGGTGTGTATGCCCACAAGCCTGCTGCTCCTTATGTCACATCTGAGATATGTCTGTCTAAGGTGATGTTACACTTTGTTGCATACACAAACCACACACTGTCAGTCATGTGCCCATATGTGAAGCTATGGATCTGTCTGATTGACCTTGGTGAAAAATATATGAAAATATAGTTAAATGGCTGTTTATTGATGTGTTGGGCTGTCCTAAGGTTCTACTGTACGTAACATCATCTTTTCTCAACCATTTATGCATTTGGCAGACGCATCTAAAGCAACTGCATTCAAGCTATACATTTTATCAGTGATTATATTGCAGGTATATTTGGCGTCCAAGGTCATTCTTGTTCAAGTGGTTATAATTATTTTATTCATTGTTATGAATCACAAGATGTATACCTTGGTAACAGAGTTTGACAATAACAGAATTGACACTAAGGGGGGCGTGCACACCAAGGTATTTACGCTGGCGTATGTTTTTAATTGTTTCCAATGGAAGCGCTGCGCTTTTAAAAAATTTACAACTTTGTGTGAAAAGCTCAGCTCGTCAATGTCACTTCTCACTTGGCCATCCAATTACAGCGGAAGAGGGGCGGGACAAACATCACAACAACCAACGGCCCATTGTTCAACGACTGATAAACAAATCAGAAGTATCATAGCAACCAAAGAGTTGTCCGCCTGGCGTTTCAGCCACGTTTAAACGCTTTGGTATACACGCCCCTTAACTAAACTAATTGTTATGGACTGTAAGATCTTGTGATCTGTGATAAAGTAGATGCAAAATTATTAAAATAATAAAAATATAACAATTTGATAAAAGCAGAAACAAATATTACCAAGATGTGTCATGTGGGGGGAAATCGCAACTCCCTATACCCTAAATAGTGCACTATTTGAGAAAACATCAATTTTCAGTGGACATTATTCAGTGCAGTCATTCAAACCCACAATGCACCGCAATAATGAGGGTACAACCGATGTACACTCACAGCTACTTGCTACTCGTCCACTGAGGTTCACGCTGAATGAATTTTTGTGTCACTTACTCGTTTTTCATTCCCTCTTTCAGGTGAACTATTTTAGTTTATTAGGGCTATTTCGGACACAGCCTTGCTTTAGCAACACCTGGGAGTGTTGCAAATATGGCGGTGCAGTGACGCGACTTCCTTAAAAAGACTTTGGTGTGTGTCTGTTTCTCTCTGTGTACGAACAAAACCAAGATCCGCAGTGCAACCCGTTGACAGCTAATTGCTTTCCTTCATGTAAAATTAAATACAGCTTCTGCCCTCACTAAAGTCAATACAGTGGATGAGATGTTTGATGTCTCCATAATGGTTAATGTAACTGCAATGAAGCAGAATTTTATTGTACCTCAGTTGATTCGGTTTTATAGGAAACCGAGCCGTTACAGAGGCTTTTAATTGGCTATGCTTTAAAGACATTATTCTTGCTGTTTAATGTCTGCAGACCAGCGTAAAACAACATTGCAGGGGTACTTTGTGCTAAGCTTGCAGCAGGCCAGGCTTGCCAAACCAATCGTATCAAGAAATAAAGTGGATTGCACTCCATAACTTACATCCACATTCCTTTAACAAAGCAGTATTGGGACAACCATTTGTTTTATTTCATTGATTCTTCAATGCATTATATAATGCTTAGTCTACACCTGTCCACCTAGCTGATTCAGTGCATTGCTTGCCACTCGCACGAGAATCATTTACATAATTTAAACCACTATTAACTTCGCTACTTAGAGGCATTATTAACATCGTCAAAACATAAAACACCTAAAATAATTACATCAATAGATCGCTTGATAGCCTAATTCCATGCTATATGATTTCGAAACCAACTTCTTGCTGTAGCGATTCATAAGCAGTGAATCTATCCGGAATGCAGCCCTGTTCGGATCTTGGCGAGTGACGCATTGCGGCTACAAACCGACCAATCAGAAGCCGCCGCTCCTGACCATAACGTACAGTGCTGCGATAGACGCATCACGTCCTTGCAGAATGTATGACTCCGCGAGTGAGCTAGTCCCAATCAAAACAGACCCTCCTCGGTGCTTCTCGCACATCTTCGCGATTTAAGTAAGTCGCAATCGTATAAAATTCACGCGCACTGTACTACTAATCTAAAAGGTGCAATAGTGCGATTTTTCACGATCGTTTCTAATAGGGAAGGAAGTGTGCTGGCGGAAGGAGAGCGAGCGGGGGGGAGGAGTTTGTTGGCGACCATTAAAGGCGCGTCAAGTCCTGTATGATTGCATCCTGTTTTTGTGCCAGCTGCGGTACTGTACTTACTGTGTGGAGATATATCTGCTAAAACATCGCGATGGTGAGTTTCATACTATTTTATATGAAAGGCTTAGTTTATTTCATGCAGCACTTACAGGAACAATCCTAAAAGGATGCGCATTACAGTGGGAGTATAGTTCATTCATTTGGCTACATAAATTCGAATGCGTGTGTGGTGATCCGCATTGTGGAATGCAGTTATATAGTAATATAGTCTGCAATTGCATTTGCAAATACATTAATATAAGGTCCGCTGGTCATGCATTGTGTTATATTATTTATTGTAATGCAACAGCTTGAAAAGTCCGTACATTATTGGCGCTCGTAAGCGCGGCAGCTGTAAATATGACGCATTATGTTATTGCACGCGTTCTTATGTGCTTGTTCTGATGTGGATAGCATTCGGCAAGCACAGTCTAATTTCACGAATTTATTATTCGTATAAAGATACACTTTTATGGCCGGTGAGAATGGACTGCGCCACCTCCATCGCTTAAAGTGTCATGTTTGCGGCTGTTTTCTCGTCTAGCTTTAACAGGAGTACATCATGTACCTTATGACACCCAAGTTTTTAAACACAAGCCTCCACAGACAATTATTGATGTAATTGTAATCGAGACATTGAGACCCTCCCACCATTACTGCATATTTGGTGACATACATCCTTGTTTAAATGTATTTTCTCGTCTCCTTCGCAGGCTGACCAGCTGACAGAGGAGCAGATTGCCGGTAAGACTTTCTGCTAGCCCTCCTGTCTATTGGCACGTGGCCGGTGGTGTGGATTCCTGCGGTTTTCCCCCTGTTCTCCGCCCCCTCTCTCTTGTGGATTTATATTATTTCCATTTATGGCAAGCAGTGAAAAAGGGTTGGGACGCTTTCCCTGAATGAATGGACCGGTTGTTGTGAGGAAAAGCAAGCAAAACCAGGCTGTAAGCCTATGCGACTGAGTAATTTGTGAGTCTATGTGTAGTTTTAAAGTGAACACACCCTGCCCTGTTGGAGGGAGGCAGTAACTGCAGGCAGAGGAACAAGGGCGTGCCCCCCTTTGGACTTAACATCTCACCATCGTGGACTCGAAGTTGGTCATCATTAGCAGTCTGAGTCATTTATGATCAGATATAAAGGATTGTAATACCTTGTACACCTTAAACAAACACATTTCTGTTGGATGACTAAAATGGCCATTTATGAAACTTAGTACTAAAACTGTGCAGAATATAGTTACTATTTATTTCTGGTGTTTCATACGACCTCTGAGATGAACTGCCCAAAAAACTCCTCTAATATGTTTAATCGTGGTTGTGTGATTTACAGAAAAGAGCCTCAAGCAAAACGACTGTGAAACCGTATAGGTCATTATGGTCTGTATCCATAGTGACGGTGAGGTCACGGCGGTGTATCCATCGAGTCACTAAAGTGTGTTTCCGTGGCGATCGTTTGAGGTCAGAGCTATGAAGTCTAGATTCAGTATCAGCTCAATAGGGTCACGGCAGTGGATCTCTTCATGGCTCAATAGGTTCTCCATAGGAACCAAGTGAGGTCACAGGGCGGGATCTCCATAGAAACGGTGTCTCGGAGTTGATGGTTTGCATACGAGTAGTGTAAGGTTTCACTCGTACACTGGGGAAAAGTCAGTGTAGCAGTAAGAAACGTTTTTGCATAAAAATGAGGTCATGTTTATTCGTAGAATCTTCGTTAGTTTTCTTTTGGCATATTTTTTCGCTCATCCTTTGTTCAACTTTGCTGTTATTATCAGTGATTGTTGTGTGTGTGTGTTGGGAGGAGTCTCATGCATTTAAAGTCAACATAAATAGCCATTCAGAACCCATTGTACTTCTGTAATCTGGTGTATTGATTTTATTGATCTAGATTAATAATTGACTGGAATCGTAAAAAATGGCATTGCATTCCAAAATAAAAGCAGGTGGTTTGATGCGTAGTTGTTGAAAATGAAAAGCAATAAACACATCAGCCAGAGAGAGAGATGGTTTTAGGGGCAGTGAAAGTTGTAACAGTTTGTTAAAAGTTTATAATCATCTGTTAATTGGTAATTACTTACAGTTTACATTAATAAAAGCTGACCGCATTTTATGTTCACATACATTCGAATATAATATGTGACATGTTTTCTGAACTCTCTTAAAATGACATGGTTATTGGACTAAACACATACTGGGTTAAAAATGACCCAATGCTGGGTTGTTGTTTTGCAACCACAGGTTATAATAACCCAGCACTGGGTCAATTTTAACTCAGCGGTGTGTTCTGTCCAATATTTACCCAACATGGCTTGAAAAAAAACCAATTTTTAGAGCGTGCATGCCTGTTTTAACATTAAACAATATACGAGTATGCATTTGAATGAGTGCTGTTTAGTATATTTGGGATTCCTTCTTTGAAAGTTGCCCCACTGGTTTGTCTGTGTGTTTGTGGTGCATGCTTGTTTTGGGAGAATCTATTAATGCAAAGTCCTGTTTCGTTTTTTGCTCTTCGCAGAATTCAAAGAGGCATTTTCACTCTTTGACAAGGATGGTGATGGCACCATTACCACCAAAGAGTTGGGGACCGTCATGCGCTCCCTCGGGCAGAATCCAACAGAGGCCGAGCTGCAGGACATGATCAACGAGGTGGACGCTGATGGTAAGTGCATGCCTATATCCGCAAAGTGAACATAAAAAGGCGAAAAAGTCCTATAACACTATTTCTCTGCAGGCAATGGGACGATAGACTTTCCAGAGTTTCTTACCATGATGGCAAGAAAGATGAAAGACACAGACAGCGAGGAAGAGATCAGAGAAGCGTTCCGTGTCTTTGATAAGGTAAAGTTGTGGGAAACTGTTTCTCACTAAACAAATGTCCTGTGTAGTGTCTGACCTGGGACATCTTGCGTTTTAGGACGGGAACGGGTACATAAGTGCAGCTGAATTGCGTCACGTCATGACAAACCTCGGAGAGAAGTTGACTGACGAAGAAGTCGATGAGATGATCAGAGAAGCAGATATCGATGGAGATGGACAGGTCAACTACGAAGGTGAGTCCATTGTTCTTGTGTCATGTTGCTGTTTAGAGGAAATTAATCTCAGTAATGTTTGGACAGTGTTTAGCACAGCTCAAGATTTCACTGAAATCAAAAATGTTGTGGATAGCACTATCACAACCAGTCAGAACATATTTCATGTTAAATATTGTTATGTTGTGTTGGATTTGGGCTAGAGATTTTACTATGGGAGGGGCTACCCATTGTAACCGAAGAAAACATGATGATTGTATTTACAAAACAAATGGGTGGAGTGAGATTTCATTGTGCATCGTTCCAGAAATAATATGCATGCATTGATTAAATAAGTAGTCATGGAAAGGTTAAGACTAAAGTTTGCTGTACTACATCGTGCCAGAATTTCATTGTTCAAAAATGTACTAATACGTTTTCTGTCTCTACAGAATTTGTACAAATGATGACGGCGAAATGAAGGCCTTGTACAGATCCCTTGTACTCTCTCTCTCTCTTCTATAAATAATTTGCCTTTTTTCTGTTTAATTTATCTGTAAAACATTAAGTCCCCTCCCCTTTCTCCTCCCGGCTGTCCAAAGGAACTGCATGTAAACTGCATAGGATCTTCAGTCCTCATGTCCCTTTCTTTTGCTGTCATCGTGTTTTCGGGGTGACGATGCGGTTACACGATCAGGTGCTTGTTGCCGCGAAGAGGGGCCTGTGGTGTGCAAAAACTTACACGTCACGTCTGTCTGACCCCCTCATGCGTAGCAAGAGTGGATCCCTGCCAGCTGGTTGTCTATTGGCAGCGATGTTGGCATGGCAACAATGTAGAGTAGTAACTCTGCATGGACTATGGACTAAGTATATTATATATATATATATATATACACATTTATATATATATATGAAATTTCTCAGCATTGCACTACTGCAAAAAAAAAAAAAGAAAGACACGGGTGTATCTTCAAGATACTCGTACATAAACTCTTTTTGTATCTGCTGTTCTATACCAAGAACTTGTTTGAATCTTACAATGCTTTAATGTTCTATTCACTTAATCTAAGGTAGTTTTCTTTTTACTTTTTTTAAAACGCCACTTAATGGCATTGTCATGCCTCAGATAGTCCATTCCAAGATGTATATTTGTTTTCCAATAAAATTTACTATTTACCCATACTGAAAAGTTTTTGTTTGCGAAGTATCTTTCAGCCCTTGATAATTGTAAAAAGCTCTGATGTTATACATTATCAATCCCAGAGCTGGTTTTTAGGGGTTTGCAACCAATATCATTCATTTTGTTAACCAAAATGTTTACAATATTTATTGTAATGGTTGAAATGATTCCTTTGTAAATCACTATACAATGCATCAGCTGGTCAAATTACTGTGTGTTCACAGGATAGGATGGGGCACGCCTCCATGTCTATAAAGCTCATTAAAGTACTATTGAACGACCACTACTGTAAATGTCATCTTTTTGTGCAATATTATGCCATATGATCAAGAGATCAAAGGTTGTGTTCAGAATTCATTTATATTGTGCTCACTTCATATTGAATTTAAAGTCACAAAACGTTTAGTAAGAGCTTATTACTATCAGATTCAGACGAGTAAACAATAAAGCTTAAGATGGTTATTCACAGCAATTCATATCAGTTTTCAAATCCAGGTTTAGTCAGAAGCGGACACTACTTAAGGATTTTAAATCATACTAAATCATACTGTGTATTCCTTTTATATTTAATATTCAAATTTATTTAATACCTAATTACATAAAAAATTTGTACTTTTACTTTTCTTGAGTAAAAGTACAAAAATTCTTAAAAAAAAACTAAAAAAAAAAACTAGATGTTTAACGCACTTAAATATTAAATATAAACCAAAAACTTGAAATTATAAAATGTAGTGGAGTAAAAATTATAATATGCTTTGGAATGTTTTCTAAAAAAACAAAAAAAAGATAAAATAAGAATACTTAAAAATGTACTTTTATGTAGAAAGTAAAAATACTTAAGTAGTGTCCGCCTCTGTATATAGTACAAAGGATCTGTTGAAATCGGAAGATGCTCTTCAAAAAAATAAAACAAAGTTTTTTTTAAATCAGTGATATTTCAAAGTTGTCTTCTTCTCAGGAGAAACATGAAAAGCAGGAAAATTAACCAAATATCGACATAGAAACCATTGAGATGTTAAAGATATCTTGTGTTTTTTTTTTCATTTAGTAATAAGAAATAAAGCATATATGTAGTGAAGACTCATGTGGTGCTTTGTAGAACCATATATATGGTTCTTCATAATGGTTCCCCCATAATATTATTGCTTTAAGAGCTATTTAGCACCACTTTTTAGAGTGTACTTTACAATGTGAAGCAAAATCATATAAAACTAGAATTTAACAGAGCAAATAAGAGATGACAAACACATGTATCCAGGGCTCTGGATTAATAGTTAAATAGTGTTTGTGCCTTAGCAACGCTTGCTGTCATCAAGGTGTCTGTTACAAAGTCAAACATCAGGTGAACAGCACAACTATGACCACAGGAAGAGAGAAAACATTACCTAAAATAAAGGGTATAGAGAGGGTAAGTTTTTCCACATTTACTGCTATAGAGAGCCTGTATGGTAAACTTGGCCTATCAGAGAAAGCTGGATGTAACAATAAGGTCATTTAATATGCATGAGAGATTTTTGTGTTACATTTTAAGTCAATTATGTTAGTTAGGATTCATTTAAAAATTGATACACAAAAGGTATTTAATGCATGCAACCAACACATAAAGATTTCCAATGTAAACGTTTTTTTCTTATTTATGATTTTTTACAAATAATACATAGACTGTACATTTTTTGCAAGGAGGAATACGCTGACAGAAGTGGCTGGTGGAGAAACACTATTAAGGTATAAGATCTATTGGAAAAATGCAAAAACTGAAATGGTCTAAATGCGTCACCGTTTATAACAAACAAAATATAGATAGATACTTTTCTTATACCAAAATTATCTATCTACCATCAGAACTCTCCCATTCCTGGCAGTTACCACATCCGAGACTTCATTGAGGAAATGGGTCTCAACCCTGTGGCCAAGACGTATGGCTTCAAAAGCACTGGACGGGGCACGCTAATGATGTGTGTACGTAAAGGGGATGTGTTATTGCCTGGAGCCTATAACTTCACTGACTCCACCAATGAGGCTCTGCGGCGCCAGGCAACTTATTCTTTCAAAAACTGCCCAAGATCTGATAACTTCACTTTAGGGATCAGGGATAAGGTGAGTTTGTCATCCCATAAAGCTTAAAGAATCATCAAATGGTATACTGTGGCCCCCAAAAGCATTTCTGGCCTTCAAAAGCACCAATAGTTTTGATGAAATATGCCCCCCCATTGATGGTAGCCATTAAGTTAATTGTTTTACCAGGCACTAAATAGACTACATGTGACTTGTTGTCTAGTGGACTTACAATGCCAACCGTCTGGGTAGGGTGTTTGTCATTTTAGGTTTGAGAAGGGTGCTCGTGGGCGCCCCCTTTTTCAGTCGATATGCACTCTCGATGTGCATTCCTCCTGTGGCCACACTTATGTGTGCTTTGCCTCAGACTTCTTTCCAAAGTGCAGATTTGAAAGTGATTTGGGTTCTCATTTGGGATAGGGCCCATAGAGTACGCATGAAAAGGTTTCTCACCAAATTAAATCGCCTTGAGGTCTTAATGTGCATGGACTCGTGTGACTCTTTTGACAGAGGGACCCAATTGTCCCTTTATTTAAAACATTTGGCCAATGAAAACACACGTTTTTGGATCATTGTTTAAACTTATCATTGTTTTGATGCAGGATATTCTCCTGTCAGGTCATTATGATGTTGCAGAGAAGCCTGTCAGCAAATCACACTGCAAGTAAGTGTTCAATCTTAACATTCAGCACGCTTTCACACACTTCATCAGAGAACATCACACACTACAGACTGTGATGATATATCACAGCATCACTTCACAACTTCAAAGAATAGCTCTGTGCATGACAAAATATCAAACTAATGCATTTTTTAAAATTACGATTGCACAAACATATTAATAAATATACTGTTAAATATACTATTTTTTACATAAAGGTGTTAGAGCACTTTCTGATTGTCAAATGTCACTGTTAAGATTAATCACATACAAAATAAAAGTTTGTTTTTGCATAATATATGTGTGTGCACTGTGTGCAATTATTTTTTATATATATAAATACACACACACATGCATGTAGGTATTTTAGAATTATTATTTTTAAATCTATATATTTATTTTGATATATTTTATATTATATATAAATTAAAATTATAAATATAAAACATAAATACCTTTCTTAAATGTATACATGAATTTGTGTATTTATAATTATTTCTCGGTCTCTTTATAAGAATACAACCAGAAAATACAGGAAATGTGTATGTAGTATTTAAAACAGTATAAAAGTATAAGCTGAGGTGTCAAGTATTTAAGGTAAACTCCCCTTCCACTTGAGCAATAGCAGGAACCGTAGGATCTCTTAAACCTAAATGAAATGAAATCCTAATTTCTAATTCTAATCGAATGATTTCAGGTCTTCAGTCTCCGCAAAAAAACTCAAGATGTGTTTCGTGCCAAGAGAGGTCACACTAAATACTGACTGATGCATGAGGAAGACATTTAGTTCTGAAAATTGTTTTGTTTTTAATTTTGTGTACATATTTCGTTTGTATCTTAAAAAAGAGTGAAAAATAAATATGGATGGACATTAAAACTTTGCTAAAGCAACAAAGCTGGTGATGGTGGCATTTTGACTTTTGCACAGTACGTATATTATCCAAACTTTTATTTTGTATGTGATTAATCGTGGTTAATCTTTTGACAGCCCTAGTTACTGTATATCTCTACTACACTGTCAATGGTCAAAAATGCTCCAAAGCTGTCACTGGGGCAGTACCCCAAAAAAGTTCCTAATATGTACCATTTACAGATATTACAGGCACATTACAGGTACAGATATGTATACATTTGAAGCAATATGTACCTCTGAGGAACTCTTTTGGTGTATAGGTGTACTTTTGGAAAAAAGGGTACCAAGGGACCATTTTTTTCTGACTCTTAAAAAATGCTGTTTTTTTCATACCCATGTTGGGTCAAAAAGGGCAACACATCCTCATCCCATGGCGTCAATATTTGACGCCACTTGACCATGCGTCAATATGTTACGCGGAGGGTATACCCTTCGCGTCATTTTTTGACGAACTGGGGACTTCAATACTATTAGGTACGCGAAATTAAACAGTTGTCGCCTGACATTGGGGTTAGGGATAGGTTTGGGTAGGGATGTCATTATGTAAATCTAACCCTAAACCGACGCGAAAATGGTAAGAAAATGGTACGAAAATTGGAAAGAGAAT
This sequence comes from Paramisgurnus dabryanus, assembly GCF_030506205.2. Taxonomy (NCBI): domain Eukaryota; kingdom Metazoa; phylum Chordata; class Actinopteri; order Cypriniformes; family Cobitidae; genus Paramisgurnus; species Paramisgurnus dabryanus. The sequence continues at coordinate 25,911,587 of NC_133356.1, read as the reverse complement.
GCAACGGACTCAATAGTATTGAAGTCCCCAGTTCGTCAAAAAATGACGCGAAGGGTATACCCTCCGCGTAACATATTGACGCATGGTCAAGTGGCGTCAAATATTGACGCCATGGGGTGAGGATGGGGACGTGTCATGCCCAGACCGTTGGGTTGTAATTTAACCTATGCTGGGTTGTTTAAACCCTGCATTGTTAGGGTAAATAAAAACATTATCTGGGTTAATTTAACCCAATGGCTGGGATCGTGAAAATAACTCGGCATTTTTTAGAGTGTAGTTCATCGGGTAAACTACACCTGGGATTACAGTATGTAGCTCAACTGGTAGAGCAACCTACGATGCCAAGGTCATCAGTTTTATAGGGTTTTATGACAGGGTTTAGATTAAGATAGGACTAGTCCTTAATTAATTTAGGACATTTAAGTCATTTTTACAAAGACAGCTCAAACATGCATTCTAGTCTTGGACTACTTAAGCCCTGTAAACTACCCAAATATGTGCTTCAAGACCTGGACGTTTCAACCAATAGTTCGGACAAATAAAGACAAGCACAACCGTTGGGTTAAATTTACCATGGAAATATTTGATCTTCAGATTTTTCTGTGCTTTCTCTGTTTTTTTTTAATGTAAAGCTGCTTTGGAATAATTGAGCAATTGTGAAACGTTTTATAAATAAGCAATAAGTAAGGGATAATGTAGAGGCAGCCGGTAGTTATCGGGAAATAAGCCCCAACAGTGTGATCAGGACCCGACGCGAAGCGGAGGGTCTTGTATCACACTGAAGGGGCTTATTTCGCATTTTTCCCACTTATTACACGGCTACTTGCCACATAAGAAAAAAACTGGACATGAATATGAATTTGAAACATTTTATAATATTTCGTTCACACATAGCGCCTACCGGTAAATTACTGGTAATTTTACACTGTAAAAAAATTTCGTAGAAATTGCAGCTGGGTTGCCCGTAACTTACCGTAGATTTAAATTTATGTTTTTTTTCTGTCAACATTTTGTTCAAATTTAAATTAGCATTAAACATTTACAAGTCTTTGTCTTTACAGAGTAATACTAAAAAAACAGTATCAAGCAAAACATTCTGGGAAACAAAATCTAAAGCAAAACACAGAAAAAGGTTGATGATGATTTCTGGTTCCCAGGATGCTTTGCATGAGGCTGTTATTGTATAGTTTTATTCTGTAAAGATAAAGACTTGTTAACATTTAAAATGTATTTAACTTTGAACGAACTCTTGCCAGTAAATAACATAAATTTAAATCTACGGTAAATTACCGGCAACCCAGCTGCAATAACATTGTAATTTCTACGGATTTTTTTTACAGTGTACAACCTGTCTTACTGGTAAATTGGGAGCACTGATTTACCAGAAAGGTTCTGTTCACACATGACATGTTAACTGCAATTTACCAGTACCAGTAAAGACTGAATGTGTGAAAGGGACTAATCACATATGTCAATCATAACGACACGCCTCGTTTCTATAGCATCAATTTACTGGCTAAAATGACACTTAGCACAAAACTGAACAATTGAACATATATCAGCGTAATAACAACTACCTTAAAGGACCAAAACCATCTTTCGGAAAAACAAAGTCCTGTTCGTTTGCATGGAGAGAGTGGGGTTTATGACTTGTACTGCATCCAGCACCCTTTCAAAAAGTACACCTTTGCACATAAAGAGTTCATGTAATTTCCTCTGAGGTACATATTGATACCAAATGTATACATATCTCAATCTTAATTGTACATATTAGGACATGACATTTAATTGATTGCCTAAATATGTTATAATATCTTCACTTCTCTAACGTCACTCATCTCTTATTGCAGACACGTGATGTTTCGTTCAGCTGTCCAGAGGGTCACTTTTCACCCTGTGAGTGTCCTCTTTCAACATAAAAACCTCGTCTGGACTTTGTGTGTACATAACAGCAGCTTTCGCTAATGCTTCAGAATGTTTAGTTAAGCGTCTAAGCTCGTGCGAGCGTCACTGGTTTTACACCTCATGCACTGTGGACGCGAGCGTGCTGGGGCCGTCTGGTTATATGAGATCTGCTGGCAGCTGTCTGCTGTTGACAGAACAGTAAGGATGTTAAATCATCCTCTGGGTCTCATTAGGATGAACGTTAGGGCTTTGTGTGGTTTCGAGTGCGTGCCGTCTCGTGTACGACAAGTGTTTTGTCAGAGGTCAAGTAGCGAGGAAACCTCAAGCTTAATCTGAAGATGACAGATGCGTGGGTTTGATTTCTCAAGGGTTGATCTTTCATAGTTTAGACTTGATGGAGAGCTCAGATGTGTCTCTTAAAAGTTGATCTGAATTCTTAAAATGAGTTTTGCTTTCAGATACATAGTTGAGTAGGAGTAGGCAATGTCTCAACCTCATGACACCAACACATAGCAAAACACATAAATGCAGAAAAACCCTATGCATTTGAGCAGCGGTGTCACACTATTCATCTTTTGATGAGTAGCTGGATTAGTGGGTGCTGAATCTGGGTCTAATGAAATAACAGCTCAGTGGCTCTACAGACATGTGTAGTATGGCACAGCTATCTGCTCTGATCCGGGGAATGTTAAGCTGGCTACAGGGATGCAGTGGGCTGATGCCTCTAAAACCCATCGGATGTTGACCTCATCAAACAGGGTCCCTTGTGACTCGCATTAACAGCACAGTTCAACTCATCGGAGGGCACAGCACAGGCCGGCTGGATCAAGTGAGACCGCCGGTGAAAACAAATAGCACGTAACACTATCAGTCAGGCTTTGTAGCTCAGGTGTTGAGCAGTGCTGCTCTTCTTCTTAACCTTGTGTTTGTATGCACACTTATATATATATCTAGATGTATGTAATCGATTAAAAGTCTTACTTCCTCTGGAAAATTGTGAACAGCAACAGAATGTTTCACATGTGTTTATGTTGCTAAGGTTGCTGTGCATTGATACATAAACTGTGTTTCGTTTCAAAGATCGCATCCTGTGAAAGATGCGGTATACGGAGGGTCCACACTGTAGAATTAGTCTATACGGCCTTTGTAGGACATAAGGACAGAAAACCTGACATCATAGCTGTGTTATCATAAATAAAACACAGAATTAAGGACCGGAACTGTTTTTATACATTTTCTCTAAATGTCTGTTTTGTGTCATTGATTTGTATTCAGAAAGATGGACCAGCACCTGGACATTACGACCTGAGACCAAGCACGGGCATTGCAGTAACGTCCTGCTTCAGATCCACCGTACCACGACTGAACAGCGTTCACACTGTGAGAACTATGTGTGACTGATCTAAGATGAGCTCTTTACGTTGTTTCACGACAAAAGAGGAAGTGAAATGTCTAAAACATGGCTTGTGTGTTTGTTTTTAAAGGGAACTCCAGGGCCTGGCGTGTATGATTTGACATGGCCCAAGGGTCAACGGCTTAGGGCTGGGGTCAACGTAGGATGGGCTCATGACCTTCTGTATCGCAACATACCATTAAATTTACCATTGCAGTGACCTGCAAATAAACATTTACGTAATCTGAGTCATTGAATTCATTCGAATCAACGGCATGTGTTAATACTTACTAAACCAGATTTGACTTTTAAAGGCCAATTCACACTGACTCCAACTTTTTTGTCATTTTACCTTTTGGTTTCTCAATTTTTTCTGTTTTTTAAACCATTTTCGCTTGGGTTTAGGGTTAGATTTGAGATTTGCTTAATGAGGTAATTTAATATACAGGTTTCTCCATGTTTTTGTCTATTTTTATGTCATGGTTGCTTGGAGTTGGGGTTAGAATTAGGATGTCATTTTTATGTCACAAAAAGTTGTTCTAACCCTAAACCCAAGCGAAAATTGAGAAACCAATAAATAAAGCGACAAAAAAGATGCGCTGTTTAAGTAAATGGGAAGGACTGGTGAATCATATTTACATTTAAATTTAGTCATTTACCAGACATTTTGTCCAAAGTGACTTACAAATGAGGTAAACAATAAAAGCAATTATAGCAACACAAGAACAGCAATACATAAGTGCACTGAAAATAGTCTCATCAAGTCCAACACAGTGTACATAGCCAAGGGTTGGTTAGTCATTTTTTTAAAGAAATGTACAGATAAAGAGAAAGGTAAATAGAGAAAGATAGTAAGTCCTTTATTAGGAAGTGAGGTAATGGCGGAAGAGATGGGTTTTTAGCCGAGTCTTAAATACAGCTACAAAGTCAGCAGATTGTGTCACAACCGGCAGATCATTCCACAGTTGTGGAACAGCTCCTGAGAAGGTATGTGATAATGTTTAAAATGGCATCACAAGCCATCGCTCAGTGACAGAGCGCAGGAATCGACAGGGTACATAAGGCTCTATAAGCAGGTGTAGGTAAGGGGGTGCTGATCCAGTGGTGGTTTTAAAAGCCAGGAGCAAAGCTTTACATTTGATGCGAGCTGCTATAGGAAGCCAGTGTAACTTGACAAAGAAAGGAGTGATGTGTGCCTTCTTTGGCTCATTGAAGACCACTCTTGCCGCTGCATTCTGAATCATCTGTAGGGGTTTGGTTGTGCAGCCAGTAGCACATTGCAATAGTCCAGCCTGGACAGGACAAGAGCTTGGACTAGGACCTGCATAGCATGCTCATTTAGAAAAGGTCTAATTTTCCTAATATTGTAGAGGATGAATCTACAAGAGCGAGCGGTGGTGGCAACATGCTCCGTAAAGCTAAGCTGATCATCAATGACCACTCCCAGGTTTTTGGCCGTCCTGGAAGGTGTGATGGTCGAGGAACGTAGCTGAAGGAAAAGGTTGTGCTGAATCTTTGGTTTAGATGATATGACAAGCAGTTCTGTCTTCGCAAGGTTAAGCTGGAGATGGCGATCCTTCATCCAGAGTAAGATGTCCCTCAGGCATGCTGAGATGCGGGCAGAAACCATGGGATCATCAGGGTGGAACAACAAGTGGAGTTGAGTGTTGTCCGCATAGCACTGGTAGGAAAAGCCATGTTTTCGAATGACAAAGCCCAGGGATGTCATGTATATCGAAAAGAGTAGTGGTCCAAGCACAGAGCCTTGGGGCACCCCGGTATTGAGAAGTTTGGGTTCGGAGACGTCACCTCTTCAGGATACCCGAAATGACCTGTAATTTTGAATTTTGACATAAGTATTGCACAATTTTTACACATTGTGCTATTTACATGTAACTCTGTGAGACTGGGTTCCCAAAACACCGCTGGACATGACAAATAAAGTAGATTTACAGATTAAAGTGTTGATTTTCCCGCCTGGGTTACAGATCCAGACAACCAGATCCCCCAGTTCACTTGAATAAGATTTGACATTTCTTCTGAATATCTCAGGGCAGGATTGACCACGGTCTCACAGCTCTGGTATCTCAGGCATGTCATGAACTTACTGCTGCGTGGCCACCTATATAATTCACAAAGCTTTCTGATGACTCTCACATTACTCATTCAAGCTGAACAAAAAGGGTCAATGTCACACAGCTGTTTACACACCTACACAACAACAAGAGTGAACTTATTTTAGAGATCAAGGCAGGTTATCATACTAAGAGAAACATGCAGGTTAATAATATTTGTATATGTATGTTTTAAAAATGAAATAAAAACAATCGTAACTCAAAAAAGTTTTTTTTATTAGATTACTGTAAATATTACTCTTACACTTAACTTTACTAATTACTTTACTAATTACTAATACACTTAATTACCTATTACTACACTGTAAAAAAAACTTTGCTGCCTTAAATTTTTTGTTAAATCAACTCAGATTTACAAGTCATGTCAACAGAAATTAGTTGTTGCAACTTATAAAATATAGTTGAGAAAAGTCAACTTAAATTTATAAGTTATAACAACTCACCTGTAGTTATAACAACTCATCTCTAGTCAAGATAAATAATGGTAAGTTGAAATGACTTGTAAATCCGAGTTGATTCAACAAAAAATTTTAAGGCAGCAAAGTATTTTTTACAGTGTAATTACTTTGTAAATCCTATTTAGTAAATGATACAAAAATAGGCTTGAAATGGCTCGAATAAATCATAAAAGTACTTCAGTTATTCTGCTTACATTTTTTTGAGGTCTAATTCTCACTATTAACTAACTCTTAACAATAGTTTTGCCTCAATATCCAACTACTGCTTGTTAATACTTATTAAAGTAGTTGTTAAGTTTAAGTATTGGGTAGGATTAAGGGTGTGGGATAAGGTTTTGCAGATTTAGGCATTAATATGTGACATCTCAATACCAATGTTAAAAACAACCAGTTAATTGTAATAATTGTAATCTAGAGTGTTACTATTATTCTTAACACTTACAGTATAAGGACATTAGAGAAAGTGGAGTGATAAATTACTTGTAAGATTTATGGCAAGCACAGTACTATGTTCTGTGGTGACCTGCAACATAAACAGGATTGAATTATATGTACTAGCTGGTGGAAACCTAAAAATAAGTTTGGGAATCATCATTGTAGTCAATTGAAAAGCAGCAGTGTCGTACGTGCAAACACAAAAACGAGTACTCGCATACCCAAGATAAGTGCGAAAGTGTAAAATCCATTCTTAAAATTTCCATGCTTCCCAAAATAGCAGGTCTGGTGCGCAGTCAGGTGACCGATTTGGGGCTTCAACCATTCACGCAAGTCATTTTTAACAGGGTCAATATCAGGCAAGACAAAAGCGGCTGAGGCCTCGTATCATTTTACATTGCAATGGACAGGTGTCGGTACTACATCACAGGTCTATAATATGACTCATAATACTTTAAAGAGGATGGGCTGGGATGAGGTCAGTCTGAAATTAACAAATGTTCGTGAAATACAGTGCCAGTTGTGATTTCACTTATTTTTGTTTGACCTGAGAACAATAAATGGTCAACGCCCCAAATGTTAAGGTCAGTGTGTGGTCATGACCTTGTAACACGCATGTGAAAGAAATGCACACACACGAGCAACTGAGCAATACACAAACTTGTGTTCCAAGATCGCATTGTGCAATCATGTTTGTGACATTCTTCAGCATCATATCTTTCCACCCTCCACATCAAAAAACAAACACGTTGAGAGCTGTCAGAGCTGTAACACAGTCAGGACACCTGACCTCCCGTGACTCCTGGTTTCTGCCCCGGTCTGATGATGAGCAGCAGGTCTGATCTACCAACTGTGAGTAACCAGAGAGTCACCCTGAGGCCTGGATACATGAGAGCGCTCACGATGGAGATTGTTTTGTTTCAGGACATAATCCATCCAGATGAATAAACAAATGAGCGTAACACTTTGACCTGCCTGTGCTTCTGTGGTTACCCACAATAGGATTATGATAATGTGTTAAATAACCATTATTCTTTAAGTGTATTACAAATATATATTTGTATATATTTATATATTTTTTATTTAAATTGTTTTAAATATATAAACGTCTATCTCCGGTCCTGTGATGCGCCAGCGCGACGCCACGCAATACGTCATCACATCAGGAGGTCACGGATGTTTTTCAAGTGTTTACAAGTGTGGAGAAAGAGGACCGTTCCGATGTTGTTGTATGTTGAATGATACTAATTAATGTCTTTGTGTCAGTTTATTGTTTAAAATGGTCCGCAAATGTGCGTTTCATATATGTAACACGTGACCTTTCGACGTCATTACGCAATTACGTGAGGTCGCGCTGGAGGTCACAGAGCTGCAGGAAGACGAGAAGTTGTGGTTTAAAAGTGATTTTTTTTTTTTTTGCCAAAAATGACAATCGTTTCACTAGATAAGACCTTATGCCTTGTTTGAGATTCTTTAGGGGCTTTGAAACTGCTATTTTAAACTGCATTAAAACTGTTAAGGGTTGGGGTCCATTAAAATGAGAAAAATTCTGGAATGTTTTCCTCAAAAAACATAATTTCTTCTCAAATGAACAAAGAAAGACATGAACATTTTGGATGACATGGTGGTTCAAAAAAATTGACTAATCCTTTAATGCTAACAGTGATTTCTGAGATTGAAGGGTCTTTTTTACCATCAATTTGCCTATTTTAGTTGATTAAATTATCTTATATCATCTCTGAGCTTATGGTGAATCTGGTTTGTTAAATTATTTATACATTGTCAGAAAAAATTGTCAAAAAGTTGTCCCAAGCTGTCAGTGGGGAAGTACCCTATGTACCATTTAGATACAGATATATTTACATTTGGTACCAATATGTACTTGTACGGACTACTGAGGAACTGTGCAAAAGTCTTAGGCCACCACCACCAGACTTTTTGTTTTAGAAGTTTTAATGTCCATCCATATTTATTTTTCAATCTATTTTATTAAGATACAAACATAAAATCTAGACGGTTTCAGCAGTAACAACATAAACAAGCGGCTGTCGTGGTCTGCACGTAACTTCCGGTAAACTCCGCTAAGAATAAATAACAACAAAGTTCTTTAAACGTAGTTTATTTATATAACAAGCAAAAAAAAAAAAAACACATAGATAACCTAGGAAACAAAAACATTTGTTATTTTTGATGAGGCATTTGTTAGTCAGACCATTAAAAAAACGAAACCGGAAGTAAAGTTCGGATCCAGACGTGTATCGCATCAGCGCACGTGTGTCCGATGAAACCGTCTATAGGAAATATGTATTAAGCATTGTCAGTGTTTAGTGTGACCTCTATTGGCACTAAACACATCTTGAGTGTTTTTGAGCAGAATGAAGTAAAAACACTTATTTGTTTAAAATTAGAAATCAGTATTTAATTTTATTTAGGTTTAAGAGATCCTGTAGTTTCCTGCTATTGCTCAAGTGGAAGGGGCGTTCACCCTAAAAACTTGACACATCAGTTTACATTTTTATACAGTTTTTAATACTACATACACATTTCCTGTATTTTCTGGATGTATTCTATTAAAGAGACTGAGAAACAATTATATATGATCACTACAACATTGCAAAAACAACAAATCTAATTCTGGCATGGTGGCCTAAGACTTTTGCACAGTACTGTATATGCACTCTTTGGAAGCAATATGTATATTTTATGCACTAATATCTACCAATATGTACTTCTCAGGGTACTAATATGCACTCTTTGGTATCAACATGCACTTATGAGCTTTTATCAACTGAGGTCTATGTGTGTGAGGTTTTACTACAGGCTTTATTCATTCATTCATTTATTGTATTTAACAATACAATTATTCATATGTAGACATTTAGACCATAAACAAAACAATAATATTCATGATGCTACTACTAATGTTATTTGGATGGATTCCACAAATTGAAAAGAAATCCTATACTGTATTGCATAAAGAAAATAAAGCATGTTTAAGGAACGTTAAGGGGCGGTTCCCCGAACAGGGATTAGACTAGTCCTAGACTTAAAAACTTTTAAAAGATGTCCAAACTGAAAACAGCTTGCACTGACATATCATAAAATGCATCAGTGTCCTTGTTGTTTTAAGTAATGTTTTTAGTAAGGCATGTTGTTAAAAACTAGTAATATTTCCTTATAAAACTAAGGCCTAGTCCTGGGAAACTGACCCTAAGATTTTTTTTGCATTGTCACATTATGTTCACTGTAGCTTACAATTACAATTTTATGAATTCCTCTCACATTCTCATTAATGTAGTAGTGCATCCACACATTTTGGAAAATGTTCGTAGTTTCCCTTACTCTCCATGGTGAATAAATAACTCTGTAAACTGTGAAGTCATTCATAAAGTTTGAAAACGATGACCAGTTGTTTAAATAATTTATTTCATACTTCATATGAAATCACGTGACTGTAGTTCAAAGCAACATTCATCTCATCTGAAAGAATACAGACAGAGCAGAAAGACCAGTTTGAAATAACAGGAATGGGAGGATGACAATAAAAACTTGTTTCTCTGTGCCAGGAGATCATGTGGGCACATATAGTTTAAGTTAACAAGAATCCCACTTACTGTATATCACTTACATAAAAAGCAGCTCAATGCTGGGCTATCCTTCATTAACATCTTGATTCGGCATCTAACAGAACCGGCTAAAATAGATCAGTGCTGTTTTCCGTGAGGCTTTAGACCCACGTGCTGAAGATCCGACAGCCTCCCCAGAAACTCCAACAAGAGCCGGCTGCTAAGCAACTACAGCCGCCCCAGAGAAAGAAGAGCGAGGGTTTAACCAACAGCAATGGAAATATTACATAAGATCTGTTAATGTCTGAACTACAGGACTGGGGCTGATATAAAATGAAATGCAACAGAGATGATTTCATAAATAGTAAAATAGTAGTAAAAGATTAGACTTTCATTGAATATTCCACTTAAATTCTTATAATTTACCCACCCCCATGTCATCCAATATATGGTGATGTCTTTCTTTGTTCAGACGAGAAGAAAAATTACGTTTTTTGAGGAAAACATTCCAGGAGTTTATAGTGGACCTCAACAGTTTACAGTTTCAGTGCAGCTTCAAAAAAATCTAAATCCCAACCGAGGCATAAGGGTCTTATGTAGTGAAACAATCGTCATTTTCGACAAAAAAGCACTTTTAAACCACAACTTCTTGTCTTGCATTAGTCTTGAAATGCGCCAGCGTGACCTTACGTATTACATAATCACACAGAAAGGTCACGCATTACATATATGAAACGCACACTTGTGGACCAATTTAAACAATAAAATGACAAAGACTTTAATTCGTATACACATACAACAACGTCGGTAAGGTCTTCTTTCTCCACACTTGTAAACACTGTAGTGATAGTTTCGCAAACCTCATGCGTGACCTTTCAACGTGATTATGTAATACGCAAGGTCACGCTGGTGCAGCACAAGGCAAAAGTACTTTTTTTTTGTCGAAAATTATTCCCTAAATAAGATCCTAATGCCTTGATTGGGAATGGTTAAGAGCCACTGTTGGGGTCCAATAAAGTCCACCATATAGAGAAAAATCCTGGAATGTTTTTCTCAAAAAAAAAAAAAAAAGTAATTTCTTCTCGACTGAACAAAGAAAGACCTCAACATCTTGGATGGTATGGGGGTGAGTAAATTATAAGTTTTTTTTAATGAAAGTGGAGTAATCCTTTAACTCTTAAAAAGTTGCCAGCCAACGGCAGCATTTTTTTATGATTTTCATAAAAGTTCAATGCCTTTCAGAAAATGTTCTGCTTTAAATATATAAACAAATAATATATCACATGAAAGAACAGACTATCAAACAAAAACAAAAAAATGTCCTATCCCACCTATATTTGTTCTCTTTTTATTACCTCTCAAATATGGGTAAGTTTCTTAAAAAATACAATATTTTGAGCAAAATATTCAAAACATTGAGTTTGAACTTTTTGATGTAAGGGGTTTCTGGTGAATAATAGTGGAAATATGGATTGCCTGAAAAACTGAAAAACTCGTCATTGGCAGGGAAGCGTTTTTTCTTAATTGACGAGTTAACTCATTAGTGGTGGGGAAAGAGTTAAAGGGAGCTTATTACTGGAATAAGTAATAAGTAAATCACAGTTCTCGTGGTATGATGGTAAAGGGTCGAATAGGACAACTGGACTCCAGCTCCAGTGCAGTAAGGAAACAGTCGGGAGCCTGTGGGCTACCTCTTCTCTGCAGCGCCTCCCCCAGGCTGCTCCAGGCCTCGTGTGCTGTGTTCTGGATTTGTATCGCGTCCCTCAGCATCTTCTCCCCGAGATCCACACGACCTTTGCGTACCAACAACTTCCCCTGTGGATGGTAAGTGAGAAAGATAATAAGTAACATGTAGTTGTGTTTTCTATGATGCGTAGACAAACTCTTGTTTTTTGGTAAATTTCAGGTAAAAACCACAGGTGCTTGGGTGTGGGTTGTTTGCATAGGCTGATGTTTTGCATGATAGATGTGTGTGTATGTGTAAAGTGGTCAACACAAAGGGAAGCTACGTATTAATAGCATCTCAGAATTAAACATTAGTAGCAAAAACAGTAAGAAAAACAGTTCATTTCAGAATCAGTTCAAACTATTTTTTAAATGTTTTAAAGGTGCCAAAGAATGCATTGCTGATATGTGTTAAATTGTTCTCTGATATTGACATAGAAGGTATGTAACTTTATTAAGCGTAAACATTATACAGAAATGGGTTTACATGTCCATTTACAACCCTAGGACTTACCTTTAAAGGAACATGCCCACATTTTGGGAATTTAGCTTATTCACCGGATCCCCCAGAGTTAGATAAGTCCATACATAACTTTCTCATCTCCGTGCGTGCTGTAACTCTGTCTGACGCAGCCCCCGCTAGCTTAGCTTAGCACAAACACTGGAAGTGAATGGCTCCAGCTAGCATACTGCTCCCAATAAGTGATAAAATAACGCAAACATTTTCCTCTTTATATGTTGTGATTTGTATCGTCACACCATGTACAAATAACAAGGTCATATGAGACAAGGTCATCTTTTAACAGTATATATATATATATATATTGGTCGGAGTGATTTGCTCGCAGCACACGAGAAGCCCCCTGGTGGGGAGAAGAGAGTTCGGTCAGAGTTGTGCAAATCACTCAGCCCACGTAGCAGTGCTTCGCCTTCTGAAAATATAGTTCCCAGTATGTATAGTGTTAAAAGATGTCTGTGTCTCATATGACCTTGTTATTTGTACACGGTGTGATTATACAAACCACAACACATAAATAGGAAAATGTTTATGTTATTTTGTCACTACTTGGGAGCAGTTTGCTAGCTGGAGCCATTCACTTTCAGTCTTTGTGCTAAGCTAAGCTAGCGGGGGCTGCGTCCGACTGAGTTACAGCATGCACGTAGATGAGAAAGGTATTTATGGACTTATCTAACTCTGGGGAAGACGGTGAATAAGCTAAATTCCCAAAATGTGGGAGTGTTCCTTTAAAATAAAATAGTCTATTACTTTATTTGAAAAGGTCATGAATAATAATGTTGAGCTCTGCTCTTATTGGCTGTTTCACAGAGCAGCTCCTTTCAGTGGCTCTGTGTGTGTGTAAACAGACCTTATATGTTTGAGTCTGAATCAGACGAAGATACAGAATTTAAAGAATAATCAATTGTTCGGAGATTATTAATGGACATTTCTTAGTGATAACTTGTTTTTTTTTCAGTATGGACCTGCAAATGTAACTGTAAAGTCAATAGTAGAACTTCAGCCTTAACGCTAGTATATAGCATTAACTAAGACAATAAGGTGTAACACATGTACAGAACTCTTATTATTCATCTATGCCTAGATAAATATAGTTTTACATTCTATGGCACCTTTAAATGTTTTAGTAAAAATATCTCAGTGAATACTGCTATTTATTACTCTGTCATAATTTGGTGAAGAGTATTGCAAAATATGCCTTTATTATTTTTTATTTCATTTACATTAAAAATTGTTTATCCCCTTGGAAACAATTTATGTTTGTTGTTGCAATAATATTATGATTACTAAAGAGAAAACAACCTTTAAAGACAATTTAGACCAAATACATATTGAAGGCAGACAATAAAAATAATCAAAAAGCTGAGATATAATAATTTAGCTATATGGGACCGTAAGTGTGTTTCAAACAATGACACACGTGTATATGTTCGTCTGTGAGCATTTGTGTGTTTACTTAAACATTATGGTAAGACTCCCATCTTTACTTTCACTAATCCTGCTAAAATGATTTACTTAATGCACTTACATATCATTGTCCTCTCTATCAGCACACACACACACGCACGCGCACACGCACACGCACACGCACACGCACACGCACACACACACACACACACACACACACACACACACACACACACACACACACACACACACACACACACACACACACACACACACACACACACACACACACACACACACACACACACACACACACACACACACACACACACACACACACACACACACACACACACAGCAGCTCATAATGCAGACACTTCAGACGCACATCACAGGGCAGACTAACTCTCAGAAGAGAGAAAAGCAAGGGCAGAAATGATGCTCTCACTTATCAATAAGTAAAAGAAACATTCAGAGCTGCATCACAACCCAGCTGCTGAAAACACTGATTGAAAGACCTGTTGACCAATCACAGCTCAGTTGTATTAGAAGAGGCATTTTCTGTTGACTTTGGTGTTTCTGAGCTTCATTCCTGGAAAGCGTGACAGCAGGAAAAAAACACAAACAGGGATTTATCAAATGTAAACAGACTTCATAGCATTCCAGGAAACTGCCAGCTTCAGGGATTAATCGGCTCAATGGCACACAGTGTACTGAGAACTGCTATTGGTGATGGCAGAGGTGCCAAATGAAGTGTTGGTGTGTGGTCACGACCCCGGCACAGCCCTTTATCTGAACCCTGCTAATCCGCTGGGATACTGATCTGATACAGTGAGGATCAGCTAAGCCTACATGAGAAAGTGACAGCTACTAGGCAAAGAAATACTCATGCCGAACATATCACAATTTATTTATACACAAACTGACTTAATATAAAAAGACAAACATTTGCAAAAGTGTAAACTAGTATTCTTTCTTTATTTTGTTTCCAAAACATTTCTTTCACGTTTTGTTCATTTCAAGTGAGATAGCTGAAGTATTTGATGCAATATATATATATAGTTAGTATTATAGTTAATGCTTGAAATATATTGATTTCAATAGAAATGCAGCTAAACAGCACCTACGTGAAAAAATTAGATAATGATATTAAACAATGCCATATTATACATTCATCAAACACCTTTGCTTCAAATCTATTAATCACACCCTTAGGCCATTCAGAAATATTGTTTTGTTGCAAGAATCTATTAAACTCCATGTCGATTTCAGCAAAGTCCTCTAAGTGCACAGAAGATGAATCGGATGATCGGATGTGTCCCTTACATGGAGTACATGGATCAGGTGTTTGAATTGGGGGGGGGGGGGGGGCTGGGGTGGTGTACCTGGGGGGTCCCGGACCTCCTATAAGCATTGAGGGACCCCCTATAAAGCACAAAAATAGAAGTTAGGGGGTCCCCTGCACTGTACAAAAAATGTTTAAACAACATAGTCGATTCAACATTCTATTTTAAGTTTTGGATTAAAAAAGTTGACATAACTTACAAATTTAAGTTAAAATGGTTTAACTTAAGTAACATAAAAATATGTGTTGATTTGACAAAAATGCTGGATATTGTTTACAGTGTAGTTTTTATTAAAATTAATATACAACATGAATTTATTATCATGCTGTGCTATACATAAAGCTATACTTTCCATTATTTGTCACAATTTTGCAATAAATGAATCCAAAAGATTTCGGTCTGAAATAAATGTTAACTCTCAAGTGTGACTCACGCTGTTTTCTGGAGGAATTGACACACAAGTCAATGTTTCTGCATGTGGATTATTTTCACCTCGTTGACGGTAAGAATCATTAGTTATTATCTTTAGTAATCTATAGTTGTTAGGGGCTTTTAAAATTATTTCACACTAATTTCAGGGTTAAAAAAAGTTTTCAGTTGTAATTTGGGGTTTCTTTGAATAAAATGTTGATCCAAGACCAACAAAAAATGTTGATCCAGGATCACATCTTACTCTGTGAAATCACGGTGACCTTATAATGACGGGAGGGGGGGTGCTTCGGTAGGGGACCCCCATAATCTTTGACATAATTCAAACACTGCTTGGACCTGAATACAACCTGTATGTGGCACTCGTATGGATTTCAGCACATGGATTAATTTCAACATTTTGATTTTCAACATTTGCAATGTTTTTTTGTTGCATCTTCAGTAATTTTGCAAATGTTTACTATGTTTAAAGAAGTTTTTTTTAATAGAAATGGCATTGTTTGCCAAAAATGCTTGCATGCACTTAGACGGTTTTGCATCTAAACTCCTCAGAAGTTAAAGGACAAGGAAGAATAAAAATGGGAAAGCTTCCGGTTGTATATGTCTCCAACAACGGCAAATCGCACAAGTTTTGCTTTAGTATGCATGGAGGAAACTATTAGATATAAAGTTAACAGAATCATCTTCTAAATGTTTCATACACTGACATCTAAAGCTTGGAAGATGTGAAACAAATAAGAGGCTTCTCAGATGATTTACAAAACCGAAAGCGTAACATGTCATAAAACTCTCATGACCTCTCAAGGTTACATGGTAATGGCGATTTGCAGCATCTTGCGTGAAAAGGCCTTATCCCTCGTTCTGTCTGTCATTATCAGCTCTCTCATACAGTTGTCTGGTTGCTAGGCATCCCATAAACCCCTGAGAAGGAGTGAAGTGTTATAAATAATGTATTTGCATTATCTAATCAACCGGCAGGCCAATGGAAGAGAGCAAGAGAGGGAGACACAGTGCCATAGAAACAACGAGAGGACTAAAAGATATGAAAAAGCCACATCAATTGACTGAAGAAGTGTGTTTGCGTGTCCATTGCTGAGTCACATTGATTAGGCTGATGTGGACACAATATTAGTCGAATTCGACTTGGGTGACATCCATAGATCCAAAACATCCATCTGTAACACGTACAGATGCCACAGTAGCTGTACTCGTTTAAAGAAACAGATTACAAAAAAGAAAATGATGCCTTGTGCATTTTACTAACGTAAAATATAATAAAAGAATATATAGTAACAAATAAAAAAGATATTTTTGTGTCCTATTCCTGTATAATAAAAGCAGAACTGGGTTGTAACTGAACTGAATTGAAAAATCATCTCATTGTTAATGCTTCTCTGAGGAAGTACAATACAGAGAACACTTTTACTTTAATGTTGTGAACTCACCTAACTAGTTATTTCCCTAAAGCTACCTCAGTTCAGTCATGTCTCATTAAATCTGAAGGTGTAGTGAGAATATGCTGTGACGTCCTCGTGAAGTGTGTGGACTATGCAGGGCATCACATCTAGCTGAGAATTAGTTCTCATCAGCTCAGGGAATTGATAGTGTACGTCTTTTGTCCAAAAATAGCGGGCAACCGTGCTTGGATTGGCCAAATATAGGCTCAGCTTCACTTCAGTAACTCTGGTGAAGATGAGTAATGAAGGGCCTGACATGATACAGTCACAATGAAAAAAGAGAGTGGAGGCAGAGCTAATGTTAGCTCACACATTACTCTGACTATTTTATACAAATACATGTATTTAACATAGATTAGGCATCACTCCAAAACAACTAACGAAGTAACCTCGAAGTAAACATGGTTCACCACAAATATACTTTGGCCCCTAGTGATTGAAAATTGGGAGTTGGTGGTGCACAAATTGGATGTCACCTTGGTCCCAATCGAAGTGATGTACGGTCTGCATATGTCTGTGTGTATCACTCACTAGGTGCAGCAGTATGCGATGTCCTCTCGGGTTGATGGCGAGAGCTTCGTCATAAAGGGTCTTGGCCTCCGTGTCATTGCCCCTAATCTCAGCCAGTCGTCCCTTCAGCAGTAACACTGAATGTGAGGTGGGGAAAAGAGTTCCTGCCTCCTGCACACAAAACTGAGCTTCCTTCCTTCTGCCGTCTGCGATGAACAACTCTCCTGTATGTCACATCACAAAGCACACATAGTAAAACTAATCTAATGTTAAAATCACAGGCAGCAATAACAATTCTGATGTCATGTTTGTTTCACATTTTATCTTTCATTATGACATCAGCAACAACAGTTCTGATGTCATGATTGTTTCACATTTTATCTTTCATTATGACATCAGCAATAACAATTCTGATGTCATGTTTGTTTCACATTTTATCTTTCATTATGACATCAGCAACAACAGTTCTGATGTCATGATTGTTTCACATTTTATCTTTCATTATGACATCAGCAACAACAATTCTGATGTCATGTTTGTTTCACATTTTATCTTTCATTGTGAAATCAGCAACAACAATTCGGATGTCATGATTGTTTCACTTTTTTTTTCTTAAATTGTGACATCAGCAACAACAATTCTGATGTCATGATTGTTTCACATTTTATCTTTCATTGTGACATCAGCAACATCAATTCTGATGTCATGATTGTTTCACATTTTATCTTTCATTGTGACATCAGCAACATCAATTCTGATGTCATGATTGTTTCACATTTGATCTTTCATTGTGACATCAGCAACAACAATTCTGATGTCATGATTGTTTCATATTTGATCTTTCATTGTGACATCAGCAACAACAATTCTGATGTCATGTTTGTTTCACATTTTTTCTTATATTGTGACAACACCAACAACAATTCAGGTCATCATTTTTTTTACATTAAAACACATCACAGACAGTGATCTTTCACAATGACATCAGCAACCATTGTTATGTCAAAATCGTTTTCTGTTACATCACAAAGACAAATTATTTTTTACTGTGAAACAATGACTAAACATCATGAAAACAAAAGACAGGCAGCAATTTTTCACTGTTAGCTGGCGATCATAATTTTGATGTCATTGTTTCTTTTGTCAATCTTTTATGTGACATCCGAAAATACTACCAGCTTTAACTCTTTCCCCGCCATTGACAAATTATCTCTTCAAGTAAGAGAAAACATTTCCCTGGCAATGATGCTTTCCTGATGAGTTGTTACGGTAATCTGTAATTCCGCTATTATCCACCATAAAAAAGGTATAATTATATAAAAACTGAAGCAAAAACTAATTTTACACATGTTGAACTCTTTTTTTTATAATTTGTTCTGAATCTGATTTCTAACAAAAGTCCTTTACAAAAATGCAATTTTTTTTAAAGAAACATACCCATATTTAAGAGGTTGTAAAAAGAGAACAAATGAAGATAGGACAAAGGGTTTTTTTCAGTTTTGTTTGTTTGTTTGAAAGCAGAGGGTCTGTTCTTTCATTTGATATATTTGTATGTTTATATTTTTATAGAACGCATTTTGTAAAACTTTTGTAAAAATCACAAAAAAAAGGGGAATGAGTTAATATTAACTAATATTATAATCTTTTTTGTAATATTCAACAAATAATTGTTGATATTTGTTTTCCGCGATGTCATGAGATTTTCTGATTGCTACCATGTATAGAGTGTATGATGATTCAGCTTTATAAACACCCATGACTTCACGCTCGTGACACAGTCATCTGCAACATCAACACTTACAGAGATGGATTCACTCTGCCACATCATAATTACTCTCTTAAAGTCAATATACAGACATTTCATCATTTCAGGCGAGCCATGAACCAACCAAGAGAATCTGGCAAATTAGCATTTTCTTCTGTGCACAGTAATGTGACTTTGGCAATAGAATGTGATCGCAAACACACACCGTTCCACCCCTCCCTCCAAAATCTCATACACACACACACACATAAACAGAGATTTTTATCGTCATGGCTAAATAAGGCCATGTGTGGATCGCTGTGTAAGCAAAAACACATCTTTCATTTAAAACCATACACATCAAATAAACTAAATTCCCTTTAACTCCTGCCTGATCTGTTTACACAGAATCACAGATACATTTAGAAAGCTATTACACTAGTGTAAGTGTATAACCTTTTCTAAAATAGGTAGCCATAGGGAGTAATTAAACTTTAACAGTGTTTGCAAAGCGACCTTATAATTTAACAATTGATGTTTAAGAAATTAAAGCTTATAACTCTCCTAGTGAATTCATAGTAGCTGGAATAGTGCCAGTCAAACTTTGATAGTGATGATGTCATTGTATCATCTCCACACTGTGTGTCCTGTCTTTCAAGCACTGGTATTGCTTTCTAGAAATGTAATTGTAATATAATACGTTTATAAAACATTTACATTTACTTTGATGCATTAGTAAGATGCTCTTTCAGTGCATTAAATGTACATTGTATCATGCATTTCCTAGAAATCAAATCTACATTGTGGTCTGTGCTGCTCTACTGTTCATGCTACAGAAATATTGTAAACATATAGTAACATTTTCAGAAAACAAACGGCAACGTTTCACACAATACAATTAACGGTTATTGTAAAAAAAACTTAGTAGTTGTTGGTCTGGTTGTAGTAGTACTGACTATTTTTATCAGTATTACATCACAGGCATTATCTTAAGTGAATGGACAGCTCTGACTTTGCTCTCACACTCTCTCATTTGTACAGAACCAGGATGTGTCCCATTTTAGATAGGAAATGAACCCATGCCAGAGGAATGCTGGGAATGGGAACAAGAGGGCACCAACACCCAAAAGATCCCTGGGAAACGCATTTCATGCAGAGCAGCGTATAAATAACGCAAAAATAATATCCAAATAATGTCAGACCTTCACAGTGCTTCAAAAACATCCCAAATGTATTGCTTAGAATCAATGTGAGGATGTCTTTGGCAATCTCCAATTTTATGGAGAAAATACTCAGCAATGGTGTTGAATGATGAATTTGCACAAGGTTTGTCTTAAAGCATATTAAAACACCACATAGACATATAAACAATAACAAATGATTTTCACAACAGGGTTACTTTTAAATAAATAATTATGTATTATTATACAATTTAACATTTTCTCCTACAATGTCATATGTCATAACAAATGACTATTAAAGCTAAAACGTACCTGATTGCAGCCAGATGCGTTCCAGAGTGGTCCAAATGTAGGCGGGGCCCTGCCTGTGGCTGGAGCTATGGATTGACACCTCAGACATGGCCTGCTCCAAACGGGACACAGCTAAAGACAGAGCGCTCTGAGACCCTGACACAACAAGACACACATCTCAGTCGTACAAAAACATGAAATCGCATACACAACACATGCCGATACGCACCAGTCTCTGTCTCCTGAAAATCTGGCAGCGCGAGGTGGAGGCCGCTGGGTTTTTTGCTCAATGGGCCTGGATCTGGAGGTGTACTACTGTTGTCATCTTCTTCGCTGGAACGGACACCAACCCACATTAAATCACAACATCCAAAGCAGATACACTGGAAAAACATCGGTCACACAGAGTACGTTACCTGGGTCGGCTCAATTCAAAGCGACTCTGCCACAGCTCCAGCATCTCTGCACAGGTCTGTAAAGCTACTCCGGGACCGAATAAAGCCTCTTCCAGCTTTACTTTGGTGAAGAGGAGACTAAACATACACAAAGACACCAGCAAATAATAAACAGCAGTGTAATAAGACAGCACAGTAGTTGGGATGTTACAGACAGGGCCACTTATTTTGAAAAATGTATACCTTATATGCACTGTAACTGTGCATTCACACCAGACGCGAATGAAGCGAATAAATCACGTGGACGCTTGAACATTTTAAGTTAACTTGCTTCATTTGTGCGTGAAATTCGCGTAATCTGCGCTTAAAATTCAGATGCGAATACGGTCAATTTAGCTAGCTTGTAGTCTCAATATGTTTCGTATTTCTGCCTCCACTTGCTACGGCGCAATCACGTCACTACTAGAGCAAGCTCCTGATTGGTTAACGCGGTGCGAATATCCACCAAAGTTCAGATTTTTGGATTACATTAACGTAAATCACTTCAGCTTAACGCCTCATTTGCGTCTAGTGTGAACGCACCATCGGTCACTGATATGCAAGTGCTTGTCAAAAGCGTAAATGCACATGCGAGCCATCTGCTTATGTTAATATGAATAATTTGGTTGATAAAAGTGTCTTCATAATTCATTTGTTGGGATTAATGTGTGTTATATTTACAGTATACTACATAACATTGGTCAGCATTACATCGACTCTTTTAACCAACGCACATAGGTTCAACTGCTGGTATGCAACCCTACTTATCCTTCAGGTGCCTTTACCTGTCTGTCGGCAGTTGAATGGGGACATTTTTCATCTGAAGTGTCTCTCTATAGATTTACTGAGTGGGTGGACATCTGTGTGTGTTAAAGGGTGGAGGGCTGAAGTCAGATGAATGTGAAGGTATGTGTGGGTGTGTTTTTCTCATAATGTGTGTATAAACAGGAGAAACCAAGCACTCATGCAAGTAAAGCAGAGATACAGTGAGACATTTCCTTATGTGTACTCAGATTTACTTTCGCTTACCCTGTATGATAACAAACCTCTCAAAGAGTTGATTTTTTAGAAAGCTGAGTTGACCGTTTCCAGTAATAAAGTGATTATAACCTCAGGACGTTGTGAATCTTGGAACGAGAGCCTTATAAGATTTAATGTGTACAGTGTTTGAGACCGAGCCTTTGCTTTTGTGTGTCACTCTGACACATAAGCCTGATCTTAATTATTTTCTCTCCTTCCTCTTCCTCTTAAATCTAACCCTGTAGTGCAATACTGACCCCACATGGTGACTTAACTTAGTGAATGCTACATTTTAAAGGGGACAGAGAATGAAAAACCATTTTTACCTTGTCTTTGTTGAATAATGGTAGTCTACCCGCATTCACAAACATACAAAAAGTGCTTAACATGCTAAACATCTCAGTCTCATAGAAATTCCTCTTTTAGAAATGTCAGCCAGAAAACGGCCCAATCTGAAAAACTGATGCTCATGACATCACAGGCATCTAACTGCCCCTCCACTTTAAAATAATTGCCTACATTTTTTGAGTGGCAGCAAAGTCAGCCAATCAGTAATGAGATTGCAAGTTAAGCCAGTAGGGGGAGCCAAATAGGTGCAAAACCCCGTGTTTAAAATCCCCCACCCTAATAGAGCTATCTGAGAGAGGTTTTTAGGAAGCTTCTAAGGCATTACAGACCCAAACAAAAAAAAATTTGTCTACATGTCACATCACAGAATGAGGATAAATACCCCGTTCAATCATTCTATGTCACCTTTAACTAAAATAAAGGTTCGTTTCAATTCATTACATTTACATGTGCATTTCACAAGTTCACACTTACAAATAAGTCAGATGGATTAAATTGGTAAACATATTTGACATGCTGTCCAGGGAGAGGGCCCTGAGCTGGGTAATTATCCCGAATACAGAGTACCCCCCCAGGTTTAGAAAGTAACCAGAAGAGAAAGAGGAAACGGGGTGGTGCAGGTATTCTGAAGACTGTAGAGGATCTAGGTGAGTGTGACTTTTTTATATATAGGCTTGCCTTCGTGCTGATTGGGTAGATATGTTGATAACTGATTGTAGACAGCGGGTTGAGATGACGTGATACATTTACTGACGTAATGACGCGCACTTGCTAGCCTGTTCCATTTACATGTTCTCTGAATGCTAAAGAGGAGCCTCGTTTAGCCTCTGAAGGAAGTGACTTGGAAAGACCAGTCCTGCCAAGGAAGTATCCTTGACGTTGAGAAACACCAACAGGAAAACTCATGTTCATCATATTATACATATGTGACCCTGGACCAAAAAACTGTCATAGTGGTGGCAAGTAGCACATGTATATTTATAGCAATAGCCAACAATACACTGTATGGGTCAAAATTATAAATACATTTTGTATAAATATGTATAAACATATTTTGAGATGTGCAGACACACATAATACTTACTTAAAGTCGTCTGGGTATTGGTTAAGAGCGAGTTTAAGTGTGTCCAGGGCATGCTGGTAGTGTTTCTGTGCACTGAGCAGTAAAGCCAGCAGGTGTAGAGAGTGGAGGTCATCACTATGAATATTCAGAGCCGACTGCAATGGCTCCATCGCATCTGAAACCTGCCACAGACAATATACAAATCGTTTTTTCGAACCGACCATGACTTTTATGGAAGCAAAAAAAGATGCATATTCTAACATCATGCTCAGATTTTGTACAAACTTGTGCAGTTTATGCTATCATTAAAGCAACCAATAAACATACCAAATATGAGAAATTATTGCTTGTAAAATATAGAATACAGAATATAATAAACAGAGATCTGATCTTTTGACTGTATTGGATGAGAGTGAGCGTGCGAGTCTGCTGACCTGTCGGACCAGGGCGAGCTGTAGAGAGAGGTAGAAAGATATCTGAGGGTCCTGAGGGTCCAGTGCCTGCGCTCTGTGATCAGACAAATTTCTGTCAAGCTTCATGTGAAGTTACTTTCTACCAACCTGACACCTGCCATTCTCCACACCATTTACCGTATGTATATTATATTGCATTTTTGTCAAGCAATCCTTTTAAAAGTTACGCTATGCACCTTTTAAACAAATAGATATTTTTGCTTTTGCAGGATTTGTCTTTTTCATTTTGAAGGCGGAGCTAAAGAAAGGGTTAATTGAAATCTTTAACATTTTGCTTGTGTTAAAGATTTCAATGTACTCTTTGTTTAAAGGTGCTCTAAGCGAATTGAAGCGTTTTAGACCATAAAACATTTTTTGTTACATACCGGAAACATCTCCTCACTATCTGCTTGCTGCCTGTCCGCTGATCAAACTGTAAAAAAACGCGATCTTTGTAGACAGCCCAGGCTTCACAAACGGCAATATCAACAAATGGCCAAACCTAGCTCACAAAACAAAACCAAGTATTCCAGCCAATAAACGACAAGAAGGATTTGGGGGTGGGGGTTGGGCGCGTTCATGAAAGCACGGAAGGGAGGGGGAGGGGGAGGGGGAGGAGTTAGCTACGCTCCGTCTGTTTGAAAACAGTTTCGAAAGTCAACAATAACTAACGTCTCGCAGATTCGCTTAGAGAACCTTTAAGGTAAACATTAAACATACTTTCGTAGTGACTGTAGTGCTCTTCTGTTAAATTCGTCTCGATCGGCTTTCACAGTGGCTGTAAACACAAAAATAAAGAAATGAATCATAGACTGATTCATCTCACATGAAGACAGCATGAGCTGTTCAGAAAAGATTAATCATGGTTTTAAACACCAGTGAGGCTGAGCTTACCATCGGAGGCCTGCAGACTGCGACACAGGCCTATGGCGAGATGAGCTCGAGGAAGAGATTCACCGGCACATTCTCCTAAACCAACCACACGTCCTACAAGAGACATCGCCTCCTCCAGCTGTAACACAAACAAACACATGTAAATGTATTATTAAAGCCTGACTAGACAGCCCAGGTTTAAATGTGTTGAATGAGTATAAAAACACGCTAAAAGGCACATATTATGCAAAATCCACTTTTAGAAGGTGTAAATAAATGTGGACAAAACAACAACACAATAAAAATCCACCTACTCCTTTTTTAAACACCATCAAACCAAAGCAGTCTCATTAGACATGCTGGTTTTTTTTCTTGTTAATGTGACATCACACAAACAAAGCCCCGCCCACTGCCACTGACTAACTGGCTAATTTTACCCAAAAGCTTTTCTAAATGTGTTTATTAGCATGCTGTATGGCAAATTGGGCTACAGATACTATTGTCTCAGACTGTATTCACAGGAATCAGATCTATGTTGGTAAGGTAGCGAGGAGCAGTAGCTCATTTGCATTTAAAGGTACACACATGAGTTTTTTTGCTCCCACCCAAATAGGGGCATTTTGGACATGTTATAATAAATGATCTGTGGGATAAATTTTGAGCTAAAACTTCACAGACACATTCTAGGCACACTTAAGACATATTACATCTTGTGAAAATAGGCAAAATTGGTGCCTTTTAAGGTGATCCCACTTATGTGATTTTCACACTGCATGGTGTTCAAATCTTGCTCAAACCCTGTGTCCCCTGAAATAAAAGCTGGGCCATGTGAGGTTGATGAGATACAAACACTGTATTGTGATCATGTTTGAATTCCTCTACCTTTTGTTCAATATCTCCCCTATTTAACTGTCCACAATTAATGTAATATCATGCCACTAACTAATAACAAAAATGTCCATAAAGTTTCACCAATTTTCTGTAAGTCTCACATTTACTGTGTTTTATCATCCACATGTAGGCCAATCGTCCACATGGCTTTCTCAATATCCATACCTTCAATTACAATATCAGTCAACCACTAAAAGAAATGGCCTACACAAGGGCCTCGTACACTGCTAACTTTCGGGAGTGACAACCGCATTTAAATGCGGGACTGAATCCCCTTAAATGTTCATTTCATGTCTGTACGGAACAAGACTTACTCCCGAAAATTTGATGATTGACACAGAAATAACCATAGCAACGCTGCCGTCTCGCGTGCTTATCACTTACAGCTTTGACCAAAATAATTTAACAGCATTTTGTTTTGCAATAAACCTCCGTCTTGGCGTTGTGTATTGTACGCTTTTGTGATGCTGCTTCACAGCGCACGGTCTTGCAGTGTTGCCAGGTCCTCGTCTTTTTTGTACGTAAATACAGTTTAGGCGCTTAATCGTTTATGGCTTTTGGCTCATAAAGCGATCAAGTTTTTGGTGTAAATAAAGTGTGAAGGTGCCGGTCCCAATATTTTGATCTTTGAGGTAAAGCATTTAGATTTATTTCGGTTTATTATTGGATTTTTCTTGTTCGCTGTTTTTTCAGTGCAAGATCTGGCAACACTACTCAGCAAACGCTCGTGCCTCTGTCATTTTCTGAACCGCGCATACAGCAGACTTTTTCCCCTTCTAGACATTTATTTTTTCAGAAGAGAGATCTGTCATGTCCATGATGCACGTTTAAACACTTGATTAACTACTAGTTGTTTAGTTCGGTTATGTACACACTAAGCAGAGCTTCAGTAAATGCGGTTGTCCTGCATTTTGCGGGAGTTAATTCGGTTGTAGAATGCGGTTGTCAGTCTCGTAAATTACTGAAGTGTGTGTGTACAGAACAGGATTAAGCATTAAAAGGTGAAGTGACAACCGAATTAATATGTAGTGTGTACGGGACCAAGACTCACAGTTGCTGGTTGCTTGGAGAGAATGGTTTACCAAAACTAAGTTACTGTGTTATTCTTTTTCATTCTTTTGTTTTCCTTGTCTGTGAAACCAGGAGTTATGGATTGGACCTGGTGGATGTTAACTGAGCACACCTGCTTCAGTATACAATACTGTAGTGACAGTTTTGGATTTTTTGCTGAATGTCTCAATCTTTGGCTCACCCAGTGCAGATGATTAATGCAGACTTTGGCCGCTAGCAGAGGTGGTGTGGGGTCCTGTGGTCTCATTGAAGCGCATTCTTTAAGTACAGACACAGCCCCTTCATTCTGTATAATAAATGCATCTGTTATTATTAACCATTCAAATATGCATGCACATGTGTGTACAGTAAAAAAAACAAAACCAGCGCAGGATAAAGACAATTTTCAGATTTTTGTATGAATCCCACCTTCCCGCTTGCCATCAAAGACAAGCCAAGCTGGTACCAAAGATGAAACTCATTATAGGAGAACTTCATGGCCCGCTCCAAACACTAAGGACAAACAATCACACACAAATTAAAGTCATTAGATGTGTATGACATGACAATGTGGACAGTATTACTTGGCATAACTACTGTAGATATTTCCAGGAAAGAACTTGTTATTTTCAGCAATAATAGGGGATTGTGTGTATCCTGTACACATCACATCATGATAAATGCGTAGGAAAGTTGACTTAAATTTGATGCCAAAAGGGATTTATGTCCTGGTGTTCGCAGACACACGCAGGCATGTGTTGATAGTGCTGTACTGGACAATGCAGGGCTGCCAGTGCATATACCAACAATGAAAACATACAGATTGGATTCATACAGTATTGTCACCTTAAAATATCTTTATTTGCTTACCGACTGAACTATTGAAACGCCCTTTAGGATGGGTGGCAAAGGGTAGGTGGAAAAAGGTAAACTGGGTGAAAAAGGAGAGAAAGGATAAAAGAGACGATTTGAAAGACATAAGGAAGGGGGTCAGCGAGGTAGCCGCCGCATAAATTACAAGTCATTTTCTTGCTCTTATGATCTCACCTGTGATAGCATGGAGTACTGCCCCCTTCTGGCCATACCAATGCTTAGCAGGTCATACACAGAGGTAGCATCCTGAATGCTGCTCTCTCTCTCCTCCCGATGCTCTGGTGTTCGGCTGATCACTGCCTCAACGCTGGCCTACAGGGGACGACACAAAGCAATTTAAAATTTAAGGAATGTATAAACATTATTTGAAATTTCTCCTTTTTTATTTTATAGGAAAAATAAATGCTTTTGCATTCACGCTATTCAATTTATCCATAAACATGCATTCCTTGAAATTTAAATCTGTTACTAGTGCCATGCACGGTAGAGCGTACAGGTTTAGGGTTAAGATAAGATTAGGATAGGGTTAATAAACTTACAGTGCATTCAGGCTATACATTTTATCAGTACATGCATTCCCTAGAAATCAAACCTTTGACCTAGCGTTTTGCTGCATGAATAGAGCATACATGTTTGAAACAAATAATTTATTTATTGATCTTAACAATAGAATTAAGCAGTAGCTCATGAGTATGCATAACATGAAAGAATAAAGCGCAGTAAAACATGAAACGTGAATGTGAAGAACATACAGTAGATTCTCACCATAGATTCTGTGATTAGGAGCAGAAGCACCGCCTCTTCAACAACGTCTTGTGGACAGAAACTTCTGCATGGTGAAAAGAGAAAAAGGGATAAAATTGTCACACAGGTGTGTGTGTGTGTAAGTGTGTGGCAGTCTCTTGTTACAAATGTCATTCTGTAACTGAGCTCTCTGGCCTTAACCGGCCCTCACAGGGATCCTCTCCTCAAATACAGTACTATGTTTCTATGCGTTTTGTATTTGAAACTATTTCCACTTAGTCTCATTATTTTTTAAGCATTATGCGCACTTTATTTTATATCATCACTTGAATTTTCCCATAGTTTGGTACTGAGCTGTACTGGAAATGCTTAATTCAACTGGGAAATGTTCTCATTTCAGTTCTGCAGATCACTTTTAAATCTCTCCATCATTTTTCTTGTATTTTTCCTCTCTGCTGGTCATCTGTAGACACACAGGTACAGTTACAGTATGTTTTATTCACAGCACAGTGTTGCAGCGTGTCCTGAATATTAAACCAGGCAAACCATCCTTGTATATTGCTCTCTCTCTCTCTCTCTCTCTCTGTGTGTGTGTGTGTGTGTGTGTGTGTGTGTGTGTGTGTGTGTGTGTGTGTGTGTGTGTGTGTGTGTGGTCAACTGATATGGGTTTTAAAGACTAATGGCATAACAGGGTTAAATGCCTTTATTAAATCATGTTTAAAATCATCCTATGTCAACATGTCAATGCTGGTTGTAGAAAATGAGATGTTTTCAAAATTATCGAATTTCAACAAGCATTTTATTATCTTATACTTATTTTATTTTCACAATATTTACTCAAACTTCACAAAAAATATTTGAACATATATTGTTGTTTATTATGAAAAGGGTGTGGGTAGATTTTGGAACTGACATTAAGCTCAATGACCAATTAATCTATCAATGGTTATAATCTCAAAAAGCATAACTATATTATGTTAGCTTTAAAGGGCACATATCATGCCCATTTTTACAAGATGTACTGTAATATACTGTAAGTCTCAGGGGTGCCTAGAATGTCTCTGTGAAGTTTCAGCTCAAAAAATGCCATTTGCATGTCCAAAATGCCCCTATTTGTGTGGGAGCAAAAAAAGCACTGTTTTCATGTGTGAGCCTTTATACGCAAATGAACTACAGCTCCTCACTCCCTTACCAAGGCAAAACATTTATCTGATTCCTGTTAATACAGTCTGAGAAAATAGTATATTTTGCCACATTAGTGCTGCAATGTGATAACAAACACATTTTACCCTTGTGGGTTGTTGAGGCCATTTTTGTCCATTCTTGTTTTTTTATGTCTTAATTTGGCCACAACTTTCTCTGTGTTTCAGCAAATGGAATGATTTTCGGTGACAAATCTTATATTTACACATATTTTGAGAAAATGCTTTGAAATTTAAAAAAAACCTCAACAATATACCGTGGGCAAATTTACTACCCTTTCGGGTTGTTCGTGGACAAAAAAGGCCCCTAAATTAAACTGCTGTAAAAATGTATCAGATTAATATTTTTCCCACATTTTTTTCATAAATCTGTTAATCGCCCTCAGTACTGATCAAAACTACCAAATGCTTAAAAAAATTCCATGATTTTAACTCTTTAATTGCCAAGCTCATAAGTGGTGTCACTGATTTGATGGAAAAAAACACACAAAATTACAGATTTTCAATATAAAAAGTGATTGTGGACTGGATTTTTTAAAACCTTTTTCACAGTCTTGGGCTTGTCAAAGATTGGTAAAAATGTTGGCTTTGATGCATTTTTAGTTTTTGTGCAGCATCAGTTTTTATTTTTTAATTAGTTGTTTGTGGCCCTTTTTGTCCCATTGACTTTCATTATAACAAATTTTTTGATTGCAGAGCCATGGCACCTTATTATCATGCATTCTATATTGTTGGTGTTTTTTCCTTTTGCTAAGAGGTAAAATTTGTCATTTTTACTGTTGATCATCATGTGGCACCATTAACCCTTTAGTAGGCCTGTGCAAAAAACATAGCTTAATTTCTGGCTTGTACATTGAGTTATATGGAGTATAACAGCATATTAGAGAGAGAGAGAGAGAGAGAGAGAGAGAGAGAGAGAGAGAGAGAGAGAGAGAGAGAGGGAGAGAGAGAGAGAGAGGGAGGGAGAGGGAGAGAGAGAGAGAGAGAGAGAGAGAGAGAGAGAGAGAGAGAGAGAGAGAGAGAGAGAGAGAGGGTGTGTGTGTGTGTGTGTGCGTGCGTGCGTGCGTGCGTGTAAACAATCACTTTTTATATTGAAAATCAGTCAATTTGTGTTTTTTCCCCCAAAATCAGCGACACCACTTATGAACTTGGCAATTAAAGAGTTAAAATCATGGACATTTTGTAAACATTCGGTATGTTTGATCAGTACTGAGGTTGATTAACAGATTTATGAAAAAAATTAGAAAAAAAAGTAAACTGATAAATTTTTATAGTCGTTAAATTCAGTGGCCTTTTTTGTCCACGAACAACCAGAAAGGGTAGTGAATGGGAACAACCCACAAGGGTTAAAAAAGCTTTTGGATAAAATGAACCAGTCAGTCAGTGGCTGTGGGCGGAGCTTTTCAATGTGACATCACACTAACAAGAGAATCCAATCGGAATGTCTCTGAAGACAGGTTTGCTAAAATGGAGATTAAAAAGGAATGGGTGGATTTTTTTTCATTGTAGGGTGGGTTTGTTCACACACTGCCAACACATAAGTATGTCCTTTATTGTTCTATCCATAGACTGTAAAACCCATAGGTTTCTGAAGATCGTTTTGGAAGGCAAAAATAGGCGGAGCCTGCCGTCGCCATCTTGGATATCCGTGCATCACTCGTGGATATCCGAAAATGGGTAAAGAGGCGGGACGTGGGTGAAGCTGAGGTGGCTGGTTGCTGAAACCACGGCCACATAGCTCGACTATAGTGACAGCAGTGGCAGTTCACCCATCATGCACGTGGCCACACCCTTAATTATGCAGAAGTTTAAGGCTTTATATAATTTAAACGGATGAGTTACAAAAAAATTCACCCCCCTCACAGTTGTCATGAAGGGAAAAATTAGCTATATAGACCAAAAACAATTTTTGTACCAGGCTGTAAACATATTATTGTCTGCTCTAAAGATGGGCATTTTAACATAAGGGTCTATGAGAATTGACTCCCTTTTGGAGCCAGCCTCTAGTGGCCAGTCAATGAATTGCAGTTTAAGTCACTTCCGTATTGGCTTCATCAGAGAGATCTGAAGGTTGCCCCTCGGCTCCATCATACAAAACATAATTGCTAAATTACAAAAGAAAGATCCTTAACTTTTTCCCTGCCATTGATGAGTTATCTCAAGTTTTTAGGCCAGTCCATATTTCCGCTATTATCCACTAGTGACACTCCTACCCAACTTAAAAAACACTGAAGCATCCACTGATCCAAAAACAGTAAAATCTGTGTATGTTCTGATCATTTCTCTGAATCTCTAACAAAAGTCCTTAACAAAAATGCAATTATCTCAGCCTTTTGCTCAAAGTTTGGTATTTTTGAAGAAACCTATACCCATATATGAGAGGCGATACAAAAACTAATTAAGAACTTATCTTGTTTGAAAGCAGAGTGTTTGTTCTTTCCGTTGATACATGTATTGTGTTTTTATATTTAAAGAAAAAAATCTTTTGGAAGGCATTCAAATTTTTACGAAAATCATAAAAAAAAATGCTGCCGCTGCCTGGCAACTTCTTGGAAAAAGCTGGTGGGGAAAGAGTTAATTGCAACTTCTGATCCCACAGGAACACCAAAAACAACATTTGTTAAGATTATTAGAGCGAATGGGACATGGGAGAAGATAAAAAAGAGAGACAGAAATAGAGAAAAGAGTCTAACCCTTCAGTGCTGTAGCTCTGTGGTGGTCTGGATGAGGGGTACATGGCATCTTTAGGCTGTGTGATTCCCTCTCTGTTCAGCCAGTCTGGTGGTGGAGGTGTCAGGGGACTCCAG
This sequence comes from Paramisgurnus dabryanus, assembly GCF_030506205.2. Taxonomy (NCBI): domain Eukaryota; kingdom Metazoa; phylum Chordata; class Actinopteri; order Cypriniformes; family Cobitidae; genus Paramisgurnus; species Paramisgurnus dabryanus. The sequence goes on along the minus strand of NC_133356.1, from coordinate 25,879,331 downwards.
TAAGCATCTTCACTCACTGAAGTCAACAACACTTCTGCAAGTCTGCATGCTACTGTCTGAACAACACAACAGATGACACTGTCACAAAATATAATGCAGGCTGGTATACTGCAAAAAATGACTTTCTTACTTAGTATTTTTGTCTTGTTTTAACTAAAAATATCTAAAAATTTATATGAATTTTCTTGATGGGCAAAATGACCTTGGAAAATAAGTCTAGTTTTTAGATTAAAAAAATGTACAATTTAAGTGAATCTGTGCTTAAAAAAAAAAATGCCAATGGGGTAAGAAAATTTTTCTTGAATTAATTAAGATTTTATTCTTACCCCATTGGCAGATTTGTTTGCTTGTTTTAAGCACAAATTCCCTTAAATTGTATGTTTTGGTCTAAAAACTAGACTTTTTTTCTCACGTCATTTTGCTTATAAAAAAATCTTAATTTAAGAATTTTTAGATATTTGTACTGAAAACAAGACAAAAATACTAAGTAAGAAAATAATTTTTTTGCTGTGTATTGAATGACAGGACAGTTAACAACTACTATATTACACCCAAAAGCAGGTGTTTACCCTAAAGTCTTAGCATTCCAAAGGCATCGGAGCAAAAAACCCAGCCTGTTTAATTTTAAGCATCAGAAACAGTGGAGAATGGTTGTGCCAGGTTTTTTGAAGAAAATGCACATTACATTAAAAGCAGATCTATGGTAAAAAAGAATTTGACCTCTTTACAATAAGATAAGATGATAAAGGTAAATAAAAGTATACAGGTGGTTGTGTTTCCATGTGAATTTGGTAGCTCTCACCTTCCTAAAACTTTGAGAGCCCCGACTCTCAACAACCCTCATGACCCTCCGCAGCTGGTGTGTCCCCTGAGCCAAGTGACTAACACACACACACACACGCACACGCACACACACACACACACACACACACACACACACACACACACACACACACACACACACACACACACACACACACACACACACACACACACACACACACACACACACACACACACACACACACACACACACACACACACACACGAGCAGAGGTGATTATGGGATGAGAAATGAGAAAAGACAAGTGAGATGATGAATGGTTTAACAGGACACAATAACATGGTTTATGTCTGATAGCACAGGAAGTGAGAAAGGAGGAAGTTGATGAGAATCATATGCAGTATTTTGACTCAGCTTGACTTGTAATATAACATTTTTAGACTTATTATTATTATTTAGAAATTAGCTATTCAAAGTAGCTTAGGTTGTTTGCTCCTAAAAGTGTAGTATGCATGGCCACAGTTTAACTAAAATTAACTAAAAACACGTTTATGTATAAAGAGTACAGAAATAATGTGTTGGCTTCCGAAAGTGTAGTATGTTAGTAAGCTATTTTGAAAACAATCAACATAAGCCTGACTCATAACCAACGCCCCGCCCCTTTGGTTTTCTGTTCGTACTGCCGATAACCAAATAAGGCAAGACTTCACATAACGTCACCAATATTGAAACACTGACACCTGCTGGACATCACTTGCACATCACACACACAGATTATGTTGACATACTGTACTGTAGGAATATCAGTTGTGTGTTTACAAAACCTGGATCATGTTCACACTGAATCAATACATAGATTGCCTGAACCTGTGCTACAAATACTGTAGCTGTGTGTGCGTGCTTGATACAATAAAAGCCCAGGTCTCATCTGCTTACCCTTTGTGCAGCAGAGACAGGTATGCACTCTGAAGGGCAGCTTGAAGAAAGAAACCTGGGTCCACATCGCAGGGAGGGGCAGTTGAGCCACTTTTAGGTGTTTTGGAGCTTGGCGTGGTTACAGTCTAGCATAGTGAACATACATTAAGATTAGATGTGACCAAAAGGGTAAAATAAACACATGACATGTAGGTAATGCTATATTGAAAATTTAATCACAGTTACAGGAGCGTTTGCATCCTCCATCCATTATAATGCTTACAAAATAGCATTATATATTACAGTTTATCTCTGCCTTTGGTGCATTTCTTAGTTTTTAATAGAAATGTAAAAAAATGCATTCAAACTATACATTATCTACTCAATTGTGCACATCATACGAGCAAATGTGAAATAATAAAAAACTGCTAATGTTTTGGTAGTGAGAGCTGTAAGCCAATCTTTCATGAAGAACTACATAGTGGCGCTTTAATCAAGATAACATATGCGACTGAAAATGTAGGAAACAGAGGACTGACCGCATGAATGTACCAAAAACAGTAGTTAAAGAAACTAAAGATAGTTTAAAACAAAGATGACATTTACATTCAGCCGCAATCTTTGAAATGCACTGAAACCTTTGAGAAAAAGTGTAATACATTTTAGCATGACTAACGTCAATTGATCCATGATCAGCATCCATTCAGTATAAAGACGCTCTTCTTGTATTCTAGTACACACATATACCTTGTCCAGCTCTTGCAGGTACAACAGGCCAGCATCACAGGCCATGAGGTAACAGGCCAGGCATTCTTCATCTTTCTCAGACAGTCGAATGCGGGAAGCACCGGACAAACGCTGATGGTCCAAAGACAAACCTGGACAAGTACAGAGAGAAATATCAAAGTCTTCTTCAGAAAGCCATGTCACAGCGCTGCCATGATTGCAACGCCTCCAGGTCTTGCTTAAGCAAGGCCTTATTCGCTTACTATGTCCAATGCCCTTAAAGTATGTACTTTTTTTGTTATTGTAAAGTATAGAGATTTGATTGCTTTTACTTTTAACAGAGATGGGACAAACTTAAATTAAATCTAATTTCGACTGCTATTTAGTACTGATCGTATGCGAATTGGGACATTGGGCAAGACTTGTCATATACTGCGCATACGCAAAGTCCCTCCCCTAGAGGATGTCATTCATTAACGGTTGACGATTGGCTCTTTTTTACGAGAGTGTTCATATTGATCGTTGTGATCTCCCCCATTCATAGCAATAACAGTAAAGCAGCTTGGGTAAAATATATCTTGGGTAATATATTAAGCCCAGGTCAAAGTTCACTCCTACTGTTAGAAATGAGCCAAGATGTGAAAAATACAGAACGATTTTCCCACAATTACAGTACAGCCAGTCAGACAAGCTTGGGAAAAAGGGTCTGTCTTGATAAAATGGGACTTTTGAGACATGAAAAGGGGCATTCCAATTTACATTATAAAATAAAGAGGTCTGGTTTAAGCTACTGTTTTATTTATAGTAATACATAATAATAGTATTTATTTATTTATCACGAAGGAATTGCAGGGGGTTCTTGTGTTGATAAAAAATATAAAATGTAAATAAATAACTAAAAAAAAATCTAAATACAACACTATATATTTAATTGTTTTATTTGCATGTCATGTGAACATTACACATAAATAAGAAAACTGAGAACTTGTGTAAAATGGACAGATACATTTTATGTATCACTTAAATTACTATGATGGTCCAACAGGTCATTAATCATACCAATAAATATCTAAAACTCTACTGATAAAAAAGGATGAAAATAAAAGTGGCATGAAGTGAAACATGCAAGTATGCTGTTAAATTATTGTAATATTTACTTAAAATCTCAGGGGGTATTCAGGTAAATGATGTAGGTCAAGGGCGGAAGTTTAAAAAACCTCTGTCCTATGCAATATAAAGGAATAAGAATAGGAAGTCCTAATATAAATAATGTAAAAGTATGACCACAGTATGGCAGTTGGTTTTCTGGATGAATAAAGTAACCACAACACTGACATGTTTAACCCTCTAAGATTCATCCAGTCTCACTAGATTATTATTTACCCAGATGTCACTTGTTCCGTACAAATTTAAGGAAGTAAACATAAAAATGGGGAACTACACAACTACACCGCTCTGCAACTTCTACATTTGTTCCTCGCATTAAGACAAATATATTAATAAAAAAATTATGACGTTGTATGTCTTCAAGTTTCTGCGCAATTTTTTATATATAGAAAGACAGATAGATACAGTAGAAAGACAGATAATGATTTGGTTTGTTTTGCTCTGCCTAGCAAAGTCTCTCGAGGGACTCAAGAACATGAACTCTGCATAATATTAGCCAATAAGATATGTTATGAATTTCTAGCCTTACTGTTTGTGAACATTTGATGAGGGTAGACATGGCGGTCTATATAAAGAAGTTCTATAGCTTATATGCAGCATGTCTGTCTGGATATTGTTCTGATCATGTCCTGGTCTTTTTTTCTTGTGGCTTTATAATAAAACTTAACTGCACTTGGATCCTCTGCCTCCCTGTGTTTGTCTGCTTGCATCATAACAGATATTATGTATCCGATATTATTGAAATTATGTAGGTAACTTTATAAAAATCATTTATCTTCTCTTACTTAAATCTTTTGCTGATATTTGACACCATTTAGATCATGTGACAAATATAATAATGGACACATATATATGTATGTATCCTTTATATACTCTGGCAGTGATACAAATACTGTCAGATGGTAATACCATGGTACTTGACAACAACAATCCTATAACCAAATAGTAACATGGTGGTGTGTCAAGAAAATCATGGTATTACCAAGTTACTTTAACCCAGTGGTTCAAGGATCAAAACAACCCAACAATTTTTTTTAGTAACAAACACATTTCTGTTAATGTTGATATCATATATCTGTAAACTCATACTAAGTCCATATTCTTACCTGTACATTTATACAGTAGTTAAGTGTTAAATCCAGTATAAAACATGCTTGAGGCAAGGTCTGAATGGAAAGGAGCGATAGAAATGATGTAACTGTGCAAACACCAGAGACCCTGCATTTAAATGGCACTGGCACAATCATTACCATAAAAGGAATATTTGGTTTTAAACTCTGTTGTATGTCAGGATTATAGACTAAAATCTACTAATGAATTTAGAACAGAAAAGGGTGTTACTGGCCTGGCATACTTTCTCGGATTTATTGCAACTGAGACAATCGTGGAGACCTTGCATTCTTTCAATTTTTCACATGCTAGTTTTTTTACACAAAACTAATTGTCATGGTTTTCCCTCAATGTCCTTGATGCTATTCAACAGGAAGCGAGGTAAAACAAATGCAGGTTGTTACATAGTAACGTATTAAACATTACGTGCCTTATCATTAGGGTTGAGAATCGAAAATCAACGTTCCATGCCCTAGATTATTTGCGGGATTTACTTTGTGTTATGCTAATTTTTCCCTTTAGATGAATATTTTCAACTTGCGCGAAGACGCACTTGAGATGAATAGCGCATGTTTTCCCAATTTGCGTCATTCCCACCGCCAAACACAAGTTTGCGTCTATTCACGTCTTTGCGTTGACTTTGTATATAATCTACATGTGCAAATTATTGAATTGCCCCATTATGCTGTGTACACACCAAACACAAAGAATCAGAGTTTACTGTTAAGGGAGCGTCTTGCGTGTATTTAGGGAACGTGAGCGTCTCTTTTATCATAAACGGTTTTGACGCGTCTCCAGCAGGCACTTATTTTGACAAAACACGTGATGCACACAGGATCTCTCCACACGCATGACACATATTTTGGAAAAGGAAACCACACACGTGACAATCCGAACACTTATTTTGAATAAGCGCATCCTTGGAAAAGCAGTCACGAGCCGCCACTGAAAACAACCCAGCATTGGGTCAATTTTAACCCAGCTATGTATTCTGTCCAATATTTACCCATCGTGGGTCAAAAATAACCCAGCCAATTTTAGAGTGTGGCTTTTGGATTGAAAGGAAGTAATACTTGTTTGTACTGTATGTACAGAAGAATCCCATGAACTCCCTGTGTTTATAAATATCTGTACTGTTGTTTTACATCGTGGGTGTGCTTTTTAGTTGTCACAAAGGTTAATTTCTTTTAAAGGGGTCATATTATGAGATTTTTTTAAGATGTAAAATAAATCTTTGGTGTCCCCAGAGTGCGTATGTGAAGTTTTAGCTCAAAATACACCATAGATAATTTATTATAGCATGTTAAAATTGCTAATTTGTAGGCCTGAGCAAAAGTGTGCCATTTTTGGGTGTGTCCTTTAAAATGCAAATGAGCGGATGAAATGCAAACACTGATCACAATGATGGTGGTTTGTTGTAATTGAAACTCAATTGTGCTTTCAAGTACTTTTTTCCTTTATCTCTTTCTCTCTGCACTATGACAGTGCAGTGGTTGGATATTGCAGATAAAGAGGGTGGTATTATTGTAATTCGGGGGGTTCCTCCCAAAAGGTTCATCATACAGTATTTGGAGGTCCTTGCCTTCATAAAGTTTAAAAACCCCTGGGCTAAATGACCATATGATTTGGTAACTAAATACTGACTTCTTTTTTACCACATTGGAATTGAAACTGGGAATTAAAATCATTCGGAATGGATAAGCAGAATAGTTTAAATTCAATCGAAACCCAACTTGTCGTAATGTATGCAAAACCAGTCAGAAATAATGTGCTTTTAGTGATTCTTCAAGTTTTCATACCTTTGATGACAAATGCCTCAGCCAGCATGCGCAGCTGGTAGAGAGGCTGCTCCTGCCGTATAAAATCATCGACCGCAGCTTTGGCACACATGCCCTGAGCATCCCTGTAGCGACCCTGTACATAGTGCACCTTAACCAACAGGAGCAGAGCTTCATTCACATATCTCGGCTGCAGAGGAAGATTGGAAAAACATGAGTATATGCTCACTTTATATTTATTTATTAACAACACCAGTTGCTAAGATAGGAGTCGCTAGTAGTGTTTTAGGGCGGAGCTTAGCAAAGTGTCACTAGATGGATGAATGTACAAACAGTCCCAGACCTCCAGACGCCCTTTGTTGAGGATGCTGTCAAGGTGAGCTTTGGCTTTGGCTAGCTTGGGCTGCGATTGCTCCGTCAGAGGCGTTGAATTCTTCAGCAGGGTCACGTTCTCCAGCAGACACTCCTCTAACAAAGCTTCTGCCAACAGCAGTGTCCCGTAATCATCTACAGACAGACAGACACGGACAATGTGGGTAAAGGTTGAAGAATTGAAGAGAACAGAATATGCTCAGAAGTGACGAATTAAGACGAATGCATCATCGCTTTGTTCCTTTAAAAATAATAAAAGCCTGAACAACATCATGTCTGGGAACTTTTGGGAAATGACTTCATTGTGACTTTATCATCCAACGCTGGACTTTATCCCGACAGAATGTCTCCCTCTGATAATTGTGCATAGTTTGCACGTTGATCTACAACAGCGTTTGATCTGGTTCAAAGAACTTTTGGGTTTTTCTTGGCTCGGTCCGACCAAAAGGTTAAAAAAACCTTGTTTGCATTCATGCATATTTTGTATAAACATTGTGGATGAGGTGTTTCCTGTTTGGTCTGACCTCTCACGCCCCAATGAATCCAGACTCGTGTTATACTGTATGTCAAGCTTCTGACTGACATTTTCCTATGAAAGACAAAAGAAGTAGCTGGAGTGTACCACTGAAAAGTCTAGCAGCAAGTCGTTGTGAAATAAACGCAATACAAAGTTCGATGGCCTTCTTAATAAGTAATATTTTGATTTCCATAGGGAAATTAGTGGCGAAACCAGACATTTTTGGTTAGACATCTGATTTGGACAGTGGTTGACACACCCTCTGGGAGTGCCATGTGTTAACCTCTAAACTGGAGTTATAGATTTAACAAGAATGCGAAAGAGTTTAAGCAAGATGTCACCTTAACCTTGTTGACTACCAAATAAACACGGTCAGTGACAATAAGAGAGGAATCAGCTGGGTATTAGTTCACCTATAATAAAAAATCAGCCATCATCTATGATCTAAAAGGATTTGTTCATACAACAAATACATATAAAGGTACAAATCCAAAAAGTACCCAAAAAGGAGAAATTAGATAGTGAAGTGTGGAACAAACTGTAATGTAACTCAATATTCACTGAAATTTGACTGTGCATTTTAACTCTAAAATTAGTGACTCTGAATACAAAAATTTGTGTGCAGTCACCTCCTTCTCTTTATATGCTGTTGTGTTTTGCATTTCATGCAATACACAAATAAATAAGTTCCTGTATGCAGTCACCAGATTTGAATGGGAGGATGAAAAGTTTTTAGTAAATAACCTACATTTATGTGTGTTCCTCACACAAAGCACACTGTGGTGCTTGAAGAGAGACAAAATGTTTCACACAAATCAAATAATAAGGTGCATTTTGCAATGAAATCACTGTGGGTTGCCAAGTTTCTGTGCTGAGGTATGCAACCCCATATTGCATTGCAGCTCATTTGCATAAAGCTTAACTATAAAAACGGCACTTCCAAACACGTTGTTGCTTTAAATCACTGTCAGTGTTAAAGCTGCTTTACACACAATAAAAACCAAATAATAGTAATGAGGGTGAGTAAATGATAACACTACCCCTTTAAGTAGTAACTTCTACCTGTATAAACTAAAGGGTGTGTACAACTGATCCACATGAGTAACTCGCTTCACACTGTCAACTTCGTAAACAGACGTGCCAATAACTCACTCTCTCATAAACTAGAGTGACTTAACAAATCAGTCTATACTCAAAAACAGCCGTTTGAAAAGTAGTGCATGTGTGAACTGTGTGACTAAAATCAGTGCAAACTTAAAACGTGAAAGTTTAACAGAAGGGTGCAAAGTTCACGCGGAACAAGACACACACTCATCACTGCTGGGTCTCTTCACACTTACCATCCTCATGTATCCGGGCTAAAGCGAGCTGCTCCACTAAAGCCGGTATTTTATCCCACTGACACTCGGCTCGGCAGCGCTCAACCTCCGCCTCTAAGCGGTACTGAGAGAACGAGAGGCGCGCTGTCATCCCCGCCGCGTCCCTGTGACCGTGCGCGCGCTCCGACTGCACAACAGGAGTGACTGCAGACTGTCAACGGAAAACTTACTGAGCATGTGCAAAGTTATTACAAACACGAGACGCTGTCCATTTCAGCCCACATGATTAAGATGGGATAATATAATTCAGTATTTACTATAATAAACTGTGGTAGCATTAGATACTGCAGTGTTTTTGAAAATGACCACAATAAATATTTAAGTAGTTTTACGTGGTTTATCATTTCACATAATACTAAAATAATACTTTAACAAAGTGTAGTAGGCTAATTACTATACTATACTATACTAAGTTACTGTATCCTACAGCACACTACAACTTATTTAGTAACGTTAAATACTATAGTATGGTACAGTTCTTCATTATTACTGGATGAGGTTTTATCGAGGTTTTCCAAAACAGTAAGAGCCTGCACTTTTTCCTCACATTAAAGGGATAATTCACCCAAAAAATGTAAATTCTGTCATCACTTTCTCACTCTCATGTTGTTTCAAACCTATTTAAATTTCTTGATGAACACAAAGGAAGATATTTTAAAGGAATGTTTGTAACCAAACTGATCATAAGCCCATTCACTTCTAAAGTAGGAAAAAAGAATACTATGGAAGTGGATGGGGCTCATGAACAGTTTTATTACAAACATTCCTTAAAATATCTTCCTTTGTGTTCATGAGAATAAAGAAATGTATACAGGTTTGTAGCAATATGAGAGTAAGTAAATGATGACAGATTACATTTTTGGGTGAACTAACACTTTAACAGAGATTGGTGCCCTGTTTAGACAAATGTCCTCACAAAAATTACCTAACAAGTACTGTGATATTCCATGCAAATATTATGATATGTTTGAAATGATCTTGAAAGGTTACTTCATTCATGTGCCATGGTATTTACACGGTACTTCGATATACTTTTACGAATGCTACATAGTCTCTGCAGTAGCCACTGTGTCTGTTGAAATGCCAACATACAGTAACTATTATCACTGTTACAACTGTCTGGTGTTGTGGTAAACGGTAGTTACCATGGTAAATGTTTGTCAAAGACAGATAAAATGAATAAAGACAGATGTTGAATGGCCCTGCATGCCACAAACAATGTGGGTAACTAGTATATGAGCACAAATTGCTTTAATCTAAAGTAACCCTGTTCTTGTCCACTACAGTATGCCATATTACCCTAAACACCCTTTACTTCTAGATTACTAAATCTATTAAATCTGGTTAACTATTTGCAGGGCTTATTGTACTTAAATAATCAGACCGAGGGAGCTGCTGACATAGTCTGGGACAAAGTCGACTCTGAAGTCCGTTTATGTAAAAATAGTAAAATACTAATTCAAAACAAACACCTGCTACAGAATGCAAATGACAATAAAATTAGCTTTGGGAAACCTGATTGAGTGATGCCATCTAGTGGACGACTTGCGTGCTGTTCACATTTCTATTCTCTTTCGGCACGCGCGCTCAAATCGAGAGCGCATGCGGTGTTTTTTATTTTGGGGCTGAGTTTTTCTAAGTAATACATCAGTGGGTAATATATAAAATAGTCGCATGTTTTATAAAAATAGGAACCCATCTCTAATAGTACAATTAATTATTAGCCCTCATCTTACTTAAACACTGTACATAAAAACTACATATAATGTGCTGTGGAATCACGAAAAAAATCTACAGGCTATCTATTTTGATCTACAGGCTTAGTTACCTACAAAGCCACACGTCTACGACAGTAACACAAATACTGAACCTCCAAACGCCGAAAAAGAGATTTGGCTCTGTCATTTTCTCTGCTGAGGTTTTCCATGCAGCTGAGCGAGGTGTATAATTAACTGCAAATGAAATCAACATCATCATCCTCACTGAGAGTACATAATTACTGTACCTCATTCATTGCATGCTGTTGACAGCAGCGCATGGATTACTGCTTGAGACTCTGCTTACTATGACGCATTACTCAAATCCAATCAACGTTCATCTGTCGTGTCTAAACTTTTTTTCATGCGTTTTGTAAACATTTTTTGAGTGCAAAGTCCTTTCCGGTGTTTTAACTAAATACGAAACATTAAATAATCGTATGTGACTGTAATGTCGTTTCAAACTTTCCCAAGTTCATTATTTAGGCTTTTTAAAATATTTATACAATATACTTCTATAATGTATAACTGTGTTATGCTGGGTATGTGACTGTTATTTTTATATTTATACAAAAATAAATAAAAATGTGGCATATGTGCGGCGCTTTAAAAAAAACCTTGCTTGTCCAATCAGAATTTAGCTGTCGTGTCCATGAGGTGAAAGGTAGCTACGGCAAGCCAAAGCGACCAGAAATAGCGGTGCTGAGTAAATATCAGCAGTAGTTCATTATAACTCAACTGTGTCTGAACAAACGGCAAATATTTATCCAGCAATTTTGTTTCATAGCATGTAAGTAAATTTGCACTCTTTTGTTGTTATATCCAATGTACTACGTGCGCATCTGATTCGTATTATTCAAACAATAAATGAGTACATCTAGCTTATGTTTAATTGTCTTGTAAGCGTCTAGACTGCACAGTACAGTTATTTTAACTTTAGATTATTCTTAAGTCTATATTCTAGCTTTACGCATTGATTATATTTAACCATGTCCGCAAAGTTTTGTCATTGCTCCTATTTACGATAGCGCGAGTAGTTCAGGTTCATCCAGATGACTCATAACTGATCCCCATCAGATTCAATAGACGTAGTCTATATAACTATGGACTTTTGTTATCATACATGCAATGAAAATTGAAATAAAATTGAAATAATTGTATAAATGTGTGATTTCAGTGTAATGAGATTTAAAGGATTATGGGGCTGGTTCCTGCTCTGGTCCAGCTGCATGCTGTCTGTATCGTCACATGGAGGACACCATGCAGAAACAGGTGGCTCAAATCAAATCCCTCCACCAATCACCCGGCTGGACAGGAACATGATTCAAGATAAAGAGTGAGCATTTTTCCTCTCTTTAAAACAGTATACATCAATGTACAGTTATAGTGTATACAAAATCACAATGAGTGAGAAAGATGTGCTAAATAGATTAATAATATAAGATTAACTCTCCTGGCGTATGTATGTATGTATATATCTATATGTAATTCTATTCTTCTCTTCTGTTTCAGTCACATCATGGAGCACTTGGAGGGTGTGATTGAAAAGCCAGAGTCAGACATGACCCCTCAAGAACTTCAGCTTCACTACTTTAAGATGCATGATTATGATGGCAACAATCTTCTGGATGGACTTGAGTTAGCCACTGCCATTACTCATGTGCATAAGGAGGTGTGTGCTCACTTCAAATACATTTGACTGGACTTTAACACACTTGATGATGTCATTGCTTTGCTTTTTAGGAAGGAGGAGAGGCTAGCCAGCCAATGAGAGAAGAGGATCTCATCAACCTCATTGATGATGTTCTCAGGGATGATGACAAAAACAATGATGGCTACATTGACTATGCGGAGTTCGCGAGGTCTCTGGAGTAAATGAAGAAGGGACCGCACACTGCCGTACTGCGAATGCACAATACCTCTGATGTACAGAACCGCCACACATTCCTCCATGTGTATGCATTTTCACCAGAGCAGTATATTCATGTTCCAATATAAACGTTTTAAAATGATGAGGGCCATGTGGCATGACGTGGGTTTTTGGCCATCAGTGTGTAGCATTCACAACTGTACATCTCTGGTTAGAATGGACCATTGATGCATAAACTGCCAAATTGATTCACTGTAAACAAACAAATCATTTGTTGTTCCTAAATAAATGCTTTGCAGTGACAAAGCTGATGGCTGTAATTGACAACAAACTTTACCTTTTCTAGTTTAAAGGAAAGCCACTTAAATTTTAATGATGTGAGTTTTTTTGTTAAAGGTTTAGGTCACCCACAGACGACAATTTTGTCATTATTTACTCACTGTTCCAAACCCACATGACTTTCACAAGCAAAGAAGTGACAACAGATTGTTGTCATTTACTTTGATTGTATGTATGAAAGTACAGTGTCAACATTTTACACAATTTCCTGTTACACAGAAGAAACGATTTCACAGAATTACAAGTTTGTACTGTATGTCTTAAATACAGTAAACTAATATGTTGTCCCTGATGTTACTTGGATAGTTCACCCAAAAATGAAAATGTTGTTGTTATTTACTCACCTCATGTCTATCTTTGTTCTTCAGAACCCAAATGCAGATTTCGTGTTGCCTCTCTTTCAATGGAAATTTTCTCTGTCTGTTGTGTAGGCAATTTTAGGATGTTCACTTAAGTGTAACTATTAAAACAATAGTTATATCTTCACAACACGAAAGTAGAGAGGTCTTCAGGACACTTAAAATACACAATTTAGGTCATATTGAAGCTTGAAGAGTTTTCTGGTTACTGTGGGAGTGGATGGTGTCTGCCTCTGTCACCATATATTCCCATAGTAACCAGAAAACCCCAGATAACCCTTAAAAAAAATCTGCGTTTGGGTTCTGAAGAATAAACAAAAGAAATCTGGGGTTACAATGATATGAGGGTGAGTAAAAAATGATAAAGTTTGAATTTTTGGTAAACTATCCCTGTAAGAACTGGTGCCAGAGTGCATCATCAATAGAGATTCAGTTCTGATGAGCTATTTAGGTCAAACTTAAGGAGCTGCTATAAACATTTCTAATGAAGAGAAAAAAGTCCTTCAATAAATAAAGACTGAATGTAAACAATGTGATTCATTATGCTGATACTTTTTGACATACTGGGTTAATTTATTTCTAGCAAAGTTGTGAATGATACTGATGACTTTGAATAGGAATGTAATAAAATTTAGTATGCTCTACTGTATATTTCATATGACGTGTGTTGACTTTTCTTATAGTTAAAGCGATATGTTAATAAAGTATTCATGTTCAGTGTGCTGAACAGATGCTAATTGATTCAGAAGGGAAATCTTTATAAATGATATTACTTTGTCCAGGCCAATAGAGCAATAACTGAGACATGTTGTGTGTTTGCAGCTAAAATAAAGACAAAAATCAAACTTTGAATTGAAAAGTTTTTAATTTTTCTTCTAAAGCTTCTAAAAGATACAAAAAAACCCATAAAAGTAAAAAATGACTCATCACAAAAGAGCCAGACGTGTACAGCTACTCAATAACCCTATGCAGCTCTACCCTCTCTCTCTAGTTCCAGTGGCTAGCAGGTTCCAGTGCAGATACAGAAGTCAGAGAGAGCATTGACGCAGAAGGCAGACCACTGGGTCCGATGTTACACAGATGATTGTACCAGTTATCAGACTGTCTGCTGGCCTGTGAAGGAGCAGGGCTTGGCGAACAAGAGAAATGAGCGCTGGAGGTCGAATGGGCCGGATAGCCTCCAGGGGGCAGCACTGAAGAGAATCTGGGTATGTGTGGCAGGGAATGATGGCACTGGTACTGCCGTCCCATGGCAGAGGCAGACACGCAAACGCTGCCAAAAAGAGGCCTGCGTCCTTGCATCATGCCAGCTGGCACGGCTTTCTGGGTGCTTCGATCCTGCTTCCGCTGCTTGGCACGCCGGTTCTGGAACCAAACCTGCAGGGAGAGAAAAGCTGGCAGGTTACCGTAGCTTTGAGTCAGCAAAAGTGCTCCGAGCAGGGGGTCAAGGTTTGGCTGGTAAGCCTGGGCATTTAGCCCCTGCTGGTCGATGCGCTAACCACACCATCTGGACCCAAAGAGCATCTTTCTCCGTAATAGGGATAGTTCACCCCAAAATGCGAAAAAAAAGTGAGTTACCTGTATGCGAGCTTCATTTAGTTTGGTGGCTCTTGCCAGCTCCTCTCGGTAGTAGATATCAGGATAGTGGTTCTGTCTGAAAGATAACTCCAGCTGTTCCAGTTGTTCATTGCTGAAGGTCGTCCTGTGTCGTCTACGGGACGGTGACTGGTATGTTCTCGCTCGTCCACCTCCAACCCTGGTGTTCTCAGATGTCCCAGAATCTTTCCTTGAGTGATTATGAACATCTGCATTTAATAAAGTGACATTCAAAGATGTGAATTTATGATGAATAGACCTCTTTGTCAAAGATGTTCCTCACAGAAAGAGTCTCTCTGGTTACAAGCAATTTCCTATTGACAGTGAGAGTTACTTCAGCCATTGACACCTCTGAGATGTTGACCGTGCAGGTTCACATCTTTCAAATGATGTGAAGGATTTAAGAGCCTCAATACTTCCAAAAAGGTGCAGGAACTCGAAAGAAAGTAGGCTTTGCCCCCTAAACCTAATATCGTGAGAGAGAGATGTGCCAAAACCCTACGGATTATGGTAAGCTTAAACAAACAATGGCCTAAAAAGTGACTAATTTGTCAAATTGTGGGACTTGGTTTTCAGGGGCCCTTTACAATGTTAGTGTGGGGGGAAAAGAGAGGAAGTTTTTGATAATTAAGATGAATTATGAGTTTCAATTAAAATATATTTTCACATTCTGAACAAATTTCTCTTATTTATAACAGTTTATTTGTAAAGTTTATATTAGCTGTTACAGTAACCCTAAAACATAAAGCGAATTAAAATAAAAACAAATGAGTACATAAGTAACAATGAAAAATGAATTAAGTCACAAGGAAAACATAAACACACAATATAGCAAAATTAATCATACAAAATATCCATTTTCCATATTGTTATTCAAACAGGTATAAATGGTGAATATTTCTGTAGACCCACAAAATTAAAAAATCTTACCTGCGCTTGAACTGACGGTGACTTCAGAGTAATTTTCACAGTACTGTTGCTCAGGTTTGGCAGTGTCCATTGCAAACTCTCACCGGGCTGTAGACAGGATACAGCTTTGACCTCCGTCCTGACTGAGCTTTGCTTTTTCACATTATGCACAGTGACATCACAAAGCAGTCACACCTCTCACCTCACTGTTCACAATGATGCTGAAATCCCAGGAACATCCACCTGCTGCAATACCTTCAGTGTTAAACTTTATATGATTGAAATAATTAACAAATGTATGTATGTGACCCTGTGAAATCCAGGCTTAAGTCTTAACATTTTATTTCAGGCTTTGGCATGACATTACTTGGTCGATATTAAAGATATCAAAGTTATATTTCCACTAGATGTCCTTTAAATTATGTATGATGATTTTAAATAGAAAAAGTAGCCTAGGCTTCTTACACTCTGAGGCTATTATTGGATTTCCACCCGGATTTGGCCTACCCAATTTCAAAAGCTTCCCATACCCACATGCAAAGGTGTACAGTCAAAAGTTTGGTATCATTTTACAGTAAACCCTTTGAAATTTCATAAAACACTGTTGAAAGTGCTAAACATGGTTGTATGTGATATCAGTCCTCTAATAAACACAAAAATAAATAGGCACTTTTTGATGTTTTTTTCTAAAGTCTGTATTTAAAAGTGTTTAACTCTGGCCCTGAGTGGTAACGAAACCTGCAGACAGTTTTGTTTGATTCCAGCAATTGCCAGCTAACAGATGAAAAAGGAATTTTTTTCTCTATCATAATCTATGCAAAAGTTATTTTAGTCCAACTGAAGGGAGGAATAATACCCTTTTTGTATACAATTTCCCCCTAAAAACATTTGAAGTGTCCCCATAACCACATACAGTGGACTAAATGCAATATCTTTATATCATTTTACAGAAAACCCTTTGAAGTTACATAAAAAGTTGCTGACAAATATTGTTATTTATGTTGTTTTTCATATGATAAACCACAAAATTGTCTTTTTTATGTTGTAAACACTGTCTTTGATAGTGTATAACTCTGGTTCTGTGTGCTCTAGCAGACTGCAGACAGTTCTGGTTGTTACCAGCAGCAGACAGTAAACACCCAAAAAAAGAATGATCTCTTTAGCATGTCGCATTCAAAAGTTATTCTTATTTTACTGAAGGGTGTGAAAATACATTTTTCATATAAAAACTTTTTTTGTTTTGCACATATAATAAATAGCAAGGGATTATTTATGCACACAACCAAAGCAAATGCTGTGAATGGACTCATTTTTAGGACCTAAAATAAAAGATGGTGTAGCATTTGTGGCTATCTGAGGCAGTTCACGCTCAAGTTTCACATACGTTTATAAAAGACAATTTTTTACCTCATTATTCATTCGACGATTGTTGGATATGTGTTGATAGAACAAAAATAACGATGTAGCCTTATTCCTGAGAGTGAGTCAGAGCTTTCATTTCATGTTTTTCATACTTGAAAAATATGAAATATGTGAATATTAAATTATATAAAAAATGGGGGGATGATAGTGTAAATTAAGTGTAACTAACTTTCTTACAGTAAAATATATGTCAAAGTGATGCATATCTGCAGAAAGCAGAGATTCTAAGCTTTCAAACAGAATCTCATATGTGGTACTGGGTCCATGACAGACCATTAAAAATTAAAGGAATATTTTATATTAAGTCATAATAATTAATTTTGGACCCGGTACAGTGTCCACAGAGTTAAATTGGCTAAATCACAAAAACGTCTTTAGTTAGATTTTCATTGACTGTGTCACATATTTACAATTATTTAGCTATATTGATGTAACACAGTGTACTTGCATACATAAATAACGGCTCATTTTACATCTAGGCCTCAATAAGTGACATTTTGTAAAATGATGTGGCTTGGAATGGACTGAAGCAGCAAATGTAATTGACTGCTTTTAACACCAGAGGGAGAAGTAAACACAAGAGGTCAAAGTCTGACCACACTCGAACCGAACAATATAATTAATAATATCTGAGCTGAAATGAATCGCTTACATAAGTTTATATTTTGCACTTATAAACATTGTGGTGCATGGTTTGTGGCATGGTGTGGTATACTATGGTGTGGTCTGTTGCTAGGAGAGCCCAGAACAACATTTTGATGGGTGGGTCCCTTCTACCCTGTTTAAATAAATAGGCACCATCTCAGAGGACAAGTCCCCAATCCCCCACAATCACATTGTTCCTCCTGTAAGGATAAAAACTCAGATCTGCAACCACAGAGAAGGTCTCTACCAGATCTAAGTCAACTTCAAAGTTTAACACATGGCAAACAGAAGTGTCACGTTTGCCAGTGTTGGTGACTATAGTGCGCCTCAGGGACTCTACGGCCTACTAGACCAGAGCTGCCAGGATCTGTTTGTTCTATCCTGCGGTTAAAACATGATTTATTCATTTGGGGAAAAGAAAAAAAAGTTGGGATCGCATGCTGTTCACTCACGTTATTCTTAAGCCACAGCTGAGTAAGTTTTTGTGCTCGAGGTCATATAGAGTATAATGAATCTGTGTGACCTGGCCTGCAAAGAAACCAACAGATTGATCTGCAGTAACTCTATATACTTTACTACATCTAGCATCTGCTGCCAACCCTGTGAATTAATAGATCCTGGATCCAACATTTACCACTGCCAACACAACACGCATTTACTGTATCTGTCTGTCCATCCATCCATTCATCCATCCATCCATCCATCCATCCATCCATCCATCCATCCATCCATCCATCCATCTATCCATCCATCCATCCATCCATCCATCCATCCATCCATCCATCCAGTCATCCATCCATCTATCCATCCATCCATCTATCTTTCTGCATAAACAGCATCCATCAATCCATCTATCTATCTGCATGTACAGCATCCATCCATCCGTCCATTTATCTATCTGCATGTACAGCATCCATCCATCCGTCCATTTTTCTATCTGCATGTACAGCATCCATCCATCCATCCATCCATCAATCCATCTATCTATCTGCATGTACAGCATCCATCCATCCATCCACCCATATATCTATCTGTCCACCTATCCTTTCATCTATCTATCTATCTGCATATACATCATCCATCCATCCATCCATCCATCCATCTATCTATGTGCATGTACAGCATCCATCCATCCATCCATCCACCCATATATCTATCTTTCCACCTATCCTTTCATCTATCTATCTATCAGCATATACATCATCCATCCATCCATCCATCCATCCATCCATCCATCCATCCATCCATCCATCCATCCATCTATCTATGTGCATGTACAGCATCCATCCATCCACCCATATATCTATCTTTCCACCTATCCTTTCATCTATCTATCTATCTGCATATACATCATCCATCCATCCAACCATCCATCCATCTATCTGCATGTACAGCATCCATTCATCCATCCACCCATATATCCATCTGTCCACCTATCCTTTCATCTATCTATCTATCTGCATATACATCATCCATCCATCCATCCATTCATCCATCCATCCATCCATCCATCCATCAATCCATCTATCTTTCTATCTGCATAAACAGCATCCATCCATCTGCATGTACAGCATCCATCAATCCATCCATCTATCTCCATGTACAGCATCCATCCATCCACCCACCCATATATCTATCTGTCCACCTATCCTTTCATCTATCTATCTATCTATCTATCTATCTATCTATCTATCTATCTATCTATCTATCTATCTATCTATCTATCTATCTATCTATCTATCTATCTATCTATCTATCTATCTATCTATCTATCTGCATATACATCATCCATCCATCCATTCATCCATCCATCCATCAATCCATCTATATATCTGCATGTACAGCATCCATCAATCCATCCATCTATCTCCATGTACAGCATCCATCCATCCACCCACCCATATATCTATCTGTCCACCTATCCTTTCATCTATCTATCTATCTATCTATCTATCTATCTATCTATCTATCTATCTATCTATCTATCTATCTATCTATCTATCTATCTATCTATCTATCTATCTATATATCTATCTATCTATCTATCTATCTATCTATCTGCATATACATCATCCATCCATCCATTCATCCATCCATCCATCAATCCATCTATATATCTGCATGTACAGCATCCATCAATCCATCTATCTATCTGCATGTACAGTATCCATCCATCCATCCACCCATATATCTATCTGTCCACCTATCCTTTCATCTGTCTATCTATCTGCATATACATCATCCATCCATCCATCCATCCATCCATCCATCTATCTATCTGCATGTACAGCATCCATTCATCCATCCATCCATATATCTATCTGTCCACCTATCCTTTCATCTATCTATCTATCTATCTGCATATACATCATCCATCCATCCATCCATCCATCCATCCATCCATCCATCCATCCATCCATCCATCCATCCATCTATCTATCTGCATGTACAGCATCCATTCATACATCCACCCAAATATCCATCTGTCCATCTATCCTTTCATCTATCTATCTATTTGCATATACATCATCCATCCATCCATCCATCTATCTATCTATCTGCATAAACAGCATCCATCAATCCATCTATCTATCTGCATGTACAGTATCCATCCATCCATCCATCCATCCACCCACCCATATATCTATCTGTCCACCTATCCTTTCATCCATCTATCTATCTGCATGTACATCATCCATTCATCCATCCACTCATATATCTGTCCACCTATCCTTTCATCTATCTATCTATCTGCATATACATTATCCATCCATCCATCCATCCATTCATCCATAGATATAGATATCTATAGATATATCGGTGGATGGATGGATGCTGTACATGCAGATAGATAGATATATCTATTTATCTGCATATACATCATCCATCCATCCATCTGCATGTACAGCATCCATCCATCCAGCCATCTACCAACCCATCCTTTCATCCATCTATCTATCTATCTGCATGTACAGCATCCATCAATCCATCCAGCTATCCATCCATCTATCCACCCATCCTTTCATCTATCTATCTATCTATCTGCATATACAGCATCCATCCATCCAGCCAGCCATTCATCCATCTATCTGCCTATACAGCATTTAACCATCTATCTTTATATATATAGATATATCTCAAGTCGATCAAGTGAGCAGCTAAAGTATGATCACATTAAAGCAACACCTCAAAACATCATATGACAACACCCAAACATTCCCGCATCACCTTTTTGATATGCTTTTCAAATCCCAAGATTGATCAACACTTAATCATATGAAGAACAGTACATTTTAGATACAAATTTTTTCCAATTGCCTTACAGACATCAGTACTGCAGAGTGACTCTAGTATGACTTCTGCTTTATTAATGTCTGACGTCTGTGAGTGTTTTTAAATGCTTCGGTCTCTGACAGAAAGGAAGCAGATGGGTGTGTACGAGTAGGCAGGGTCAGCCTGAGGGCCCATTCCCAGCACTGAAAAAATCACGGGAACAGCCAAAACCCATGTACCCCTGGAGTGCTGCGGCTACCCTGCCCCCTGAAGCCCTTGGGAATTTCCAAAAGTCTGAGGAATTCTGACTCAGACTCGACCCAACACATTACAATAATGAGGTTCTGCTTGTGAGGCCTTCAATTTAACTGCAACCAAATACACTAACATAGACACATTTGTGCACACTGACAAATATACTAGTATATCTACACACTAAACTGAACAGATGCTTTATACGGTTGATTGAATATGGTCAGAAAATCTCTTCTCCTGGCTTGCTGGGATTGAACCAAAAGTGAGCTGACTGCCACCCCTGCGCCCTTATGGAAGGAATGTAACCCAACACTCTCTGCGCTGTCCTACTTGGTGGCCTGCATGTGCCTGTATGAGAAAGCACACACACATACAAGAATTTGATGGATATACAGATTTACCTTTATTTTCTTTCACAAAGGTGACAGCTCCAGCTGCAAACAATTTTTCCAGTTTAACATGAAATTTAAATGAACACAAATTATTTTCTTATTGTGAACTATTTATGAGTGCATACATATTTGTAATCTTTTATCAAAATGCCTCCTGTGAATGAGTTTCCTTCTGGTGATTGAATCCCTCCAACCACCTGGTTTCATTCTGGGAATCACACTTTTTATGATCCCATTGATTGCTGATGGATAAAAATTAAACTGTCTCATATTTCTCATTGCACATGCTGTTTCATAAGGAAATTTCAGTTAAAATTTGTTTATATAGCACTTTTCACAATTTTGCATCATAGCAAAGCATCCTTACAGTAAATACAATAGAAAAACAGTACTGAGCAAAACTCTTAGGCCACCATTTGTTGTATAATGACCATATAGGATGTTTCTTCGTCTCTTTATTAGAATACAACCAGAAAATAGGAACGTGTAATGCAGTATTAAAAAACAGAATAAAATTATTAGCTAAAGTATTTAGTGTTTTATTGACATTTTATGTAAGCATTTGCCTGTATCTTAATAAAAAGAGCGAAAAATAAATACTTTCCTAAAACAGCAAAGCTTCTGGTGGTGCAGTACTGTGTATATGAAATATATAGGAAATATGATATTATTACAAAATAAATGTACACATAAGTGCCAACCGCAATAAACAATCTGACAAACTGACCATTTTATTCATATGTCTGAAATATGTCAGTTGACAGAATTAAACATGGTATGAAAGGCATTTAAATGGTCAAATAGTAGGCCTACATTTAAAAAATATTTATTAACCCCTTCAGGGCACTGGAATGGACATCACGTTTTGTGGTACAAACCAATAAAAATGCTGATCAACTAATCAAAATAAGGAAAACTGATTACACACTGGAAAAATCTGAAGGGGTCTGAAGGGGTTAAAATTTGATGTAGAAAATGCCCAGTCAAATACTACACACTTACTCTCTAACGCCCTAATACCAAAAACATTTTGATTTTAATTACTCGTGGTCAACAAATACCCCTTCGAAAACAAAGTATTTCTATGACTTTGGTAACCTAAAACCTTTACTTTATGTAAGACTGCATCCACACCAATAGGTGTCACTATGACATCCAAAACTACTGCAGTATTGCTCAGCAAAAAATAAACAAAAAATAACTCAATAGAGATTGACTCTCCCTAAACGATTACAGTTGTATCTGCGGTTTCTTAAAATGTAATTTTTGTGCGGTCTCTCACAGTCACATATGGTCTTCATGAAAGATGTCAGTGATGGGTCATTCTACAAAATAGGTGGAAATGCTTGTCCCTTGCTTTTGCAGACCCCTTAATCATTTAATTTGACCCAATAATCCCATAATGATATATATTTAACAAATATAGACTGTCCTTAACATGATGAGAGAGTTTATTTATGTAATTTTCTTTTTGTTCCTTTTGTAAACTTTTTTTTTAAATGTCCGGTCCTGAAAATTGCCCTGTCCCTTTGATCATACATGGAAGTTGAACTTATAAAACAAATCTAATTTACATTTACCTTTAACCCTGTATGAATTTACTACAACACTGAAATGGTAAAAAATACACTATTAATATGAATAATATCAAATAAATATTTGTCCCCCAAATTTATGTCATTGGTGTTACCCTACCCAAAGCACCTTTATTTTGAAACAATGCATCAGCTCTTCGAAGTTTTTCTTGGGGCAAGAGGTCAGTGGAAGCAAGTAGTGCAGTGGAGGAAGGCAAAAGGTTTGTGAGATGTCTTACCTTACTTGTCTAAAATATCATGATATATCTAAGAATTTTGATATAAGATTTTTTGGATGTCATTAGTGTTACTCTTTTTTTTTTATATATAGCTGGGAGTGTTAAGATCTTTACATAAAAATACATTATACTGAATAAGTATGTGATTGTTACATCTCTGATGAAATAGCACATGGCTAATGGCAGCCATTTTGTTAAAATGTTTGTTTTTTCTGTAAATTGTCATTAGTGTTACCATCATTGGTGTTACCGTCATTGATGTTACCATCTTCTCTTATGAATACTTCCTAAGCACTATTCTTTTAACTGACCAACATAAAAGCATACAAACAAAACAAGATGGAAAAATGTTTAAGTTTATACATTTTTTCATATTCATTATCTATTATTATATTCTCATTTTGTCAGGTATTGAAGATACAACGTCATGGATTCTTTTTTAAATGTATTAAAAATTGAACATAGATTAAGCTCCTTAGATTAAGCTCATACATAGTTCTTCGAGCTGTATCGGATGCATTTGTATCTTGTCAGCATTAACGTTATATTTCTTTGCAGACGTTCCCATTTGTGTGTGTACGCGAGCACAAGCTCGAGTGAAACGTGAAAGTAAAAGTTTTATCAATGGAGACTGTAGCGATAATAAACAGGTTTCTATCTATAAAAGAGAACTTTATGAGCCTATAAAGTTGCTCTCATTGCAGTTACACAGGCAATTATCCAGCTGTCTGCCGTTCCCCCTCCTACACAGTATACACGTCTCGAGGCGCGAGAGGGAAAGCAGATGTATAGTCTGCTGAGGTTTCACTAGTGATGTGCAAACGCTTGTGTCTGGGTCACGAAAGGCCATAAGCAAGTGGGATGGGGGAATTTTAACCCTTCCCAGCGACCTCCAAGTGTATCTCCGTGTCTGCCTGGCGAGTGAGGGGAGACACAGGTGGATCTCAATGAGGGCTGTGAGAAACGGGACACTGCTGTCCCTTGCAGGCATTCAGACAACACCTCTGCAAATTTACCCAGCCAGACAAACTTGCCAACAATTTGCACGTGCCGCGCCGGCTCGGCCTCATTATCCATGATTTTCCAAAATAAAATATGGGTGAGAGAAAGTAAACTAGTTTATAAAATTCATGAATAAATGGTGCTTACCATGCAAAAGTCACCAGAGTGGTGGTAGGGTGTTGCCATGTGGTTTCAAAGGTGTTCTTGGTTAGTGGTTGGTTACTGGTCCAAGTCAATAAAGGCCACCCACCCAAGTCTTGATGTGGCTTGGGTTCCTAGTTTAGTTTAGGTTTGTGATTCTTCTTTAGCAGGCTACTCCAATAGTACACCTCAACAAGCAACATAACTGGAGGTCTCATTTATGTCTGTAGCACAAGCAGGGTGGGTTACGCACCAAAGTTTGTTAGGTTGGGTTAGAGGTTTTGAAAAATCCATTACCAAAGAATGAGCGACAGTAACACTGATATTTGCCTTAGCAAGCACCACTAACTTGGGTAAATGTCAGTAGCTAAATAAGTACTGCGTCACTTTCGAATCCCACCTAGTGGTATGGAACAAAACTGAGCTTTCCTATGTATCAGGATCCAGAAAGACGGTAAAGCGTGGTGGTTATGGGATAATTTATCACACAGACAGATCTCCTTTCTGCTGTCTGCACCATGAATGCAATTAAATTATTTATTTAAATCGTTTATTAAAAATATGTCTGACACCTACAGGCATGGATGCATGAAGTTTTGCTATGCATTTAGCAGATTTAGCATTTTTATCCAAAGCAACTTACTGTGCATTACAAGTTGATCCGTATTGCCTGAGGATCAAAGCCATGGATCTTCTGTTTATGCTACCAGCTGAGCTACAGGAACACACCATATTTTACAAACTTTACAATTCTTGCTCACCAGCATAACCAGCATCAAACTAGCACCACCCAGTGTACCCACTGAACCGATGAGGAAATTTCCACCGATATAAGTTGTTTTTCAGCAGGGTACTCAACTTGTAAAAGTTAGTAGTTGTGCCAATGGTCCGGCTTTGCGGTGTGTGTGGGTTGTCTCGGTTTATTTCACTCTTTAAGCTTGTTTGGATATTTTATTTTTTCTTGCCATGACTCAGATCGTAGCCTGAAGCAAGAGCAAGCAGGACCACACACACAAAAATACACACACATTAATTAACATACAAATGATCAAACACCGATGTAAATCTCTCGCTTGCATTTGCTTTCTTGTAGATGAAAAGCGAATCACACGCATGCATGGCATCCATGTCTTACATTTGCTCGCTCGTCAGCCCAGCCATTACAATATGTGTGCGACAGGGCTTATTTTTCACATTCCCCACAGAGAAAGTTCATTTAGCCTAAATAGCATAAGCCACATAATTTCATCCACCCTCAAAACCCCTCAGTACATTACAGTGAAATCAGTCCAGAATAGTGAAGTATGGCGTGACAGTCAGATATTTTAAACTGTAGCCACGGCACCGCCCACTCTGTGGTAAGTTTGTGTATACTTACTGTGTGTGTGTGTGTGTGTGTGTGTGATAGAGGGAGAGTGTGTCATTGTGGCCGCTTGATGCTTGCAGGATTAATTACAAAAACGTCTTTATTGTTGTGCAGATTTCCCATCATGCACACCACCTCAATTGTACACCCATGGGTGATACAAAAACAGCCGGATCACACGAAGCCAGAGAAACACATGTTAGCTGAAGGTGATAGAGACACATTATTCAATCTTTCCCCACAGATGTGAACATTTTAGGCAGCCAAAATACAATTTTGTGTACGCAGTTCTTTTGAATCGATACAGTAGGGGACAACCTAACGCTTTTTGACTTTGGCTCTATCATTCAAAAAATATTTAAGTTAGATTAATCATTTTTTACACAATCAACAGACACCTCTCTGCTACAAATGAACACTTAAAGTTTGTTTGTGGGACCTACCGTTATTGTACAATTACACTGAAAGCGACAGGAGTGCAAACGTTACAACTTACCCCATAGGTGCGGTTTATTGTAACAAGCAGAGGGTTTGTTGTAACATCTGCTAGAACATTTGGTCTAAACACAAATAATTTAATAAAATTCTGTCTATCTACTAGGTAAATATTGTTTATATATCTGCCTATAATAGTTAGATATTCACACATGCATCCATCCATGATCCTTCATCTAACCATCCTTGTATTATGCATCAAATCATATAAATAGGGCTCCACAATTAAGACAAAAAATCATAATTGTGACTTATTTCCCCTGATATTGCATTAACAGTTATTATCTTGATTAATAGTATTCACATTTCGATTCCATTATAATTGTATACTGGAGGTTGTAACGCTGTGTTATGGCCGTTTCACACGGTATGCGGTAAGCGGCAAAATCGCCGCGCGGCTTCAGCTTTTCTCATGTCGTTTGTGCAGCATTTAGTACAAATATGTTTATCTTCAACGGCGCCTGTCATGAAGTACCATGTCCGGAGAAGGAATAGGATTTTGGGTGCATGAGCAAGACGTGTGGACCAACTCCGCTTCACCTCTATAACCGCCCCCGTTTTGCCGCTTTCCGCACGTCTCCTATTGAAAAAGAACTAAACACTCATGGTTGCCGCGTACCGTGTGAAACGGCCTTTACAACTAACCCCACTGTATAAAAATGTTTTCAATCCCAGCTATCAGTTACTAGGAGTTGCAGACGTGTTTCGAAATGGTGTTGTGTTTTACAAGACAGTGATTAAAATTATATATATATATATATATATATACACCCAACTCAGAAATTGAAAAAAAAATAAGATGAATAAATTTACTTTCATGCCTCCAAAACACTCTTTGTTCAATATCTTTAACAAAACACATTAAAACTTTTCAAAAATTCACAGGAGATCATCTTCTGACAGTCACAGAAAATGATCAAAAGCACAGATTGCTCGGCCTTGAATAAATATGTAAAGTAGCTGCATTACAATTAACCCCGTGTTAGTTTGTGCCCCCTCACCCCTACATATTAAAGGGCTAGTTTACCCAAAATAATGTTTAGTCACTCTTAATTTAAGCCTTTTGAACACCCTATGGCTTTCTTTGATATTCCGAACCAAATGTTGTTGGCGCCTTTTATTAAGCTTTAAAACGATGCAAAACCTTTGTAAAATAATTTAATGTGACTTGTGTCATATTCTAAGTCAGGGGTTCTCAACCTTTTTCAATTTAAGGCCCTCCTATTGTCCACTACAAAATTTGAAGGCCCTCCCATGCATAATATCTACCCAATAAAATATACTAGAGCAGTGGTGTCCAACATGTTGCTCGCACAGAGTCTGTGAGTTGCCTGCCAAAGCACATTCTATTAATAACCTCAATTTTTATATTTATTTATTACATATTTTTTATATTAGTTTGGCTTCTTTTATGTACGTTAACATTTAAAACAATGATGAAAGATATCAAAAAGTAAAATAAAATCAATAAGTAAAAGAAAAACGTTTTGAAAAGTAGCCCTTTAGATTGTTTTGTTCATTGTGGTAGCCCTTGCTCATAAAAAGGTCGGAGACTCCTACTAAAGTTTGGCAAACTTAGACAGATTTTATAATCATTACAAAAATAACCAAACACTAAGAAATATCTTGATTTTTAGTTGCATTTTAATGTTTGTTTCGTCTTATTCTTAATAATTTTTAGAGACTTGAGTATTGCGAGTACTTGTGCAGATGACAACCATACATACGAATCTAAAGAACTACAATTTCCTTAGACAGACTGACTCTCTCTCTCTCTCTCTCTCTCTCTCTCTCTCTCTCTCTCTCATATTTTGCCACATCATTATTGAACTTTGCCCTTCGCGCACTCATACAAAGCCACAAAGACCCTATGGAGGTCATGACGTCATCTAAACGTCCAGCCAACCAAAAAGAAAACCTAACTGTGAAATAATTATATAAGAGACGGAGTGAATCAGGAAATAGCTTTTGGTTTGGGAAACGCATACAACGAGAGGGAGCTTTGCCACAATTTAAATGAAAACAGGGTTTGAGAAAACAGGGATGAAATAATGTGAAATGGAAATGTGAAAGAGCATGACACGGTAAGCAGTCAATTCTGATTTGACTCATCATTTTTTGTTTTTAAGTCCCCCCCTCCTGGCATACCCTCCCCCTGCTGGCATGTCTGGCACTTTGGACATTTTTAATGGGTGTCTTCTCGTTCAGGCTTTTACTGCAGGAAATTTCAACGCACCACATCGCGTGAGGCGACCAAGAGCTCCATTCTTGGCTGCTCTCAGCACCGTGCCAGGCTGCCTCACACTTGCCAGAGAGGAAGGGAGGTGAGGGGAAAAAGGGGGCCGTGGCGCGGGTCCTGTGCCAACATTAAAGCTTAACGTTTTTTGCTCTTCTCTGACAATAGCGAATATGACCGAGCCACCAAGACAAACAAAACGAGACGCTAGCGGCCACGTTTCACTGCTCTCCTGAGTAAAGACTTTATGTTGCTGTTCTTCAGGTTTTGTGGTTTACAACTTCTTCAGCTGAGTCAACGTGAACCAGGAGGCTCATGCTCTCTCTTTTTCTTTCTTTTACTCGCTTCCTCCCTCTTCCTCTCACTCCCCCATCCTACTTCTCATAGTTTGTTTTGTCAGATTTCCAGCACTCTGTGGGTCTGTTTCAAAAACCTGGCTCGCTGCCTTGCTGCCTATATAGGCTAGGCAGTTGCTTTTCAACGCAGTATTTAAGGATAAAACCTCATATGCTTGACTGAGAATGCTCTACATAGGTAGCAAATCTATGTAGCACATAAACAAGACTGTTCACTTTACGTGTGGGTTTAATGTTAGCATGTTGGTAAGCTAACTATCAGCCTGTCAAGCAGGGGCGTAGTTTCCTGGGTGGAATATTTATGCAATGATTTATACAATGATTAATGAAAATATAAGTACATTTGACATTTCAACCCCTCCCCAAGTGTTTAAACCAAATCTTCGCCCATGCTGTTAGGCACAAAGTCTAGTAGTAATGCTAGTAATAGGCTAGTAATAAATAAGTTCTTTTTAAAATAATAAATATTTGTTTTTTGGTACAGAATTGATTTAAATATTTTTAAAGACCCAATTTGCCTTGAAATGTACAGCTTTGTTCGATGCACTAACGTAATTTTCCCCAAAGTCACTTAAGGGAGGTCATGACACTAGGCGGCCATGTTGGCAACCTCTCTGTGCCGTTATTTAAGTCATGCAAGACTAAAGTCATATCTACTTGAAAGACAGATATCTCTAAAATCGCATGGTAAAATCACAATTAAACAGTATATTTCCGACCAACAATTAAACCTGACATCAGCTGCATCATAACTTTTGTTTCTTAAGCTTAAGTTTCTTATACAAGGTTGTTTCAGCTAGTTTGGCAAGCACTTCAAGTGACTCTCTATAGAGCCCCTCCCCCAAGAGAATCATCAGTTTTATCGATTAATGATTGGTTCTTTTAACTGGAAGATGTGACATCTGTTGCCTGAGCGTCCATATGGAGCGGCATTGTCCCTTTCTCGTGATTTTGGCTAGAAAAGACCAAACGGCAAAATCTTGTGAGATGTTGGGTTTAGGATTGGGGGTATGATTAGAATAATAGCGGTGCTTATCCAGTGAGATTTTACAAGATTTCAGCATTTGCTATAGGCCTATCCCTTATTATATCCGATATCTTTGTTTCCACTAAAACAGTAAGTTGGGGCTTAACATATTAAGCATCTCCTCCCAAACCTCCCTAAAAATAGCCAGTAGCATTTAGTTTACCTCACAGTCTGTAATCTAAGAAGTTGAAGTGCAGAATGATGTTGTAAAAATGGTTTATATTATAACATGAATGTTATGTATGCTGGTTGAAAGTCTCCTCACATCCTGAAAGCAATCACTGTGTTAAGTTGTTTAAATGCATTTGTATAAAAACATGGCGTAAGACCAAAAAATGTTCAATAAATCATTGAACTCAGACCAAATGCAATAATTGGACGCATGCAATTTTTGCTCCTCTTCTGTATTTTTGCATGCAACTGTGCACCCTGTTCACGCAGACATACGTCATCTGCATGTTCAAGTCCGCTCTGTAAACAGAGGGAGAATGGCAGGCAAACAACCCAAATAACATTGGTAACTTTACTGTTTTTCCACGAGATGCTGGAGGCAAAGGGTCTAAAAGGGTTGTTGCAGTGTTTCATTTGGAAAGGTAGGAACGCCTTATGACTCTATTTAGATGGATTGAAATATTCTACTTTGATGAAACATTGTGTTGCTTTTGTATTTTGTGTTCCTTTATGAATAGTTGTAACAATATTTATGTTTTCGAACTACTACATCTACACGACCGAAAACGTGCTGTATTCAATTCTGATTTAAAGGAACAGTATGTAAGAAATGTTTATCAATTAATCATAAAATGACCCTGATATGTCACTAGACATTAATAAATCATTTTCATTTCAAATACTCAAAAGTAGTTCGGCCAGGATATTGTCATTTAAAAAGTGGGGTTGCAGCCCTCAACTGATGTTTATGTTTTCATGTTGTGTATTGGCCACCAGTTGTGTGATTGCAGTACCAGCTTTGGCCACAATCCTACATACTGTTCCTTTAAAACAGTTGTTTATGTTGGTTATTTTGGCAATGTTATTCACTGTGTACGGCAAAGTTTTCTCACTGGTGAATAAGACATGAATGGGCTTCTAGTTTGTGCGTTTACGTGTTTTGGAGGAGGTGTGGCTTTTGAAGTCGATTTAAATGGAGGGTGGGATCGTGATTTCAGTGCTATTAGGCTAAAGTTAGCATTTTTCAAAATCGCGCACACTGCCTTTAATGATAACATATTCATACTAAAATTCAAACTTTAAAATCAAAATTCCTTTCACTTTGTCCATCATGTTGGAGTTCATTGCAAACCATTAGGCCTTTACCTGAGAAGGATACATGTGATGCTACATCATGTTCCCCTTAAACTGTTGTCCCTATGAGCAGCTAACTTACGCAGAACTTATGAGTCCTATCCCCATACCCGACTCCCTCAGCCCCCTCTTTTCTTTTTCGGCTCCTCGTTTCTTCTTCCACTCCAAAAACAGTGCTGTGGTTGTCCAGCGGTTGAATAGGAATAATATTTGCTGTACTTTACTGCCTTCCTGGTCCTATTCTCCTCTAACAACGAGCCTTTATTTTTAGCTGCATGCAGGGTTTGGTCATTTCCTGCGGCTGGTGTCGTGAGACGTTTGTAATCCCGGGCTTCACTATTACGACGCAGGTAAAATTGATGTGATCTGTACTGTCATTTGTACTAGGACAGAAGTATATGAGCAAGGCTAGATCATTGTCTAAGACTGTTCTCTGTTCGTGTCTTGCAGGCGGATCTGGATGTAATATGGTGTGTAAAGTATTAATCATCATTACCAGGAAACCATCCACCCATACAACCCACAGAGAAAGCTGTTCCCTATCATGATTCCTGCAGATTAAATGTATCTCCTGAGTTACAGCAGCATTTGAATGAGATCGCATACATCAATTAGAGTAAGAGATTAAAGGAATAAATCACTCGAATATGAAAATTCTGTCAACTTCTGCTCAGACGTACAGTAGATTTTGTGTAAGGAACAAATAATGATGTTATTATGCTCTAAATTGGACCAAAGGAAGGGGACACCAAAAAAAAATTTGGCCCTTAAATATAAGCAACAATCTTGTCAAGAAAAAAATGCACAGTCAATGTTGATAGAAAAGCAATATAAGGTGTTGTCGACATTTAGTGAACTATTTTTGGGATGAATTATTCCTTTAAAATGAACATGCTTTACACCATCCACATCTTGATGTTGGAACAGTTTTTTTTCTTGTCGGTTGCCGTGTTATTTGTTGTCCAAAAGGTTTGCGTTTTTTGGAAAGTCACGAGCCGGAATTTATTTGTATCACTCGCGAAATTTGTCAAGGAATGTGCGCTAACCATTGGACTGTGAATATGACATTAATGAAATCAATTTAAATTCTTTTGTCACTTTAGAAGGACATGAAGGGGAAACAAAACATTTAATCCAGCTCATAAATAAGCTGCTGGTATGATCTCAGCGTGATTTCTATCTTCATCTCTAGAGTTTGAATCCAGGGCCAAGACTCTCTAAACAGCTTTATCCCCTGTGGGGGAGCTGAGATGGTGCAGCCCTGGACCCCCTTCAGCGAACTGGGAGATTTAAGAAGAGGATAAAAGAAGCCTCGGCCGCTCGGCGGTCACCCCTCTCTGATTCATCTTTCTGGGAAAGAGCAAAGGGAGAGAAAGCCACAGAAGGATTCCTCTTTCTTTAGAGCTACAATCTCACAAACAGGACAATCAAGACAGCTTTGAGAGAGAGAGAGAGAGAGAGAGAGAGAGAGAGAGAGAGAGAGAGAGAGAGAGAGAGAGAGAGAGAGAGAGAGAGAGAGAGAGAGACTAGGCTCTGAAAAATATTCAACATGAACACATGAACGTAAACACTTCTAGCCATACAAGCTCGATTTCATGGCTTGCATTCAGACGGCACTGTTTGCAATGCAATGCAAGTGTGCATTACATTTTTGGTGTTGTTGCAAGAGGACAGTTTTCTCTACATGGCACAGACATTTAAAGTTTATGGGGTGGTTTCCCGGACAGGGATTAGCTTAAGTCAGGAGGACTAGACCTTAGTTTAATTAGGAAATATAACTAGTTTTAACAAACATGCCTTACTAAAAACATTACTTGTGTGCATTTTGAGGCAAAACAAAGGGCTTCGAGGTATTTTAAGATATGTCAGTGCAAGCTGTTTTCAGTTTTGACAGCTCTTACATTTATTTTAGTCTGGGATAAGGTGACCAGACGTCCGCGTTTTCCGGGAACAGTCACGTTTTTTGGTGTTCTGTCCCCGGAAATGTCCCCGTAAATAATTAAATTAAATTAGAAACACTGCAAAAATTACGCAAAAAGTTGGATCAACTTAAAATATAACTTAAATTGAAAAACACCTACAAAATTTAAGTTTTTTTTCCAACTTAAAATTTCTCTTTAGTTTCACTTTAGGTGAAAATTTTAAGTTGAATAAACATACATTTTTAAGGTGTTACCAATTGAAGCAACTGTGTAAAAAAGTTTTAAAAAGCCTTTTAAAAAGTTAAAAAAGCCTTACAATTTTGATTTAACTCAAAAATATTAATTGACACAACATCGTCTGAGACAACGTAGGGACGAAAAATGCTCTGTACAGCAATTTGTGCATTTAGGGCTACTGTAGAAACATGACGGCAACTTCAATGTAAGGAGACCCGCAGTGTATGTAGATTAAAACAGCTCTTTCTAAGGGAATAAAAACAATACATAAACAACTTTATAAACAACTGATAATATAGTTATGTATATTATATTGCATTTCTATTAAGAGATCCTTCTAAAAGTTACACAATGCACATTCAAGGCAACCAGGTATAGCTTACTTTTATTGAACCAACAAATCTTTTTGTGTGAAGGATTTCTTATCATGATACATAAGCACATGCTCTATATGGGACGTTGTTTAACAGATTTTTTTTACCAAGTCAAGACTAAAGATTGTCGAGTCCAAGTCAAAACCGAGTCTAGATAAAGCTGGATGTGGACTCGGTCTTGACTTGATATTCTCTGGTCTTGACTGGGACTCGAATAAGTTGGACTTGACTACAACACTGTTATAATACTTACTTTTAATTTATTGGTGAGCAGCACTGCTGATCTTTCGACAGGGTAGTTGTTGGCTTTATAAACTGGTGCACACCCAAAAAATGCTTTCACACCAAATAAAAGAACCCTGGCGATGGTCTGCATCAGAAGCTCATAGTATGTCATTGCTCAAGTTTCCCTTTTAAAACTGAAATTATCCAGAAGTTCTTGAGGTTTAATCGTGCATCCAGCGTTTTATAAAACACTCTGTGGCTCGTGGAGCCGTTCCATTCGCTTTGGATATTATGATATGCGGCCAAAGGACAGGATTGAAAAGCTATACAAGCATAACATTTTCAAATAACTTTGTGATTTACAGTGTGATTGCACATGTTAATGAAGGCAGTAAAATGAGCTAGCATAAGGTTTTATGAATGACTATTTCAAAGCGGCCAGGACTGTAACATTTGATCAAACTTCGCTCTCAAAACAGTATTGCTTGGCACAGTGGATTGTAAGTGTCTGGATCTTAAATCTAATGAGGGCATAAACATTTCCTGCCGAAGGTTAAGTCATCTCCACAACACGGTTAGCTGCGGTCCAGAATGTGGCCATGAGAGCTTCACCTCAGGAACCACACGTTTCCATTTTAAGGTTTACAATAATCCAACATTTATACATATTTTTGCCACAAAGCAACTACACTGTATTGCACGAACACATTCAAGACAGAGTTTACTACTAAGTCACATACTTATTATCTTCTCTGTCACACGTGACATTAAAATTTAAACTCACTTAAATGGGACATATCATGAAAATCTGACTTTTTCCATGTTTAAATGCTATAATTGGGTCCCCAGTGCTGCTATCAACCTAGAAAATGTGAAAAAGATCAACCTAGTAACTTAGTTTTGGTAAACCATTCTCTGCAAGCATTTGAAAAAAGGTTTATTGATATTTGGCTCCCCTTGTGATGTCAGAAGGGGATAATACCGCCCCTTAATCTGCACTATCCAACCACGGCACTGTCATTTAGTGCAGAGATCAACTCATTTGCATTTAAAGGGACACCCAAAAACGGCACATTTCAGCTTACACCTACATACCTAAGTGGTTATTTTAACATGATATTATAAATTATCTATATGGTGTTTTGAGCTAAAACTTCACATACGTACTCTGGGGACAAGATTTAGTTGACATCTTAAAAATGTCTTATGAAATGTCCCCTTTAACACAAACCAAACCAACAAAAGTATCTCAATATGCATACTGTATATTCATGCATTTGTAAAAGTAATTTATCTATAGGTTACAGTTTACATGCAAACCTACATACAACTATTTTTATTTTTGTTCAAGCGCTTTTGCAAAAATACAAGCTTCAGAACTTCAGAAGATACACTGTATCGAAGGGCTTAGCCTTTCTCCAGTTTATCGCAGTAGTAGTTCATTGCATTAGCAGTGCTGCAAAAGGTCATAGGTTCGAACCCAGGGAACACACATAGAGATGTATGCCAAATGTATATGTATTTTTACTATCTAGCCAGCTTTAAATATATCACAGCCATGAACCTACTTGCTGCTTGGGTGCAGTTTGTATTAGGGGGAATGTTATCATTGGACGAAATCTATATAGTGAAAAATGTGTCATCATCAATGACTTTGATACACTTTTCCAAAAGATAAGGACTGTACATTTTTAAATATGAATGACCTGAATGTCAATTCTGATCATATTTAAGAGTACACTATGAGATAAAGATGGCTTCAAAGGTAATACTCTTAATAGACTAAAAGCCAATTTCACAGGGTAATGCTAGAATCTCTTAAGGCAAAAGAGCTGAAATTAAATCTCATTCAGTCAAGGCACAAGGCGAGAGAGAGAGAGTAAAGAGGAAGGATTTTGTCAGGACTTCATAAACATAAAGTGAAATAACTATGCCAGGATTAAGACTAAAGAAAACTTTCCAGAGCTAGTTTCAACCTTGTCGGCAGTCAAGAGAGCAAGAGCAGAGTCCCCAGTCCTGGGGTTTAAAATAAGGCCAGCCAAACAACAATGATGCACTTACAGTAAAAAGAAAGAAGTATATGGTTTAAAGTGAGACAAAGACAGAAAGACAGAAAAATATCAAAAAGAAACATAGGAAAAGACATTCTCACGATACAAAGCAGATGCTGATTCTGATGATAAAACAGACTGAAACGAATCTGCTTTTTTGACATTACATTGGCCCTGTGGAAACTTTAGCGTGATTTGAGATCGAGGTAAATTAAACACAGATATTTGGTGGGACATAACCAGTGTGAATTATGGCAGAATGAGATAATGGAACGAAAGATGGCAGACCGTATCATTTATTTGCCAGGTTGACTGTAAAACAGGTTGACAAAAGGTTGGAAAAATTGGAAAAAGATGAAACGTTGAGTTGGAAAAGGGTATTGAGAGTAGGGAAATGCAACAGATGGAGAAAGATCCGCTAAAAAGTCAAACCGAGGCTAAAATCAAAGTGAAATTTTTGTAGGCCAACCTACAAAAGTCGGTTGTTTGAAACTATTGCTAAAATAAGCTCTGTGTTTAACAAAAGTCTAGTTTTGTCCAACAAGATAATCTTCACAGATGAACACAACTTTTATGAATTTTGAAGTCTAAATGCGTATACTAGAAATAAAAAAAAGTCATAGAGGTCATAAAGGTCAATTTTTTGCAAGTTTTTAGACGAGTTGCTGGCCAATTTTGTTGCGATTTTGCAAAAATAAGGTAAAATGTTGTGTTATATGGTAGGAACATACAAAATATCTTCATATAACATGATCTTTACATAATAGTGATTTTTGGCATAACAGAAAAATCTATAATTATGACCCATGCAATGTATTTTTGGCTTTTTCAACAAATACCTGTGCGACTTATGGTTTTGTGCTCCAGGGTCACAAATTTAGTCTTCAAAATTCATAAAAGTATGTTCATCTGTGAAGGCTAACTTGTTGGATAAAACATGCAAGTGTCTTTTCGTCGCTGTCTGATGAAAACCACTTACGTCCATTTTGTCGATTTTGAGATTTTTTTGACGGATTGAATGTCCAGGTTAATTTCCGTATATACAGTATGCTTCACATATCTAAATGGCCAATGAAAAGTTGTGAAATCATGTCATCTGATTTTCACGTATATCCATTTGGTGTCAAAGCTGTCAATCACCCGCGTATCTCCCGCCCTGTGGAAGCATCTCGCCGGTCTCGTGAAGTTGCATCGAAGCTCAGCACTGGATAGCCGAATAAACATAGCCTGGTGAGACAATGACTTTCCTTCATGGAGGTAAACGTTTCCCCCCTGAGTGACAAAATTATGGTAGGGCTGTGCAAACAAAGTATCTGTCTAGCATTACCATGTCAGTGTATTGATTCATTGTCCGTTTATAGTTTGCAAGAGACATTTAATAAATTTATAATTAATATTAAATAAACTAAGCGTATTCATCTGTCAATATGAAACGCGACTTGGCCATTCTAATTAATGTTCGGAAGAACGCGTATCGTCCACAGTTACTGTAAAATATGCACGTATGTCCATTTAAACTCTATTTTGGTCAAATGTGGATTATATCATTACACTGGCAAGAATATGGTTACATGTAAAGATGCCGTACCAAGTATGACAACGCTACATTCAACTGCTTTTGAAATACTGTGTTTTTTTCACTTCCTGAAAGTAACCGTTTTGGACATACGTGAGTTTCATCGGGCAGCGACGTTTTGTTAGACACAGCATATTTTTTGCGTTAATGCAAAAGTTTATGGGATAAATTAATGGGCTTTCTAGGGAGGGAACCAGTATCCGGAAATACGTCATCCCTGCGGCCCTCTATTGAAATGTCAAAAGCAGGTGTTACGAACCGAGGAGTTAAAAAAAATAAAAGACATATATGAAACCACTTAAATCTACAATTTTTAAACTTTTTCAGTTTTGATTAAATGTTCCTGTACATTGTAAAAAACTTGCGAAACAGTTGACTAAAGCTAGCAAGCCGATGATCAGCTGTTGAAAAAGTTTTTTTCCGATGTGTTTCACATCGACGGCTAAAGTCAGTCACCTATTTTTGTTCTTATTTAGCATGTTGAAACTGGGAGTCAGATTCTGATCTGCTGTTCTGCATACCTAACTGGTGCACATAAAGAAAAATGGAAGTGGCAAAGCAAGTAAAGGACAAAGTCAAGAGGGAATGCGCACAACGCTCAGCTCTTTTCCCCATTTAGATATGTGAATATTTAATGGTTATGGCTCATAAGACATTACAGATATGTCACAAGTCTGTCTGTGGTGAGCAAAATTTGTGTTAAACTGGTAAGCAAGCACTGCTGTGCTTATGTTTTGTATCCCAGCAGTCACAAGCATGCTATTTATTGTACATTGTGTACTGCATTTGCGGTCCCCTTACGTTTTCCCACATGCAGTTGCGTGTTAAGTGGGGTCCAAACCTGTGCCAAAGGACTTAAACACTCCTCCAGTTTAATCTTGCCGATACATGGTAGGCATCATATTTTCATGAGCTTGCGGTTAATCCTCTGTAGAGTAAGGCTGGTTTCTCCACACACAGTGATGGCTGTTTTTCTTGGCTGTAATGGCTAGGCTGGTGTACAGGAAACTGATCTAGGCTCTGCTCTCTCCCCATGGACCCTTGGCGGCAGCCGTCCACACCGGGTGTAAAGTACTATCTAGGGATATATTTCTGGTTTGAAATATGGATGGGAGCCTGTACGTGTGTATTTGGCATGCAAAGGTGAGTGAGAGGTCATCATTTACTTCGCCGCCACAGGCTTGGAGGACGTCCAGAGTGAGAGACAGCGACTTTTACTGCCTCGCTTGTAGATGATGTGCGAAGATATGAGGGAAGAAAAGCGCACGTGTCATGTTCTTCCAAACCAGCATAACCTTCTTTCTTTAGTGGAATACTAAATGAAAACTTTTTACGAATAGCCAGGCCACCCAAATTTGCCATTGTTTACCAAAAAGCTTTTCTGGTCACACTTTATTTTACAGAATCACTGTTACAGTGTAATTATACATTTAAGTACTAAGTAATAATCATTAATAACATGTACTTACTGTAGGGTTGGGGTTAGGATTAGGGTTTGGTTTAGGGTTAGTTGCATGTAATTATGCATAATTAACTGTTATTACTATTATAATTAAATGTAACATGTGTAACAAAGACACCGTAAAATAAAGTGTTACCGCTTTCTTTGGTGCACTGATGAGATTTTATGAGAAAAGAAGCAGTAACTTTAACAGCAGTACTTTTTATAGTTTTGGAACCTGATTTAGCTTGTATGCCACTAAAGAAACTCAAAATAATGATAAGACTCAATTTGGGAGTACTGTCTCTTTAAATGAGGGCTTGGTGCTCCTGAGCTATGCTGGCTATGGAAAACGTGAGCAGGGTTGGAAACGTATCTGCGATGCAATGAAAGACTTAAGGACTGAAGAAGCAGGACAGCTTTTCATTCACCCATTGGGCAGCTCGCTTTCATCAAAAAGAAAAAATGAGAATAAATCGAGTTTGCTGGTTAAGATTCAATCTGTATACACAGCTTGCTACAAAGAGCAGAATATGACAGCGTGTTGTTTTCCAGATTGGGTTTCACTCATGGTCCAAATGAATAATATAATTTTCAATAAAGTAAATATAATTGGCGACTATTTTTCCACTCAGATCTGCATGCCCAAAGGATACGTTTAATTATTCATGAGCTTTGGGTGGGTGATGTGTAACTGATAACCTGAATGCTATTTATATTTCATTTCAAAGGGACAAATAATACAGCTGACCTCCAAGCCAAATCTCAGTCAAGCTGAACGTACGTGTGCTGAATCTATCATTTCGGCTATAAATATGATGGAACCTTGCATAAAGATATCGAAAAACCATCACGCTTCATAACCAACCCAATAAAAATATCTTGAACAGTTGATTTCAGGCTTAGAGGAACACTCCACTTTTCTAAAAAACATGCTCATTTTCCAGCTCCCCTAGAGTTAAACATGTGAATCTTACCATTTTGGAATCCATTCAGCTGATCTCCGCGTCTGGCACTAGCACTTTTAGCATAGCATAGCATCCATGGAATCTGATTAGACCATTAGCATCACGCTAAAAAATAACCAAAGAGTTTTGATATTTTTTTATTTAAAACTTGACTCATCTGTAGATACATTGTGTACTTAGACAGAGTAAAATTAAAATTGCGATTTTCTAGGCAAATATGCTAGGAACTATACTCTCAAACTGGCCTAATAATCAAGGACTTTACTGCTGTAACATGGCTGCAGCAGGCGTAGTGATATTACGCACTGTCTGAAAATAGTCCCCTGCTATTAAAAGTAACCAAGCATATCTGCCTAGAAAAATCACAATTTTATAATTTTCTCACGGTCTTAGTTAGTACACAATGTAACTACAGAAGAGTCAAGTTTTAAATAGGAAAAATATCGAAACTCTCTGGTTATTTTTAAGTGCAATGCTAATGGTCTAATCAGATTCAATGGATTGTGCTAAGCTATGCTAAAAGTGCTAGCGCCAAACCCAGAGATCAGCTGAATGGATTCCAAAATGGTAAGATTCACATGTTTAACTCTATGGAAGCTGGAAAATGAGCATATTTAAAAAAACAAAAACAAATGGAATGTCCCTTTAATTGTTGATCAGAAATATGTTGTTTAATTGAGATTTTACCAAGCAATTATGGACAAATCTGACTTTGCCTATTCAAGTATATTGGACTTTAGTCTTGCATGACTGAAGTAACCACTCAAAGGCATTGCAAACATGGCCGCCTAGTGATGAGACTTCCCTAAAGAGACTTTGTAATTAGAAAAATAAGATACAATTCAAGTTGTCAAACTGTATGGTTAATTGTTGCAATAAAAAGCTGAAATTAAAAGTTCATTACAGGTTTTTTTTTTACTAAATTTAAGCAGTGAAACCAAACCTCCAAACTATAGGTTATTGATCTATCTCCCAGCTCTCCTATATTTGTGAAAAATGAAAACCACATGAAATAAGCCAATCTGTAAACAGACACATCTATATGTATTTACTGCATGGTACACTCAATATTTTTTATTAATATTATTAAGACAATAAAGCATTCACAAAGCACCAAGAGTGACGACTACAAGTGCATCAGCTGTAACAATGAACATTGCAAAGTAGAAACAAAGAAAACAGGCGGAAAGGACAAACAAAAACATCAAAACTAAAAATGCGAACATCTTTTCTAAACACACTTCCATCCAGACATTAGTTCATAAAATGAGAAAATATGATGAAAAGGGAACGAATAGCACATTGAATATTTGGTGATACTTGTTTGATTAGATATGGGTTAGCCTGTGGCAGCTGGGAAGGCTGTTTGTGATTGGTCAGAAATGACAACCATTAGCCCCATCATCATCATCATCAAGCCCTGTCAGCGCAGCCACCACACACACATACAGTACTGCTATAAGCGTGCACGTTTAGCATTAAAGTGACACAAGATTGTAACAACGGTTACATCGCACTCACTGTATATTAGATATGATTTATGTAAAAAATAATGATCTTGTTAAATGCTACTCTGCTTGCGTAAAATATTACTCGACCCCTTTACGAAACAAATTTTTACACCAAGGTTGAAAAGATCGGGGACGTTATTTATTAAACGCACATCTGATCATTTTTACGCTTGAAACTTAAAAACAATCTGCACATTACCCATGATTGACTTACATAAGGACATTTATACATATTTCTATATTCATTATATATGATTATTTTGAACATTATTATGTGCATGTTTATAAATGCGGCCCCAGAGCTTTACACATTGGCACCGAAGCAAAGCTAAGAAAGTTACGTTTTAAACAGTAGGATTAGTCAATTCATAACCAAATACTGCTCTGCCACAGTCTATAGCATATAGTGCATTATATAATTCACTACAACTTACACAAAACATTAAATGAAATTCGAGACAATACTGTTGGTAATCACAGGGCCAGAAAGTTGGCATTTGGGTACATGAGAGTTTGCGTGCAAGTATGTTTGAGTATGTGTCAAGCAACATTTCACCAGCTAAACTGCAAGCGGGGTCTACATGACATGGTTGTACGGTCGGTCATTATACACTACAGTGGGTGACATAACACATTTCCCATGGGGAAAAGGGCGAAAAAACATCAAGACTCCTCTGCACCGAGAAGCCGTTTAACAATTATCCATTTGTTAACCATTAAAAAACCAGGAAAAATGTCCCCGGGCCGTAAGCACAAGACGCAGTTCACAGGAGTCTCATAAGACTCCTCACAGCAATCTTTGTTGCAATCTGCAGACCCACTGTTGCGATTTTATATCCCCCATTTAAAATGCAATAAACTCTGCCTGAGTTACTGAAGAACACTGTGTTGGATAAGTTTGGTGTGTCATTTCCCTCGCGCTACATTCTCTAAACTATTAACTAAATAACAGCTGTGCTTTCAAACACAGCCCCGTTTCTCACAGCATTCAATATTGCTCAATGGAGCGCTGTGTGTTTTAGCCTCATGCTAATGCTAACTTTAGCATAGCATGCGGACTAGACAAACAACCAGCTTTCTGCTTTCAGCTGTATACATGTCCAAGAAAGTGGGTGATGCTGAGGATGTGGTCAGATCGAGGACGAAGAGGACAAATTGGAGCGAAAAGTCCCTCTTTTCTCTATTTTCGTGGCATTAAGAAACACAGAGCGGTCTTTTTAGCAGTTGGTAAATTTAGAGGCTAACATAGTACATTTAGCCTGCGATTAGTGCGTGTAA
Organism: Paramisgurnus dabryanus; assembly: GCF_030506205.2. Taxonomy (NCBI): domain Eukaryota; kingdom Metazoa; phylum Chordata; class Actinopteri; order Cypriniformes; family Cobitidae; genus Paramisgurnus; species Paramisgurnus dabryanus. The sequence continues at coordinate 25,836,442 of NC_133356.1, read as the reverse complement.
GGCAGCAGGGTGTAACCCTGAGAGCCTCGCTTACTGTGTAGTGGCAAAAAACGTCCCAGATGACTGCCACAGTGTTTAAATAAACTGTTAAGGGATTTGGTGAGGAACAGGCTTAAACGTTTAACAGCCCTCAAACCAACACCCTTAAAAATGCTGCTCGCCCTCTCTCATAAACGTAGCTGTTACATCATCCTAAATCATGAAAGCATTTCGAATGTCTAAATTTTAGTGTGGTGTGCCTGGAGCCTTTTGTTTATATTTTGCAATATTGTATTATGCGTGTTGTCCTTTAAACAGTACTGTGGTGATACCATAGTAAAGGTAGGTATCAGAAGGAAAATGACATGGTACCCAAACATTTTCTCATTTTTTGAAAAAACTAAAAATGCTTCTTTATGTCATATGTGATGGAAACGAGGAAGAAGAGCGAGGTCGCCAAAAGGCAGATTTGAACCAGCGAACTCGCGTCAAAAGCTAGTTTACACTCCAGCCTGCACCACTAAAGTTTTAGTGGTCCAACCAGACATTGGTGGGCGGAGCTAGTGTAAATAGTGTTCGCCAACAAAGGGACAAAGTGTAAATGGACACTAGGTTTTATTACCTTATGCAATGAAACTAACACTGGAAATTTTTGAGGCTCCAGTATAAATCTATATTTAATATGGCTTGAGGCTTCAAATCTGTCACCAAAGGCTTTAGGGAAATGTGGTGTCTATAAACCCACCGAAGAATGTGGTATTCCAGCTCAAGTCTTAAAAGTCAATGACATCACGACACATGCTAGTTCACAGTTTACATAATTGGAGACCGTACACAGAGCATACAGTGTACACGGTGGATGTTTTGAGCATTCAGTCAGGTCAAGTGGAAAATGTGTGAAAAAATGGTCTTAGAATAATAAAATGACTTCCTTCCAGCGAGCATATTACGAGAGAGTAATTAATTGCAATTAAAATAATGGCTTTAAAAAAAGGGTGCAACTCTGCCAAAATACTGAACACTATAATTAAGCCATTGTACTGTTTATAAATAATCAAATTGCATGGTGGAGCGTTTCTTATGCACAGTAACAACCTAAAGATGCACACCTTTGGTCACTGATCATCAAACACCGTAATACTGAAAACTGCCCCAATTCTGCGTGGGCTGAAATCTGACTGGACCCCAAGAGCCAACCAGTGCAATGCCAAACATCCAATATTAAACCTAAGAGCATGATTTTGTTGGCCATAATTGAAAGGTTTTGTGATTAAGGCCATGAGTATAGAGTTTTAAAACAATATTTTTTTCAGTGTTCAGAGGATCATTAGTGCACAAGACAAGAGAAGCATAGCTGCTTCATATTGAATGAAAGTGCAACATAACCAGGTGGAACCAACCACACTTAATAACCTGGACATCAATCCAAGAAACATTAAATATATACACACAGTGATGGCATCTGTGTTCTAACTATATCTAAAGTGAAAGCAATCTAAGAGAAATCTGTGCACATTTTAGATGACTATTTTTGTCCACTTTTGGTGGTTGCATATATAGCCACATTGGCTTAAAGCCTAGAGTGCACAGGCTAGGTAAGAGATACTTGACAAAAACATCTACTTTGGGTAATTCATGCTGAAAAATACAGAATCATTTTAGGGTTAAAACTGATATCCAATGCATAAGCTTAATTTAAAGACACAGACACACAATATAATCTGTTTATATGTAAGCGTCTATGTCTTTGTGCGATACACAGACAACAATTAAAGTGCCGTATGTAAGTTTAGACCGTCACTGATAAAAATAGACAATAGTAAAATAGATTGTTTAAAACTAGGGTAATGCTGGGATATGAGACTTCACGAGGGCCTAGTCTTAAATAACACCCTCTATATCTTATGGCACATGGTGCGCTGCGCCTATGGGCCAACTCTGTGGTTACTGGGTGAAAGGAAATGGTGGATTTTCGCGTATAGCATCTCCCTTCTCCTTATGTAATTAACTCATTCCTTTCACGTCTGTCTGCCACCATTTTAAAAATAAAACATGCTTGGTGCCGGGAGGTGCGTGTCAAACTGCGACCCTGTTCATGTACACAGTACTTAGCAAGTGCTGCCCAAGGGAACCTGACACTCGCAGACTGCTGTAATGTATCATGAAAGGTATTGCTGACAAATTAGCCATGACTTAGCAAATATCCATAAAGTTTATGCATCTAGATATTTAACAATAGGGTTTTAGAGAGTACTGTAGGAGTTGCTTGGGTATGAGGAGTTTCAAAAATTAGTTGAATATATCTTAACACTGAACTAAGCTTATTTGCTAACAAACAAGATGCTGGTTAATGTGACAACATTTTTGCTATACTGCTTAAAATAGTGTTATACACTAAAAGAGATAAAGCAGCTAGCATGCAGGCAGGCTAATGTAGATCCACTGAATATAAGGAAATAAAGAGCAATGGGAAAGCAACCATCTCTTTCCCAAGATGCTCAACACTTCAGCACATAAGCTAGCCTGACAGCATGTACCGCTTTGCATCATACTTATGGATTTATTGTGTAGTATTAACAAAGGAAAAACTGGCGTAAGTTCGTAACATGTCTTATGCCAGCTGCATGGTGGATAATACGAGCCACACACTCCTCTGGCAGCAAGGCTCTACTTTTCCTCTCTCAGGCACAGAGCCAGATCTCATTTGACCTTGAGTGGTGGCTCTCTCTCCAGCCAGCGCACCCGTACTTTCTGTTTGTAGTGATATTCCTTCAGGAAATCCTGCATGGTTGGAGGCAGTGGCAGAGCACCAATGCCATCGTAGGTAGTTTGTCTGCAGATGGCGGCTCGCGCCAGATGCTGAAGACTGAAAGGGAAAGTTCGGTGCAAGGGAGCGGTAAGCAGGGGCTCAAAAAACATACAGGCACTGGGGTCTTTATAGTGCTCCAGCAAGCCTGTAACTGTTGAAGAGTGGAAGACACAGGGGTCATGAGCGTCAAAGCTAAAGTTGTGATTCCATTGTTCAATGCGTGCATGCAGCGAACGATTATATCGTCGAAAACTGACAGAGAATAAGTAGTCCTCCTGTGCAGAGTCGCGTAGCAGGAAGGTGCCTTCTGGCCGTCCGTCCAGCAGTGCTTCTGCTTGGTACCGGTCCATCACCCCCCAATAACAGGGAAGTGCAGTTATGGCCTGTAAGTCAGGCACCAAACAATGAATATAGTCAATCTGTGTGTGAACTTTCCAAGGCCCTGGCTGTCTGGAGCAATGAGCATCCCCAGAGGCATGCCTCTGTTTGGGTCTCCTTGTCTGTAAACAGAGGGTCGTAGAGTCCTCCTCAGAATCACAGTCAATAGAGTGGGCAGGCACAGCCATACTCGCCCCAACCTGTCCGACAATCCCTGATAAACCCACAGAAACAGAAGAGACTGTTCCCATACTCCTGGCCTCTCCATGTCCTTCCCCAACGGCAGGGGCCATCTTTGGTCCCAGTTTATAGAGGGAAGAGCTGTGTGGAATTGCCTCCAGTGTATGGATTTGTGCATTCGGAGGAGGGTCCACTCCTTCCTCTATGCTAAGCCTCCGTCGCTCACGTAACCTTTCCTCCTCATCCTCTGGGGAGGGATGTGTTGAATCAAATGCATCCAAAAGAGCGGTTGAGGAATGAGGGCTGACTGGTGCCGTATGCTGTTTAATTAGGTGCCACTTATTGGCCAAATCAGAACCAGGTGGGAAAGGGCACGTTTCTAGCATCAGTTCAGTCAGGTGGATCTTACGTTTGGAAGACACCTGACCTTTAGCTGACTGTGAGCGGTAATGTACAGGCAGAGGAAGACACAGGCCTACAGTTTCTCTAAGTCGCTGCCGCAGAGAGCGGGCACTAAGGCTGCGCCCACTGCTGCCAGCTCCGATAGAATCATTTATCTCTTGGATAGAGCTAATCCCATATCGACGTTCCCTCCTGGACGTACCTCCTCTTGAGCGTCCGGTTCGCCTGTCGGCCTCAAGAGAACTTTGTGTTTTAGTTGAGCAGGAATGCTTCTTTTTACCTCCCCAGGGAGCGTGCCGAGAGTATGAGTCCCTACGCACAAGTGGGCCCCTTCGTGCATCCTCGCTTTCTTTGTCAATTGAGATTTCAACTATCTGGGGAATATCTGCCACACAGTTATGGCCTCTGCGTCCTCTGGTCACCATTGGGAGTGGTGATAGGTTCCGTGAGGGTGTGGAAGACCTAGTTCCACGGGGTTCACTTGCATGTGCTCCTCTCCCCAAGTCCATCATGCAGTGGACGCGATCAACATCCTGGCTACACAAACTGGACTCCGCGCCATCGGTGTGGAAGAGGGCTTGGCATCGACTCCTGATGTTACCCCACATCTTGCCTACTTTCTCCATAGATTGGAGATCAGAACCTGTCAGGGAAACAGACCATCATGAATTATTGAAAAATACAGGTAACTGTGAAACTGTCAACTATGGAATGGGAAAATGCTATGGAGAAAGTAAATGTGTTACCTAAACTTTTAGTGGTCGTTAAGTTAAACCATCTAGCTGCATAAAAACTTGTCTTGTATATAGCCTAAAAAAATGCGTGCATAATGTATTATACATATAAAATGGTCACTTGGGAAAAGGTGAATTTTGAAGTTCATTCAACCTAAAACATTTTATAATCAATTATATTATTAGTATGGCAAGCTAACATGAATTTGCTCATGTCATGTATCTCAGCATGTTACAAAAAGCATCTTGTGGATCTTTACTGTGACAAATGTTGTGCTTTCAAACTTTCAGAAATTTAAAATTTTTAGATTTAAATCCGATTTTGAGTGCCAGGGTAGGTGCTAGAGTAGTACAGTAAGCATGGAGTTGCCAGGCAGACATGCAACAACACAAGGCCATGGCTATAAATGAACCGAGGGATCTGCTCCCAGCTGATCTACTGGTATGTACTGTATAACTGAGCCAGTCTGGACCTGACCAAAAACTTTCACTGTCATGGCAGCAGACACACACACTCTATTAATCACATAACAGAGAGAGTTACAGACATTATGGACAGAGGGTGCACAGACAAGAGATCGTGTAGACAGTCACAATGGGGGAATCTGACTGAGGCTTTCTCTGTTCCCTTTTTTGACTGAGAAACTGCTGATCTTGTCAAAATTACTGTGGTTGAGCACAAATAATGCAAAATTGAGGCCACCAAGAGATCATGCACAATTCTTGGCATTATCAAAAGAGACTAAACGTAGCACATTTATAAAACATAGTTGAAGTGGTCTAATTCCAAGACATGAAATAGAGTTTAAAGGGACACTTCACATTTTTTGGAAATATGCTCATTTTCCAGTTACCCTAGATTTAAACATTTTATTTTTACCGTTTTGGAATCCATTCAGCTGATCTCCGGGTCTGGTGGTACCATTTTTAGCATAACTTATCAGATTCAATGAATTATGCTTAGACCATTAGCATCGCGCAAAAAAATAACCAAAGAGTTTTGATATTAATAAATTATGTTTTTAATCAAAATTAAAATTACAGTAATTTGAATATTAAAATAAAATATTTGTAATTTTCAGTGTAATCGACCACTTTTTCAGGTGTCGACTAATAGCAGCTGTATTGTTTAGTCGACTTGTCTCGCACATCACTAGCATTGGTACAGATGACTGAAATGTTGTTACTGTGACAACTGTAAATACGCATGTAATTTTTTTACATTTTTTTTTACTGATGTGAAGATACATTCGTGACTCTGAATTTTAGAATCTATTCAAAAAAGCAAAACTAACATTACTAATTACATTAGATTACAATGGCTCATTATTTCACATTTTTTCTCATAACTCAAGCAGATCTTGAAAACAACAAAAAATGGGTTAGCACTTCCTTTAACTACACAAAGAAAGTTTAAACAATACCTCTACTCCCTAAACTTAGAGGGACTGGCAAGGTCAGTGCACAAACACGCATCTTACAGGTTCCTACAATACTGCAGCACTTTCTTGAAATATAAAACAGTCTCACAATTTTACCAGGCCATCTAGAAATAATGTTAAAGGAGTCCAACTTGCATTTCTTGAACTCGGGTAAGATAGATTACTCCGTGCATGCATTAAATATGCGAGGTAAGATGTTGTATAGCTGGGAAGAGAGTTATATAAGACTTAAAAAACACTGACATACTTAGATAGGTTTTTGGACTGGACCATCCAAGCTATCCAATATTCAGTCTCCCCCAACCACAACTATTAAAGCTTCATTAAGTGTTCACGCAGGTTGTTGTTATTTTTAGGCCAACGTTAAATTAACAATTTTGCATTAACAAACTGTTGTTTGCGGTGCTAAAAATAGCATGCATTGTGCGTGCAGTATTGTTCACATAACACACCAGATATGAGCTAAATATGATGTGACTTATTTCACAAGCTCCTCTTTCAACCTCTGCTGTTCTCACCTCTAGACGAATCTCTAATGTACCGCAGTATCAGATGCATCAGTTAGTTTTTTCCATGCAAGTTGGCATTTTTTCCCCTGACTATGCAAATCACTTTAACAACAACAAACAGTTTCGGACATTTCTGAACATTCCTTACGGAGAAAATTAGTCCATTTTTAACTATTACTTCAGAGAAAACACCTGAAAGCTTAAAAGGAACACTTCAGCCAAAAAAGAAACCAACATTTATTTAACAACTACAAATAATCATAATATTATTAAGGGACGCACCGATACCGGCTTATAATCTGTACCGTCATTTTTCGGACAAAGGCCGATTGTTTAAAATCAGCCAATGATCAGGGCAAATTATATCCTGCCAATCAAGATGGACAGAAAAATGCGTGTGTTTTGGGTGACAATGACAACAGAATTGCAGTTGTATGCTTTGCACTTAAGTTCAAAATTTTACAACATAATAATACTTTTAAACAAGGAGTAAAAAAAGCAAACTGTCTGCATCTATAGTAGATGTCATTCTTAGCATTAAAATATCGGTTGTGTGCACAGTATAATATCGCTATTAATAAGAATACAGTTTGTTATAAAAATTATGCAAAAATGTCTGGTGCTAGTAAGACCAATGTCATGGGTTCAATTACTAGCTAGTGTAAGTTAGTTTTGCCCTTCTTCTGCCAGTTAATGAGAGCAGAGCTGTGGAAAGATCCGAAACGTTGGATAACCTCCACATCTGTGAATTTTGATTTCTCATCAAAAGTTTTAACAAATTCCTTATTAGACAGTCACATAGCAATTTTCCCAAAAAGTGTTCTGATTCAGCCCAGTTGGATGAAAACAGTGCAGAAAGGCATGAGAGTTTCCCAAAATTAACCACGATGAGTAAGCCCAGGCCAGAGCTCAAGTACATCATTATCAGACCAGCAGTGTGGGATGTGAATCTCTTCTTGTGTTGCTCTCTTGCATAAAGGCACTTCATTTCAGTAGTGTGGGTCACGTACAGAGTGCATGAATGAAGTAGCAGGCTAAGAAATGAGTGTGATTGAGTGTTATAAGATAAGACTTCTTGCCTATATCCAACCCGCTTACATATATTTTTTAAAAAGCAACTCATGCATACATCTTTACACTAAACACGTGGCGAAATCAAATACGAAATGAAGCATATTTGCAGTGCTGTCCGAAGGGAGGGCTCCAAGCTCGAAATATTAGCCCGTACACAGAGTACTCCCCCCTAATTAACAGAGAGTGAGGCAATGGGGTGGAGGAGGGATGCTGCAAAAAACGGTCATGGGACAGAGGTGAGGGATGGCTATGTAGAGACCTCTTTGCGCTAATTGGTTGAATTACATGACTATGCTCCTCCAGGATCTATTTATCTTTAAATACAAGATTATATACCGCTTTATTCCTGTAACAAGACATGCAACTTTAGCATAACTCCAGTCGTCCGACATGCAACTTCAGCATAACTCCAGCCGCCATCGTCCTCCACTGCACTTCTAGAAGAGTCATTCGTGGGTGGTGTCCACCTGGGTTGACATTAGGCCTGTCGCAATAATGACTATATTGACTTATAGCACGATAAGTGAATATGACCTCGATAGTTTTTTGAGAGGTGATATATTACCATTAGGGATGCACCGATACCACTTTTTTGGAATATGAGTACGAGTACGAGTACTTGCATTTCAGTACTTGCCGATACCGATACCGAGTACTTAATAAAAAAAACATGATTTAAATTTACAGGTAACAGCTTTAGTCATATAATTTAACAAAAAAAACAAGGGACTAGTGTTCCAGTTTGTTGTAAACTCTGCCTCTTTGGACAACACAAGAGGCATTAACCCTTTACACGCCGCTCAAACATAGACATTTCTCCGACCGTGGTATCAATCCCTGGTATCGGGGGACTTTTAACGAGTACAAGTACTTTAGAAAATGTGGTATCGAGGCCGATACCCGATACCAGTATCGGTATCGGTGCATCCCTAATTACCATAGTGTTTGTTTGGATAAAAATAAATGTCATTAGCATTTTAGCCGATCGAAATTGCATTTCTGTCTACTGCCTGTCTCAGTTAAAGTGGCACATGCAGCTCAGGGTCCACCACCACATGTGTGTGCGCGAATAGAGCATTAATTAAGCTGAACTTTGGTGTTTTTCTGGTAAATACATAAAGTTTGAAAGAATAAATCTGACAGGAATTGGTTTCAAAGCTACAACTCGCATCTCCGACGTTGGGAGAATTAACATAAATGAGCCAGCATGTCTACTCAAAAATGCTCTTTTATTTTGAATGTGATTAATCCAGATTCATCTATTCCCAGCACTATATGAAACATAACATTAAGGAGCGGTTTCCCGGACTGGAATTAGACAAAATAAATAAAATGTAAAAGCTATCCAAACTGAAAACAACTTGCACTGACATATCTTAAAATACATCAATGTCCTTTGTTTTGCCTCAAAATGCACACAAGTAATGTTTTTAGTAAGGCATGTTTGTTAAAACTAGTTATATTTCATAATTAAACTAAGGCCTAGTCCTGGTTTAAGATAATCCCTGTTCGGGAAACCACCCCTTAGTGTTTAGATCTGAGGTGTAGCTATTATAAATGTAACTGGATGTAATGGTGCATACTCATAGATGCAATCAGAGTAACACTTGTCAAATGGCGCTTTTCCATTGCATAGTACCCCACGGTTTAGTTTAGTTTGGGTCGGGTCAGCTTACTTTTGGGAGCTTTTCCATTGGGTGCAGTACGTAGTACCCGATACTTTTTTTCGTACCACCTCGGTTGGGGTTCCAAGCGACCCGAGCTGACACCAAACGTGATGCGAAAACACTGTAGGTCACTGATTGGTCTGAGAGAATCGTCACGTCATCGCTATAATGTAAATATTAGCTTTAGCTTACTGCTAGCTTGCGCTGTCTCAAGCAAACATGTTGTTATCTGTGTTCTGCTATAAGTTTCCAAACACCCTTTTAGCGATGAAAAACATCCGCAGGTTGAGAATCCGGGACACCATAACTATTTTTTTTCCAGACTTGCAGTTTGTGGCGGCACATTCGCGACCTGCACGTCCGCATTATATATGCTTAAATGCAACTTGAATGAGGCTCAGCGGAGCGCCGTCGACTGACGCCACGGGTCGGGTGTTTGAACAGAAACTGTCATGTGAGACAGAGGTAGTTATAAACGCGATGTGCAAACATCTATTTGTGGTGGCCAATTTTAATTTTGTGGCAGACTGAGAAATAAATGAATGTATGGGAATGTACAACAACGCTCTCACGTGTATGATGTCACAGCAGTAGGCAGCGTAAATATAACGACACGCCTATAATCCCTCCCACTGAGAAGTGATACTAAACTCGATGGAAAAGCTAACCACGCCAAAGTGAGGTGAGCTGACCCGACCCAAACTAAACTAAACCGTGGGGTACTATGCAATGGAAAAGCGCCATAAATCAATTAACCCTGTGAAGCTGGCATTTATACTGAACACTCACTATTAGCTGTTTAAAACTAAAATGCATATTTTATCATAGTTATTTATGTTTCAAATATTTAGGATATAATTTTTTCTTACATTCCCATTTCAGATTAATATTTCATATTTTTCTTCTTAATATTCTTAAAAGTCTAAGTTTTGTTTTAAGAAAGGATGTAGTTGCATTATTATGCTGTTAAATTGTCATTTAACCAACTTATGAAAAGTAGCTATCGTGACAGGCATAATTGAAATCATTTGCCAATATTGCTTTTTCAAAGACCTCTTGACCCGACAATACACGAACTGCACGCTTATCTTAGGTGACAAAAATAGCACACTTCTATAGCGTACATTAAAGTGCTTTATTTTTGCACACTCATTTTGTACTTAATATACTAAAAAATAATCTTTGGTTCTTCTTAAGATGTTCTTAAGATCTTCCAAGTATACGTCACTGTGCTATTTTGAGACACCATAAATATTAACTAAAATGTGCTAAAAACATATTTAAAAAATGTATTTACCCACCACTTGTAGTAAACTTGAACCTATCTTTGTATGAAAGTTGAGTTCAAGTGTAAACTAAATAATTTTTATTAATACAGAGATAGTATGTTAAAAGTGCATTTTAGTTCTTTTTCATGGCGTCTCAAAATAGCACAGTGAAGTACACTTGGATAATCTTAAGAACATTTTAAGAAGTAATAAAGATGATTTTTTTAGTATTCTACGTACAAAATTAGTGCGCAAAAATAAAGCTCTTTAAGTACACTATGGAAGTGTACTACTTTTTCACCTGGGATTGCAGACGCGAATGCATGTATCCGATTCATATCAGATTTATTTCCACATATAAATGTCTATGAATTAACAAATCTAAGAAAATAGTAATCTATGCGTCTGTGGATCTGTGGCGGAGGGAAAAAAAGTGAATTGAAAAGAAACCCCACTAAATCTTGCATTCTCTCTCAAAAGGTTTTATTTAGGAACTGTAAAAATGTGTGTCTTGGTACAAGTGCCTTTTGTACTATTGCCTCCCTATGACAAATCGCTTTATTGTTTTGTAAGTTGCTTTGGACAAAAGCATCTGCTAAATGCCTAAATGTAATGAGTCCCATCAAACATGCAGTGTGGCCTAAGGTCGTCTATTTTATAGCCTACTTAAAATAATTTTAAAATGTATACTCAGATATTTCATGCAATAATTTATACCAGTGGCAGCCTTGATTTATTTCTTTGGTGAAAAAAATTCTTAAACTGAACGCAAATGATATACACAGATTTTGATCTGACCGATTTGCAATTTCATTTTTTTTACAATAACCATGCAACATAACTAACATAAAAAAATGATATAGGCATAAACATACATACATCGTGGATAAATGGATGGATTACAAGTTCAGTAACCTATCAGCTGTAAACTGTCTGATAAAAGGAGAAAGGCTGAGTGTGTTCAGCTTCATGACACAAAACAAAATGTGGTGCACATCTCAAAAAAACAAATAATAAAACCTCAAAGTTTGTTACAACGATCTACATATAGACTTTTTAAAGATGTAACTGAGCTGTGGTTCACACAAAAGAAAGGAACTTGAAACGCATATAAAGTTAAGACTACGACTGCTAAGCAGCTCCATATTAAACCTTGAAAATATTCTTTGCAGTTTCTCTTAGTTAGACACGCCTATTCTCATGGGGTCCAGATGAGTGGCCTGGCTTTTGGACAACATAAGGGGCGGAAGTGTGTTCTTTTCTCAAGAAGAGAAAAATAAACTAAAAATATAGCTATTTTGCAGAATCTCACTTTTTGAATTTAGCCGACATGCTTTTAGCAATAAAATAACTAAGTAACCTCACCAACAACTGAAATATTATAGTAGTTTCTGAAAGCCACACATGTGCAGACACACAAACTCGATTGTTGAACATCAAGAATGGTGCCAAATACAGAATCGGGTTGGGGCTAATGTAAAAATTAAAGAATCTGGTATTTAAAAAATAAAAATAAATAGGTCAACCAGCATTTTTGAAGTTCTTGCACGTGCCCCCTCGATGGTTATGGGCCTCAATAAAATATTCGACAGAAGTTAAACATATGACGTATATAGACTATACTGAATACACTACAGTACCCAAGTGATATCTGTGGTTTACAAAACTACATGCTGCCGATAAGAAAGCGGACCATGACTTCCATGAAGTTGATTCAGTAATGGGCACAAACACACATTAAAAACGTTCATAATCGCCAAACTTAAATGTTATGCACCCACCCCATGCATACAATAAATTGCAGGAATGCATCTAAGAAGTGACAAAACAAGATCATATTATTATCATGAACGCATACAACTCATACATGCAGTGCTGAATATGTAATGTTATAACGGTTTGAAGAGTATTTTAAGCGACGAGCAGGCTAACTGTACGCATCACTTGAGTAATGCTGCGTTCCAGGCAGGTTTTTAAACCCGTGAGTTACGACTTCAAAACCACGACTCACGACCTTATGCGTTCCAGGCCATAGATTTGTATATAAAGGCTAGATGGCTCAAGGCGGAGTCAGCTGTGTCGTCACTTGGCGGCCATCTTAGGTCAGTGCTGCCATAGTGCTGCTCCCTGCTGCTGTGGACGGAAGGTGAGTGACATACGCCAACTAAAATGCTCGTAACTTGCTGAATTCTTGACGGATTTACAAACGGTTTGTTTTTTTACAAACGTTATTAACGTGGCTATAATTCTGGATGCTTTAACATGTTTCATGAATTTTTTATTTATTTTTAGTATACGTATTCAGTGTCATAGGTACATCTTTGACGTTTATAACAAACCAATCCGTTTGAAAATCGGTAAAAAATTAAGCAAGTTATGGTCATTTAAAAGTACCTGCATCATTAAAACTCAATGCTACGAGTGAGCGAGCGCCCTGTCCTAAGATGGCCGCCAAAATGCGGACGTTCCACTCAATTGGCCATCAGCGCGGACGAGCCATCTAGCCTTTATATACATATCTATGTTCCAGGCAACCTGCAACTCGTGTTTTTACAACCTTCTACCGGTGAAAGTGCACTGGAACGGCAGTCAAACCCGTGACTTCCCACCCGTGAACTCGTACTAGATCGATGTACTCCCAGTTCAGAGTCGTGAGTCGTGGTTTTGAAGTCGTGAGTTACGGGTTACAGTTTGCCTGGAACGCAGCATAAGTGTGCAGCGTGGAGCGGGAGGATGTTGGAATGTTACATTGTAACACTCAAATAGGGGAAACATTGAGGCATCTCACGCGTTCCGTTACATTAAATCCCTCGAGTTCACTGTCTGACTGCTTTACCCCAACACATAACATCGACAAGACATCAAACGCGTTAAAATGCGCAAAACATACCCCAATGCAATCCTACAACGGATCAGGCAAACGGCGTACTTACCTCTTGAATTTTTGCCTATTACTTCGCAGCCGTCTTTTGTCTACAATAGATGGCTATCTAAAGGCGTTTAAAGCTACATATGCTCAGCCTTGGTGGATAATATACAAGTGAGAAAGCATGACTGGTCGTTCCTGAGGTTGCAAGAGCAGAAATGAATCCCACATCATTATGCTCGGTTGGAATGGCAACATAATCCAAGGCCGGAGCCGCCTCGTTCGCGTGCGAACCCCGGACTTCTCCTCGACAGCACGGCTTTGCGAGCCCGTGCAAAGGCGTGAAGAAGAGGCCGATAATGCGAAATCGCAGGCGGGTTGTGACTGGCGGAGTGCAGGGAGACGCAGGACGGGGACGCACTTCCGACGGTTCGGGGGAGTGACGGGCGTCGGGCTCGTCCAATGAGATCGCAGGGTGAGAGAGCGTTGCCTCGATTGCCACCCTGAAAACGTGGAGATTCGAGATGATGCATGAATGCCAAGGGATGAATGATTAATGATTATAGTCAATCAAACAAAGTAGCCATCTGTTGGCTTGTGTTTGTGTGTGTGTAGCTTATCAATATAGGAGAGTCATCAATAATGTCACCAAACCTTACAAGTAAATGTTTACAGTACTATAAATAATCAGGACTTAAATAAACCATTACATCTAACAAAGCACATTTCACAAACGAGTTTGATCATTCATAATTTACACACTCTTAATGTTAAGGCTACAAAATATAAACATTTAAATTAGAAATGCACAGATATATTGTCAAATAATCGGTATTGCCGTTAAAAGCATTTTTTTAAAACACTGTCAGCTAACTATATAATTTGAGATCTATGTTTAGCAAATGTATAAAAAACCATCACTAGTTTAATGTTCAATATTAATGGTCATTACATGAATAAATAGCATTCAAAAAAATTTATTTTCAGAATTTTGTTAATGCAAGTAAATATAAACAACAAACTATCGGTATTGGCATCAGCATCGGCCAATATCACTGTTGACTAATCGGCTGTCGGTATCGGTGGACAAATCTCTAATATAAATAAATATTATAAAAAAAAAAAAATATATATATATATATATATATATATATATATATATAAATTATAAATAAATTATTATATAAAAATTAAATAAATTATTATTTATTTATTTATATAATATCATTATAAATTATCATTATATATATTATCATTATAAATAAATAAATTATATAAATAAATTATATAAATTATTATTATATATAAATATATATAAAATAGGTGCATCTCTAATATAAATATATATTACATATTACATACTATTGAATAAAAATAAAATACACTGCAGATCACTTATTTGAAAGAAGGAAAATAATATTTTTTTGTTCAAAAGATGTATGAAGGAACACAAACATGCACAAACTGTGATTTAATGTTAGCCTATAATTTTCTTTATCTTTCAAATTCAAGCGAATATGACATGTGATGTGTTGCCTTGTCATATGCGGCCTTGTCTTTAAGTTTGTTCAAAATGGCCTTTCATGTGTCTATTTATGTCCAAACAAAGAAGTATTGTCTATGAGATTTTTACAACTTGCCATTGCCGACGGTGATTTCACTGCACTAAGATGGATACTGGCATTTTGGGGGTGGAATGAAGTAAACTTTAAGACCCTCAAAGTGCCCTAAATGGCCACTTCTATTCATGCTACACAGAGCCTATACACACTCATAAACCCTCCACTATCAATGTCTCAAAGGGGCATTCATTTTCCTCCTACTGGTGATGTCATCATTTGGAGTCACACCACATGCTAGACTCATGTGAGACCGTGTAGTATAAGCTTGAACATCCTTGACCAATGTCGTTGTAGGCTGAGAATGAGCCCTGGGGAAATGTCCCAGTGTCCAAACAAAATCACCATTCATCCTGTAGCAGACATCACTCATCTAATTATTGTGGCTGAAACAAAGGATACAGAGCTGATAGAAAAGAGCTGATACACCATAGCCGGAGAGTTGAATGCATTAAAGTGTGTTTAGGCTTCTGGCTAATTTATTAGTTATTCTTACATATTTTTCTTCTTTAATTTTTGTCAAAAGGTAAAAGCAATAAATACAACTGCTTTATGTTTCTGATACAGTAGTAAGTTAAATCAGTAATATTATTTAAAAAAGCAAAAGGGCAGTAGCTCAGTACTTCATAGTGGTGTGAATACAGCGAAACTGTGTTGCGAATTAGATTTATTGAGAAGCAATGATGGCTTAAAAGATTCAAGCAGGCTAAAATAGGAGTTAAAGTTTGTACTAAGAGCATCTTTAATGGTATTACGTTGTACAGTATTGGAAAATATTATCATGGCTATGCAACTTTATCCTACAAACATTTTTATTTTTATAAATTGAATTGATTTATATAAACATGTATGATTCACTTAACAATCTAAGGTTGCTAACAGATAAGATGTTTGAACAATATAAGGAGAGTATCATCTAAAGACTTATATAGACACTGCCATCTACTGGCTTTTATAGAAACGAATCGTGGACCTTGATTTAAATTTTTATTTAATCAACCTATTTATGAAATGTTAATATGAATAGTTTAATAATTACTAATTAATATAAATAGTATTAATTCACTAATAAAAATAAGTTTTTAATTCACTTAGGATCGCCATCAAATAAACAAAAGCTTCCTGAATTAAATGTCTAAGATGGATGCATTAATAAATGAGTTTAATAAATATAGCATATAAACACGCCAATGGGTAGCACACATAAATTATTAAAAGTTCATTACAGTTTTTACATATATACATATATATATATATGTATTACAATGTAATAAGTGAATCCGGATGTTATTGTTGTAATGGAAATTCCATGCACAAGATGGCGCTTTTGTAAGACTAATAAGAGACCCTCGATAAAGGCTGTAACTTTTCAACGTGTCACGTTTTAATATAAAGAGATTTTTTATCATTTTTATTTGTTAGTGATGTAACAAACGCACACTTGTACACTTTTATTTATTTTATTTTTACAATTTTAACTCTTTATTATATTTATTTATTAGTATTTATTAGTTTGTTTGTTTACTGGATTACAATGAACAAAAATGCCAGTTCACCGAGTTTAAAATAAATATTTAAAATAAATTTTTAAAGCAATAACAAATACATTTCTTTATAAACATACCTGAGTCAAAAGTAAAAATGAAGACTTTTATGAAGAATAAAACTGTTAAATTATCACGTCAATGCATTTATAGACAATAAATAGCCCAATAAGAAAATTAAAAGTATAAACGCCCTTTTACGCAGCTCGTGGTGAATAAGTTTAACGCTGCTAAATTTAAGTAAGTTTTCTAAATAAATTAATAATAATAATAAAAACAATGTAAT
This sequence comes from Paramisgurnus dabryanus, assembly GCF_030506205.2. NCBI lineage: Eukaryota > Metazoa > Chordata > Actinopteri > Cypriniformes > Cobitidae > Paramisgurnus > Paramisgurnus dabryanus. The sequence goes on along the minus strand of NC_133356.1, from coordinate 25,819,685 downwards.
GAAATGATATCGATATCCGCATATTGGCTGAGCACCCCACTCTGCATTGGAATGTTTGGGCAAGGTATAGGCCTAATTATTCCCACTTTGTATTCACATCCACGTTTGACGTTTCAACCAGCTGTGTGCGTGCGTGTGTGTGGATGATGCTCGAGCATACAGCGGGGACCAGGGCCGCTCCAGTGCCGCACTCACACTGAACCCTCTCCGCGCGCACCAGCTGACGTGTTTTGCGCATTTCCTGCAGCAGCCTTCAGACACACACAGTCGGGAGAAAAAGAGGCAGGTCTGCAGGAAACCGAGTACACACAGACAAAAACGATCCTGAGAGACCCACGACAGTACGGAACCCTTGAAAACCACCATTCTCCTATCTATCTGGTGTGAATGTAAGAAGCTTTGCGGGGAAAACTTTCCTCGCGTTACGCGGAGGAGACCTGGCTGGACAAACGCATCCCCCGTGCTCCAGCCAGAAGAGGGGAACACGGGAGAGGTTCGTGGTTCACCAGAAGGACTTCGAGCATTTGTTTCAGGCTTATTTTAAGGTGTGGAATGCTATCTGACCGTTTTAACCCCAACTTACATTGCTCATTGTCGCCTGGGGGTTTGGGGAGCTTCAACATCAGGGTGTTCACAGATCACAGCAACAGATTCCCTGACATTGGCTGGACCTTCTTGAAAATACACTTTGCATGCGAAGAAAGGCATTCACACGTTTCATAACGAGAACACAAACCAGCAGCGGACAACTAGTTGAATAATTAACCAGGCGCTGAAGCGGAATATTGTTGGAAAAGTGGCTGACTCGGTAACGCCATGGTGGTTTTCAACGGTCTGTTGAAGATCAAGATCTGCGAGGCTCTGGACCTGAAGCCCACAGCCTGGTCTCTGAGACACGCCGTCGGACCCAAGACGCAGACCTTTCTGCTGGACACCTACATAGCCCTGAACGTGGACGATTTTCGCGTGGGTCAGACCTCGACCAAGCAGAGGACGAACAGTCCCGCCTGGCACGATGAGTTTGTGACGGAGGTGCACGACGGCCGCAAGATCGAGCTGTCCGTGTTTCACGACGCGCCGATTGGATACGACGATTTTGTGGCCAACTGCACCATTCAGTTCGAGGAATTGCTGCATAACGACAGCAAACACTTCGAGGACTGGGTAATGTTTTTTTTCATTGGCAGAAGCAAACATATTCACAATATAAATTCACTCTCACTCTTCAACGTCTACTGCAGTGTCTTCTCTTGAATGTTTTTTAACATCACTGTGGTCTTGCGCAAGCAGCAGGTGTGCGTATTGCTTTTCTCTGATGCCACCTGCATCATTTCTGCAGTAAAGGGCTCAGATGAATGCTTAGATAAACCCCGGTTGCATAGAGACGGTAGAGGTGCTTTGCTGCTTGTCATAAATATTTCTGCAGCTGCATAGAGCCATGCAGTCTTCCTACGTGTTTCAGGGTATAGTGTCTGTCCTATAATTGGAAAAATGATCACGACCTGAAAAGTGAAAATGGCCAACATAAAAAAGTATTGTAGTATACTATACGATTTACTATAGTAAACCTGTATAGCTCAGTGGTAGAGGATTGCACAGCACAAAATGTCATGGGCTTGAACCCTGGGAAGAGACAAACTGAAAAGTGTATATCTTGTAATGCACCAAAAGTCACATTGGACAAAAATGTCTGGCAAGTTGTAAATGCAAACTGTGTAAGTCCTAGATACTGTAGTGTTTTTTAACCTAACCATAGTAAACGTGTAGTATATGCACTAGGCCTAAATAAATACATGTTACAGCTATAAAAGTGATTTGTAAGAGAGTCAGGCCTGTTAGAAGGTACCAACTGCACATTTTACAAGGTTTGTATTGTAGTTTGAAGGTTAAAAAATCTGTACCTTAATAGCAAAGTACTAATTGATAGCAATGTAATAAGCATCAGTTGTAATCTTTAAGATTAGACTTTTAGAGGTTACCGGTGGTGATGATGACGTCACGTAACCCATACCACCAAAATATGTTGACCTTGTTGCATTCATAACAAATCACAATTGGGTTTTGATTCTTGAGCATCATTTCATGTAGTGATGAGCAAACCAAGAAGTCAGTTTTCACTATATTTGCCCGGATGTTTTTTTCAAACATGGTCTTCAGTATAAAGGTCGAGTCAAAACTGTACACACAAACAAACCATTCCTTTACCCGTCATCTGATGTCACTGACACTTGTAAAACATCAGCTTATGTATCCTCCTGGGTGCCCGTCCAAATGTCTCAAGTTCAGTCGAGACAACGAATAGAGAATAGAGTAACCCAGTAATAAAACACTACACTGTATCAACAAGGAGCTTATTACAATAATAGTATGTCAATGAAAAATACAGAATACTTCTTTTAAATAGTGCAGAGTAGTTTTTTTGAACATCACTAGATCAGTAATAGTTGTGTGCAGTACAGTATTTGACATGGTTTGGCCTCCTGAGACTATTTTGCTCATTGTAGTCAGGGACAGAGGAAGATCTGAATTATTGATGTACCATCATCAGTTCTGCTGTGATGTTGGTTAGTACTGTATTGTTTCGGCTTTCATGTTGCCATCTCAGATTGGACTGGCACAGGTACTTTAGTGTAGAGAACCAGGACGTCCTTATCTGACCTATTTACACATGGAGTCACATATATAGAGAGGTTGTTCTGAAGGACATGGACCTATTAGTCTAATACAGCAGATATGCACATGATATATTGTATATAAACAGATATATGCATAAATATAATAAACAATGTTGGTAATTTTTCGTAACCCCACTCACTCTTACTTTCTTGCTTAAATTGGTAAAATAACTTTGGATGTGTTTTACTGAGTTTGGTGCATTCTGGGATGTCATTACATTTGTCCAGAGTGACTTTGCATATAATTTGCTAACTATGTAGGCAGCTTATAGGTCTTGGAAGTTGAAAAAGCTTATAGTTACTGTAGGCTAATCTGTATTTAACATCTTTGCACCATTTGATTTTAGGGCAAGACCAATTAATGTTTGTAATTTAGTAGTAAGTAAGGCCTCTGTAAAGTAATTTGCAAACTTCACGCGGTGCTGCAGAGAACGACCGTGAGTTCAAAGTCCAGGTTCCCTTTGTACTTAATCGCTTTGTATGAAGTCGAAAACATGCGTTTGTGGATCAGAGTATAAATTGGGGACTTGCCAGACAACGCTGTCTCATATCATTTCACAGAGGATTGTAAGGAAGTTGAGAAAACTGTGTCGTTCCTTCAACACGTTCGGATTTAACATGTTAAAATGATTACAATTGTCCATATAAACGCAGCTACTGTTGCTTGTGTCGCAAAGCTTCCATTGAAATAGACAAGATTGCTTTGTTCTAGCTGCTGGAAACAATCTGGAAATCTTGCAACAAGTCAGTATAATCTATATTAATGTCTCAAATGAGCTCATTGATTTAATCCAGTCTGGCATTTTATTTCATTACTCCTGGTCAGATGTTTCTGTAAATATTAAGTTCATAGTTATAGTTCAACCAAGGTTAATAGTCCAGCAGACAAACACAGTGCATGAATCGTATTTCAGCAGCCTGTTACCTGCACCGGGATAGTGCAACCGCCCCAGGTTTTTGCAAGATTCTTGACTGTGCATGTCTATGTGTCTGTCACAACAGGCATGATAGCAAAAGAAAACAGCATCTGTCTGTGGGACAGATGTGGACAGGCAGCGCTTGCGCAATTTGGGAGCAATTTGTGTGAGCGTGTTAGTAGGTTATAGAGGTTTGGTTAGGACTGCAAGGATCACTTATTCACACATTTCCCACGAACACACACACATGCCTATTTCAAAGAAAGCCCCTCCTCTATCATGCCTGCACTTGCACGCTGTAAGCTTATTTTGCTCTAAAGGGCACGAAAGTGTTATGTTGTTCATCCCAGGCAGCTCTTCACAGGAGCGTTTCATCTTGACTGAGAGCTCCATGGTGGAGCCAGTTGGAGGTGTGAAAGCTCAGGTCTGCCGGCTGTGTAAACTTAAGAATCCCCCTCTCAACCTCGTGATTTTCCTCTTTTTCATGTTAATAGGTTTTGAACATCTGCTATCTTCTTTCAATATGGACAGATCGGTACAAATCTCTTGACAGTATTAACTGCATCATTATACCACAGGACTGATGAATGCTTTATTCTGATCATCGTGGAATTATTCGAAATATTGCACACTCAATGTGGCACGACGCAAAATGCTGTAGTAATTTGTAGTTTCAAGTGAGTTTTGCAAAATTAAATAAATCACATTGTAGAAGATACTGTAGAGTAAAACTTTTTATTGTTATGTCATACCGAGTGGTAAGGTATAGTGTGAATGAGTGACACTATGAGTCTGTTGGTTTCATTTCATCAGAAAGTTCTTAAAGTCATGTGTTTTTGATTAGTTAGTGGAAACCACTCACTCACTGACTGATTTAGGCGATTCTTGACTCTGGATAATTAATTTCTTTTGACATCTAAAAATGTAATCCAGAAATCATCTTGTATGCACTGCATTTGTGGTCAATCTAGTCATTTACATTTACTTCAGATGAATAACCAGATTCTGCTTTGCAGCACGTCCTAAAACTAGACAAATGAGAGAGGATCACATGGTGAGGGGAGGGTCAGTGACAAAAACGGTTTGGCAAGATAAGAAATTCAAAAATCTTTTTAAAACCAGTTTTAAAGGCATGCATCAGGTATATTTCAATGCACATAGTGTATTTTTGTTGATTTTATGCAATAAAAAATTACATGTGCACAATTTTTATGAAGTTAAAATTGAATGGACCTGAAAATTTCAAATTTTGTAACCACCAATTGCGCCAAAGAATGAGAAATATAAAATATTTTATCGACTTTGATGGCATGCAAGCATAATCATAAAAAAATAATTTTAAAATGTCACATTATTACTAAATGTACATTTTTATGCGTTTTTGTAATATTTGGCCGGACATATGTTGAAAACAGCTGTGTTTTCTAAATAATCTTTGACAAATAATGTAAAAATGTATGTAAAAAAATCATATCACACTAAACTAGATGCTTATTTTTATTCCACATTTTTTTTGAATATATTTATATTTCCATTAAACACAGACCGGTTACACCACGTTGACATTTTTGCAATTATCCCCCAAATATTCTTTCAAAATGAAATAAAACCAGACATTTTAGACATGGTCCTCAAAAAAGAGAATGTATGCAAGTAATCTGCAAATTTATTTGCATTTAATTGAACCATACGGACACAAAATAATAAACGTCACGTCATTGATCCGGGAACAAAATTAAACTTTTAAAAATGTAAAAAAGAAAGAAGGGAGTCCAGAAGCTTTATGACATGAGACGAAAAATAAAAACAAAATTGACATAGTCATATTAACTGTAGTCTCACATAGCTACTGAAGGTTTGGGAACCATGGCCACTTTGAATGGCCAAGGACCGCCCAAGAGCCAAGCGACCAATCACGTTTGGCTTTGTGCCACATCATGTTTAGTCATGTTTAGGGGCGTGGAGGTTTCCCACAATAGCAGACCTGTGTTTTTCTCTAAAGTTTATAACAATAACAATATAAAATATCTTACATAATACTTTTAAAAATGCAGCGTTTATTTGATCTCTGACACACGTCACAAATCATGTGTAATTTTAACCAATCAGAGGATGACTTTGAATCTGCTGAAGTGTTCAGACCAATTCAACCCATGGTCCATAGGCCTGGTGTCTGAGGTGGAGATTGTATTAACAGTAAGAGACATTGTTCTGTTAGTCAAATGTCAACACATTAGTAAATGAAACCTTGGGGAACCTTACATCTTATTTGCATCAATTTGCATCATACACACAACAAAAATTAGACGGTAAAGAAATAGAGAGGAATAAGAATTATAAGGAGCAAAAAACTGAACTTTAAAAAAAATAACGTATCAGTATTGTAATACTGTCAATGATGCACTTTCCAGTCATCTATCACCAATCACCCAGCCATCTTAACTTCAGAAATTCTTGTTCTTATACATTTTACAAACCTGTATAAATGTCTTTGTTCTGATCAACACAAGAAGATATTTTGGTGAATGTTAGTACCCAAACCGATAATGAGCTCCACTTACTTCCTGCATGGAAGTCATGGGGCCTCTGATCAGGTTTGGTTACAAACTTTCCTCAAAATATCTTCTTGTGTTGATCAGAACAAAGACATTTTTACAGGTTTGTAACAACATAAGAGTAAGTAAATGATGACAAACTTTTCATTTTTGGGTGAACTATCCCTTTAAGCATCCCAGATTTCTTAGTTTAGCCTGACCAATCATACTTTGTGATCCTAAAATGTGCTAAATCCTAACATACTCCGCTATTTGTTGTACACATGTTTTAGTATGAGATTTAGTTTTAGTAATCAGAGTAGTAGCAAGGCCATAACCACACCTTGAACATTGGGGGGACCAAAACATTTAAAAGATGAATCGTTTTTCATTTCAGTGAAGTTCAGCACCTATATGCAGTCCTTGGTCGTGCCTTGGCTGGTTTGTTACAACACTCACCTGAACAAAATGCCTTTGTTCATGATTGTTTTCGTATTCATGTTACAGTATATACACCACCTACAAGCCACTGCATGTGATTCTGAACATTTCCAGACCTGTGCATAGTTGTATTTAAAGAATCTCTTAAAGGGATAGTTCACCCAAAAATGAAAATAATGTCATTAATGACTCACCCTCATGTATACAGGTTTGAAACAACAAACGGGTGTGTAAATGATGACAGAAGTTTCATTTTTGGGAGAATTATCCCTTTAAGCCACAGAGATGTTAAAGGTATAGTTCACCCCAAAATGAAAATAATGTCATTAAAGACTCATTTTCATGTCATTCCAAACTCGTAAGACCTCCGTTCATCTTCGGAACACAGTTTAAGATGTTTTAGATTCAGTTCAAGAGCTTGTTAATCCTTCATTGAAAATCTACATACGGTATACTGTCCATGTCCAGAAAGGTAATAAAAACATCATTAAAGTAGTCCATGTGACATCAGTGGGTCAGTTAGAACAAAGACTATAGAAGCACAAGAGGTGAAACTCAATAGAACGTTCCATTGCAACACGAGCGCCCAGCAGCAGCCCCACAAATCCGCCATTTTGGAATGAAAGCGACTCGGGAGTCAACTAGAAGTGATGGCAATATCAGCTACTTTGTACATTAAAAGATCAAATTCAAACTGAATGATGATAACACAGAATAACATACATCAGACCGGTGATCATTAATCCCTTTTTACAACTTATTTTCAGATATTTAGACAAGTCTTCCACTTTTATATAGGCTAATTTTACATACAAACATACCGACATAAACACAGCCACGGTCCAAAAGTGGCAATTATAGGATAACCGACAGAACAATGCATCATGTTCTATATGATTATAATGTTTGTAGCGGGATCCAGGGGATTAATATGTACAAAATATATGTCATACCAAGTGTAGCTGGTAACTAATAATAGTAGTAAATGTGTAAAGTAGCATACTGTAAAATAGAATTACATAATAAAGCAAGAAAAAAATACCTCAAATGTGTTTCTATTTAATGATTGGATTCCACAACTGATAACAACAACAACACAACACATACATACAAGACAATGCAGCATTTCGTGTAGGTGTAGCAAGTGAACAAAATTTCAATTTAAGAAACTTACTATTGCGTTTCTGATTTGGCTGTGAGATTCGCTTAGAATGAATTGAGAATGAATTGGCTGTGAGAATTTTCATTCCAAAATGGCGGCCGCGCTACTGAAGCGCCACCTAGTGACTGTTGCCAAAAACGAATGAGAGTTTTCCCTCTTGTGCTTCTATACTCTTTGGTTAGAATGTGTTGAAGCATCGAAAATACATGTTGGTCCAAAAATATCAAAAATTACGACTTATTCACCATCGTCTATTCGTCTTCTCTTCTGCGTCTGTTGTGAAGCGGATGCGTGAGACTAAAGTCACGTGACTGCTGTGATGCGGATCACGTGTTATCCACAGACATGGATGTTTGCGAAGCTTTTTTTTCAAACTTACAGCGTGTGTCTCCTTCAGACTGTAAACGAAGTTGGGGCGCACCAGATAACACGTCAGCCGTGTTGTACGTCATCCGCATCACTGCAGTCACGTGACTTTAGTCTCGCGCATGCGCTTCACAGCAGACCTGGAACAGAAGACAATGCTGAATAAAGTCATAATTTTTGTTATTTTTAGACCAAAATGTATTTTTGATGCTTTAACACATTCTAACTGACACACTGATGTCACATGAACTACTTTGATGATGTTTTTATTACCTTTCTGGACAGTTTACCATACCTAGATTTTTAATGAAGGGTTAACAAGCTCTCGGACTAAATCTAAAACATCTTAAAAACTGTGTTCCGAAGATGAACAGAGGTCTTACGAGTTTGGAACAACATGAGGGTGAGGCATTAATGACATTATTTTCATTTTTGTATGAACTATCCCTTTAACATCTCTGTGGCTTAAAGGGATAGTTCACCCAAAAATAAAACTTCTGTCATCATTTACTTACCCTATTGTTGTTTCAAACCTGTATACATTTCTTTCCACATACATAATTGTTTTCCTATAGAAGTCAATGGAACTCCCACTTTCTGGTTGATTTAATATATATGCCTTTGTGTTCAGCACAGTTATAAACAAACGTCAAGCTGTCTAAGACAGAGGGCTTAAGGCGGGCTTCGACTCAGACTTCAGACAACCCCCAGACTACTTAATAATTCAATAATAAATTAAAATAAATATTATTGACTTGGTTGTGTGATGCCCAAAAGATTCTCACAGCTGTGAAACAGCTGAATGAAATTAAAAAGGTCTTCTTTAACCTTTCTTTACTGCGCTGTGTGTAAAATATGATTAAAAGTAATTACAGCAATTGGAATATTCACATATACAGAGACAGGGGTGTGTCAAGAGGGGAGGTTCTGGCAACTCCTAAAACTTGATTGGTCACCAACCATATTTACTGATCTTGTGACCCTGTCTGTGAAATCCAGGCTAAATTTTAAGATGAGGTGCATCAAAGTTTCATTTTACTCATTGATTTTAAATTAACTTCAATTTATTGAACAACGAATGGTTTTGTTTTATTATATTATACTGTGTGGTATGAAATTGTAATTCTGTGGGAAACAGTATTGTCTAAAGTGAAACTTTAGGTTGTGATGAAGAGTGACAACTTTACAGTTTACAAGATGCGCCTCAAATAGTTTGCTAGTGTGTATTGAATTATTTATTTGTTACATTTACATTTTAATACATTCGGCAGATGCTTTTATCCAAAGTGACTTACAGTGCTTTACAAGGTATACATTTTTATCAGTATGTGTGTTCCCTGGGGATCAACCATTGGTCTTTTGAGCTGCTAACAAAACATTTTCCTACCAATTGAGCTCCAGGAACCTTTGTTGCTATTGTTTAGTAATTTTTGACAGTATTGGTGGGTCTTGTTTGAAAAAATATTGTATGTAGGTCATTTATTGATTGATGTAATTGCCCTCAAAGGAACATCTGGTCTACAGAAATAAATCACATCAGCTGATCGACTGCAGTGAAATTAAATTAAGACTTTTGATTAAGACTTCTCAGATGTTTCTCCTGAAATGATGATCCCATTACGGTGTCTCCTAGAAATCTAAAAGAGATTTGAACAATGCCTTAGACTGTGGTTAGATTTGCAAACCGAAAGCAGAAATGTAAATATGTTAATTTACTTCAAACTTTATTTGAAAATTATATTAACTATATCAACCTTTTTCATACCTTTATATTAGGGCTGGGTTTCGATTCAAATTTCAAGAATCGATTCGATTCCGATTCTCAAGATCTTGAATCGATTATCATTGTTCGATTCGATTCGATCCGATCTGATCCCATCTTCGAGATTTAGATAAGTGTTTTTAAAAAAAAGCCCGAAATGGTGCAAGATAGGGGAGGGATGACCAAAAATCTATTCCACAGAATGAGTCATTTTATTTCATGGTAACTGTATATTTCATAATATACATGTTTTTCAGTTTATATTGTTTTTGGATTATAAAAATGTGCAGTTATTTGCCACTCACTCTAGCTTTTAACTGCTCACCACAGTTTTAAAATATGGACAATTTAAAGTAAATAATGTTAAAGTGAAAATGCCCAGAGGATAACAACAAGTCTTGATAGACAGAATCTTGTTTTTAATTGAGTTATTAATTTTGTAGACTATTGAAGCTATAGTATGCATTGTATTTTGTATTTATGCATACATTACATAAAAAAATAGGCAGTATGTAAAATGAACAGGTATAAATATATGCACAAACCTACAGACAGGATAAATACCTGTATATGAGAGTCGGAGCTCTAGATATATATATTATGACGGGTGCTATAATGTGATGAAGTCTGTTTTAAGGTCTTGATGCTCTTTAATTTCTATTAGACCTTAACATTTGCGTCTCTTTCTCGTCTTTCTGATCAAAGATGTTTGTACTATAAGCGAATTAGGCGTCAAACTAATGCTCCAGCAGCGCACGTGTCACTGATATAAATGCAAGTTTTGTCTTAGCTTGCTTAAAGTTCAGAAAACTTTACAACTATAAGCATCATGTGTAAGAAGAACTCTTTATTTGGTGTCCCGTTGCGCGCGCCTCAAGAAACCTCTGCCCGTCAGAGACCGGCTGCATGAGCACAGAGGGAGGGACAGAGAGAGTTTCGCTGGAGACCTGCGGTGGATTTACTGGCGCTTATTATAAAAATAACACAAATAACTCGTATATTTGTTATGAGTGGATTATTTTACATATAGATCGCAGCTTTGAGCATTTCTAGAGTTTTCAAAACAACCGCTTGCTTAACGTTACTGACTGCTATGTTCGTTGTTTTAATGTCCTTCCACCTCGCGCGCATGCGTGAATTCAATGACGCGGCAAGTTTAAGTTATTAATTAATAAATCGATTCTCTAGTTAAGGATCGATCTTTAGAAATAAACATGAAAATCGATTCAGAATCGATGAATCGATTTTTTCAACACAGCCCTACTTTATATTCTTACCATATGTCTACAGTTGTTTCATTTGTGTCTATTTCTGTGTGTCCTAAGAATTTTTGGAAGTTACACTGTAAAAAATTTGCTTAAATGAAACATTTAGGGACAGATTTACTATACGGGGCAAATTAGCCCAAGAGCACCATTCTAAAAAAGCGCCGATGGGAGTGGTAATATATGCAGGTTATTTACTAAAAAGGGGCAACAACTGATTTCCAAAATGACCAACGCAATCTACTAAGAGCAGCACAAATTAGAGCATAGCTGATTCTCAGGTGGGTGATCTACTAACACCTGATTAGGGATCGACCGGTATGGATTTTTTAGTGCAGATACCGATTTTTGTTTCATCAGCCTTAGCCAATGACCGATACAGGCCAGAGGCGTCATGCCCATTCAAACTGAGGGGGCATGTGTCCCCTTGGTTTTTTGAGCCAAATGGATTTTGCTTGCAACCTCAAAATCAAAGAAGCGTCCATTAATCTGTTATTTGACTTTTAATCTGTTTAATATGCACTATTATCAATTCTGTGCTGCATCCTTGTCACTTTTCAGAGATTTTTGCCATTTTGATGATGTTTTGATCGTGTTACATTACTTTATTCTGGCGGCAGGCGCTGCAGACAGCGCGGTCGCAGACGTCATTGGCGTCTGAGCGCGCTCACGAGCTCTTTGCTGTTGGTGCTGCATTTTGCTATTTGAGGAATTGTAAGAAATGCTCACAACATTTCCAAACCACAGTACAGTAATGTGCAGTTAACCTCCTCTGTGTAAAAAATGTATGGTTTAAAATGTGACAGTCTCGACATTATATTAGTAGAGATTTCTAGATTAATCTTGGTACAACGCCAAAGTTCACCAGAGTTCACGGGGACGCGAAATCACACATGCTCACATATGAGGTAAAATTTGATGCAATAATGCGTTCCTCTAATAATTTTATCTACATTTTTTTACATCATTTTTGAAAATTAAAATCAATCACGTGGCTATAGCTTATGTCATTTTCATGGTTTATATACTTAATGGATTTAAAATTACTTTAATTTTATAGGATAATGCAGTTGTTGTGCAAAATGCATTAATGACACAATTAAACTATTATTAAAACTTAAATAAATAAAACATGCCGTTTCAGATGTAAATATGATATCAATATGTAATTATTCTGATTGAATAGTATTTGGTATGAAAGTTATTCAACACTTTAATTTTGGAGGTTTTTGCATGAAAGAAGGGGTGTTCAGATTGTTAGGCATGTAAATGCCATTAAAAAAACTGAAAGCTCTATAATATTTCGTTTGATGTCTGTACATGCACATATTTCTGTGAGCTGTGCACACTGTGCCCCCTTAAAAAAACTGGTGCATGACGCCCCTGATACAGGCTGCCGATTTTCTTGAGCCGATATTTGGAGCCGATACTGCTTTTGCTCACTCAATTTACATAAAAAAATTACACAACGATGCCAAATGTTACAAGTCTCAATTTAAAAAGTAACTTTTATTGAACTTGAAAAAAAATATATTTAACAAATAGTAAAAATGGTGAGGGTGCTATGGAACCATGAACTGCACTCTCCACAATGACAATGACAAGGAACTATCTGCAAAGGATATTGATTTCTAGCATTTTACTACTACAAATATATATTTAGAGATGATAAATAAAAACCCGCTTTGTCCAGCTATGATCAGCTGTTAGACCGAGCTTTCAATGTTGTCATGGAAAGGTTGGTTGTTTTTAGTCACATGACCTGCGATCGCTTGCGGCTTCCAGCACTCTGTATGTAAATAATGGCGGAAAAAATCAGCGAACACAGCAGCCACGTATCGGCTGATACGATACACAAACCGGGCAAAATCGCAAAAATCGGCCAGATATATCTGTCTATCACTACACTTGATGCGCTTGAGTTTAGCACCATGGACATCTCAGCTGAAAATTTGGTGTGTGAAATCCCAGCTAATGAAGCCAAAGTACACTGAAAAAAAAGAAAAATGAAGGTTTACAAGAAGTTTTGAAACGCCTGCTATTATGTGACTTCTCCTGTGGCTCAAATACAAAATAACATGGCTTGGCAAACAATATTTTTGAATAATGTTCTTTTGCCATTAAAAATAAACTCTTACATGTAGAAAAATTACCATATAGCAAATACCAGTAAAATCCACTGATCTACAGAAATGACTGGATTGCTCATGACGTGTATGCTGTGCTGTTGCTGCAATTATTAAACAAAGCTGTGTGATATCTAGACCAAGGGGGCCTGTACAGCGTTTAAACCAAGGGGCAACCTTCCGATCTCTCTGATGAAGCCAATACAGAAGTGTCTTAGGGACCAATCACACCAAACGCGTTTATGGCAGTAGCAGGCGCCTTTTTTGAATGATATTCTATGGGCAGTGAGCGAATACAATGCACTGGTTGGTTGTTGTAATATTTGTCCCGCCCCTTCTCCACTGTGATTGGACAGCAGAGTGAAAAGTGACATTTACCTGAAGTTGAATTTTTGAAAGAAAAAAATTTCAACTATGGGCCACTAGATAGCATTCTTCTTATCTCTGAACTTAAACCATTTTAGGAAGCACTAGCATAGGGGCACGTTAATTGTTTTTGCAAAGGTTTGCATATGGTGGTGTCTTCTCAGCTTTCCTAAAATTTTATCCTATTATATTCCTAAAATAGAAAATACCCCAATATATACCAATAGTATCTGTCTGCGGACTGCAAGACAGGGGTGTAACAGGACCGGGGTGTAACTTGAAGCAGGGGGCGTTACTTGATGTCCAAATCACACAGAACCACATAAAATGTCAAAATGAAATGTTGTTGACAAGATGGCAGCTGGTATATACTCAGCGGTATGATTATTTTCTACAGATAACAGTTTAAATTGTAGTGTGTAAGTCATTTCAGCATTTCATTTCATGGTTCTGGCTCGATGGGATACTATACTGCCTAAATCCTATGAGATGTTGGGTTTAGGGTTAGGTTTGAGGGTAGGATAGGATGAAAACAATGGTTCTGGCTCGATGGGACACAATACTGCCTAAATCCTGTGAGATGTTGGGTTTAGGGTTAGGTTTGGAGTAGGAGAAAAACAGTGCTCATCCGGTGAGTTTTCACAACATTTCGCCATTTGCTGTATCGTACTTTAGACAGATTTGGACAACGTCAAGTTATGTACCTGTTTTGCAGTCTGCAGTTTTACAGCATTACAATGCAGTGCAACATATTGCATCGCAAACCTTGAGATTCTTGCCAATACACAGCCCTAATAGCAGTGCAAAGGTCATGGGTTTGATCCCAGGGAACCTACAACTGATCAAATGTATCACTTAGATGAATTAAAATGATTCATAAGAGAATTCTGGCATTAGTGCAACACCAGCTTCCTTAAGTAACATTTTAGTTAAAAACACTAAAAAGACTTAAAACAAACTAATCTTGAGAAACACATTATTCCATCCTTAAATCTGATTAGATGAGTCACAACTTTAGAAACAACTAAACACTCATAACTAAATCTGCTCCGCTGTCTTTGCACAAGAGTGATCTTATATTTATATACTCAAAATGGCACTGAACTAAGGCAGTCACAACAAATATAAAATCTGTCTGAATTGACAGGACCCTTTCTTAGCTTGACCTTGTTTCCCTGAGGGGCCCGACAGAGGGGTGGACAGTAGTATCCTCCCGGTAGCCCCCGGAGGAAACAGGGGCCGGGGTACTGCCGGGCCGATACTAAAAATATCAGCGGTGCGTTTGAGTCACACGGTAGCCTGGGCTTCCTGTTTTCACTCTCCCACATTTACTTCCCAGTGAGATGGGGTGATCAAGACACACATGTACATGCTTATCAATGTTGATTTCCACAGAAACTTAAGTGAAGATGGGAATTGTAGGCCGAATGTAATGAAGCTTTGCTTCTCTGTGTGTCTGGTGCTACCTCTGACTGGTTTTGCAAAAAATTCTTCAGACAAAATCAGATCAAATGAGACACATTTGAAATGAATAAATGTTTACATGCAACTCAAAGCCTCATGTAAGATGTCACAATCATCTTTATTATAACACGGTATGGTGAAATTAAAATTCAAAGACATGGTTTTCTGCGTTTGAAAATATAAAACTGCACACCATGCAAGCTGGTTGGAAAGCTTACGTCTGACCTCAGTGTACATTTCATTCCGATATAGACGGTATTGTCTCATCCCATATCCCACTGGGAAAAATACTGATACATTACCAAAACTCGATTTATTAATGATAAGAAAAATGTATAGGTTTAATGCACTTTGGATAAAAGCATCTGACAAATAAGGAAATGTAAAGGCCTTAGGCGTCTGAGTTGTTTGTATTCAGTGTATTTGTTTTCTGATACCTTGGGTAATACCTGTTAAAAAGGAACGTGTCATATATCAAGTGCTTTGTATCTCAAGTACCTACTTTGTTAAACAAACTTTCATCTCTGTCTCGACAATTAGATTTGTTGATTGTAGATTAAGATTTACACAACAGCTGTATTCCTGTAATTCGATGAGGAGGAACATGTTTTCTCAAGTTCACATTCTTTAGATAACAAAATGACTTCTGAAGAATCCCCAGACACTAAAAACAAGAAAGATAATGCTCAAGAGGAGCATCCATAAAGGACTTCTGTTGTGAGGTTGTTTGTGTGGGCAGGAGCTTTAATTAAAGATGACAGATGTTGTTGGTCTTGGGGTTGTTTCAGACAGCATGACTTGAGTTTATACTCATGTGATCTCTGACTTCTTTTGCTCCTTAAGTAAATTTACATGAATGTACTAACTAGTTCCTTGAAGAGAACTACAAGAAATGCAGTGTAAGAATGGCCATTGATGCTTGAAAGCGCCCTATGAGCTTTAAGCATTAACAAATCAGAAACATATGGTGAAAAACTTTTTTAAGTAAAATTTATCCCTTAAATTTCAAGTTCAATTTACCTAATCTACTTAATAGATGAAACATTTGTTAAATAATTAAGTTAATGTCACTTAATTATTTTTATTTTAGAAGTTAGATTTATTTTAATCGTTTTGGTAAAGTCTGTTACTTTTTAAATACTGAAGCATTGCTGTCCTGAAAATATTAAATAAAACTGTTGTAGGGTGGCTTGTATTTACTGCCTGTTAATTTTTTGTTGTATGGACTTAGTTACTCTTAGTATTATAAATGACATATATAACACAAAATTGAATAAACGTAGTCATTGAATAAACTTTGATTCTTCACAGAAACACACAAAACTGCATTTTTGATACGAATTGTCAGTACTGTGGAGAGAAATACAATAAAATGTGTAGAACAGGGTTCATGTTAAAGGCGCTCTAAGCGAATCTGTTGACGTTTGAAGTGTTTGAAGCGTAGCTAACTCCTCCCTCCCCCGAAACTATGATGCTTTTTTGGTAACAGCCACTAGTTGGTGCATCGGTAGCGCGGCCGCCATTTTGGAATGACAATTCTCACAGCCAATTCATTCTCAATTCAATCCATTTTATGCTACTTTACACATTTATTAGTTACTAGCTACACTTGGTATGAAATATATTTTGTACATATTAATCCCCTGGATCCCACGGCAAACATGATAATCTTATAGAACATGATGCATTGCTATGTCTGTTATCCTATAATTGCCACTTTTGGACAGTGGCTGTTTTTTTTTTGTTTCACTTAACCCAGGAGTGGGGAACCCTGGGTCCTGGAGGGCCACTGTCCTGCAGAGTTTAGTTCCAACCTTAGCCAAACACACCTGCATTTAATTTCCAAGTAATCCTGAAGACTTTAATTAGATTTTTCAGATGTGTTTAATTAGGGTTGAAACTAAACTCTGCAGGACAGTGGCCCTCCAGGACCAGGGTTCCCCACGCCTGACTTAACCCATTTCATGCAATTCTGATGTATATGTGTTTGTATAAGGAGCCTATGTGTGGGTATATGAGTTTATGTCGTCTGTAGGTATATATGTAAATGTGAGATGTGTTCTATGTTTTTATATTTGTTAGTGTTTATAAATATATTCACACTAACACAATATAAAAACTTGGAGGAAAAGTGGAAGACTTGTCTAAATATCTGAAAATAAACTGTAAAAACTAAGGGATTTGATGATCACTAGTCTGATTGTGTGTTATTCTGTGTTATCATCATTCAGTTTGGATTTGATCTTTAATGTATTTTTTTTACAAAGTAGCTGATATTGCCATTACGACAACAAGAAGCTAGTGGATAGTGTTGGGAAGTCGCTTGTTCGCAAACGACACATCACTTCTAGTCGACTACCGAGTCGCTCTCATTCCAAAATGGCAGATTCGTAGGGCTGCTGCTGGGCGCTGGTGTTGCAATGGAACGTTCTATTGGCTTTCACTTCTTGTCAATATAAGTTCTTTGTTTCGAGTCATGAACGCGCCCAATCCCCACCCCCAAATCCTTCTTGTCGTTTATTGGCTGGAACACTTTGTTATGTTTCCTGGTGGTAGGTTTGACCACTTTGTTTTTGTTGCAGTTTGCAGAGACCGCATTTTTTACAGTGTGTTCAGAGGTCAGGCAGCTAGCAGATAGTGAGGAGATGTTAAAGGAATATTACATTTTCTTAAAAGAAAAATCCAGATAATTTACTCACCACCATGTCATCCAAAATGTTGATGTCTTTCTTTGTTCAGTCGAAAAGAAATTATGTTTTTTGAGGAAAACATTGCAGGATATTTCTCATTTTAATGGACTTTAATAGACACCAACAATTAACACTTACAGTAACTCAACACGTAACGTTCCCAAACGATCCCAAACGAGGCATAAGGGTTTTATCTAGCAAAACGATTGTAATTTTTGACAATAAAAATAACATATATACACTTTTAAAGCACAACTTCTCATCTAGATCCGGTCCAGCGCGACCTAACGTAAATGCGTAGTGACGTAGGGAGGTCACGTGTTACATATATAAAGCGCACATTTGCAGACCATTGTAAACAATAAACTGACACAAAGACATTAATTAGTATCAGTTGACATACAACAACGTAGGAACGGTCCTCTTTCTCAACACTTGTAAACACTGGGGCGGAGTTTCGCATTCGTCCTCTATGACCTCTTGACGTCATGACGTATTGCGTGGGGTCACATGGCGCATCACGACCGGATCTTAACGAGAAGTTGTGCTTTAAAAGTGTATATTTGTTATTTTTATTGTCAAAAATGACAATCGTTTCGCTAGATTAGACCCTTATGCCTCGTTTGGGATCGTTTATAGACCTTTGAAACTCCGTTGAAAAAAACTGTTACGTGTTGATTTAGAGGTTAATTGTTGGTGTCTATTAAAGTCCATTAAAATGAGAAAAATCCTGCAATGTTTTCCTCAAAAAATATAATTTCTTCTTGACTGAACAAAGAAAGAAATTAACATTTTGGATGACATGGTGGTGAGTAAATTATCTGGATTTTTCTTTTAAGAAAATGGAATATTCCTTTAACTGTATGAAACAAAAAAAATGTATGGCCTAAAACACGTGAATTCGCTTAGAGCACCTCTCACCTGAATGGTGACTTCAGAAATGTATGATTTACAACAAAACAACATTAACAATATAAGAGCTTAAACCTCTATGATATTTAATTAACAAATATTTAAAGGTGTAGCGGAGGATTTTCTCGAATTTTAGAAAAGAACCGCCTTCTCCACTTTTTTAAATAATGCAATTGCGCAACACTCCTGATTGACAACTAGGAGGACCAATAGTCTTGATGATCCACCCGGAAATAGAAAATCCTCCGCAATACCTTTAAGTGTTTTAATTTTTTATCAGTTTTTATTCAGTGGAAAAGCTTAAATAATCACAATATTTAGGCACAAGGAATTTTGGGTATTTCTTACAACATCAAGCAGTACACGCTATAGTTTTTGATTAAAATTAACGTTTTTAGGACTATGTGCAGTGACTATAAAACAGTCAAATAATACAAGAAAATATATAATAAGACTAGAGCTGGGCATAGATGAATCTAGATTAATCTCATACAAAATAAAAGTAATTTTTTGCATAACATATGACTTTGTGCTATGTGTAATTATTATGTATATATTAATACACACACATTTATGTATGTATTTAAGAAACATTTACTTGTGTATAGATATTTATTTATATTTTTATATATTCTAAATGATTTATAAATAAAAAACGATATTTAAATAAAACATTTCTTAAATGTATATATATGTATGTGTGTGTATTTAAATATACATAATATTTACAAACATCACAAACTCATATATTATGCAAAAAATTACTTTTATTTTGTATGAGATTAATCTAGATTCATCTATGCCCAGCCCTAAATAAGACATACTCTTCTCACACAGTTCATTTTGTAAATTAATGAATTGTTTATATTTTTACTTAGGAAAATCTAGTTCTCAATAATTACTATGTAGAAATGAGGGTTAATCTAATACATTTTAATAAAAAACAAAAAGTATAGTCTATGTTACATATTTTATGTATGATGATTACAATATTGTACTGCAAAAGTGAGTGCAACTTTAGCTTATCTTTTCAGCCTTTTTGTAATGCAATTCAACACCGTGATAATACTGTCTACGTAATAAAAGCTTCATCATTTACCGCAACATGAAAATTTAACACTGGCACAAGCCAAGTGCAGATAATTCATTGAGAAATGTTTGCAGATTTGTGTGCGTTTGAATTTTTTTCAGTCTTAAAAGGAACTTTCTGTGCTGTTTTTTATTGCAGGAAAAACCCAGGACGCAAAAGTGTCCATTTGCTTTCCTATTTAATTTCATTGTTGAATTGTGGAGCAGTTGAAATATTAAGATGCCATTAGTGATTGTTCTTTCCTGTGTGGTATACGGTCATGAAGCAGTCTGAAGACAGAAACAGATAGAATGCATGTCAGGAATGCTTTTAACTATAGGTCTCAGGTTTGAAATATAGCTGTCACCACTTGAAATATCAACTAATTCACATACCAGTGCTTGTAAACATGTTAACACAAGCACGAAACACTAAACAGTCTTGTGTAGAATGTATCGTAGATGTGCAAGTGATGTATCCAGGTGATATTTCAACCAAAACAAGCAACAGGAATAAAGATATATTATATTTTGCAAACAGTATATCGAGTATATGGAGGTTTGGTAATATGTCAGTATTTTTTCCAAGCGGGGTACAGGATAAGACAATACCACCTAAGGCCCTCCTTTGCACAAGTTACAAAAGTTGCCATTGGGACGGTATTAAACCTCTTAGGTGTCACCCCACCCTATTGGAGCTTTCAAACGATATACAGTTTGTCATGATTAGATAAAAATTCACATGCAAACATTGAAGTAAATGTAGACGTCCTGCTGGTGGGACAGTAGTGACATTTAGCAGGATATAAATCTTTTAAGGCACACTCTCTTCATAAATGAATCAATTACTCTCCCTACATAATTTATTTTATAAAACACTGTTTAAATGTCTATTCTGGAGGCTTAGACCTTTCCAACGATATATAGTTTGTAGTGATAGATTAAAATTTACATCAACAATATTGATGCAAACTTAGGTGTCCCGTATTCGGGACGGGGACGCTTAATAGTTTTAAAAGGTCCTAATATGTAATATTTTGGTACAGATATGTACCTTTGAGGTACCAATATGCACTTTTTAGACAGAAACTTTAGCGTAGTTAGCGAACCTTTATTAACTCTTCAATTTCAAGGATTGCAAATGGCAATAGAGTGCCACAGGGATGACTTATTTGTAGGCCAACCCGGAAGTTAGTGGGACACTAGTTTCCTCAACATTCATTTTTCCCATAGCTCTGTGTTTAACAAAAGTTTATGTAAATGAAATGAATACTGTTATGTGTCTTTAACTCTTGTGAGGTTTTTTATATTTAGGTAGCAGAAAAACCTTTTACTAACACCAAAATGATGCCAAATATTCATGTGGTCTTGGACACTAAAGATACATGAAAACATAGAAAATGCAAATCTGTTGGAGCAATATTTATTTCTCTATGGCCAGGACAGGTGTGTGTGTGTTTGTGTTTTATTACATTAGCTGTACAAGTCTGGTGTGTGTCAGCTTTTGCATGAACACACAGTCTGCATACTGTTGTACACAGTGTCATGTGAGATATAAAACACAACCCGTCCCTGTGTCCTGCCCTGACAGCTGTGTCCTCTCACACTAACTCCTGCTCTTTCATTGCATCTTAATTCACTTACTTTTGACACTTCTGACATGTCTCGTTTAAACATTTTCTATTTAACATAATGCCCTTAGCAGTTTTATCCTATATTTTCAACTAATTTATAATATATAAGGTGGACTATAGCATCTCAGAGCATAGAGAAGTTTTGGACAGAATGTGGGATACAGGCAGAAGTGAGGTCAGTGTGACCTGTTTCTTTGTCAATGATTGACAAGGATGAAATAAACACCCTCTTCTTCTTGTTTGTCCATTTGGAGCATGTGCGCACACACATGCGCGTGCAAAAATTGGCCAAGAGACAACACAGAGTTATCAGTTCAACTTCATTGAAGTTTTTTAAATGTGGACATGGATTTGTCGGACATGTGTGAAGGAATTTTTTTATATTTTTTCTTTGGGAAACAAATGAGACATTGATGGATCTAAAGTAACAATATACTGTACACTAGAGCTACTACTGTAAATTAATATAGATAGCAGAGCTAAGATTATTTGGAATGAGAAATGTTGGAGGTTATTTTGATATCTCAGACTTTTGTTTGAAACCTTGGCCAAAATTAAACGATATCTCTATATGAGACATGTCACATTCATATGGTTGTTTTTCATGTGAATCAGTAGATGATGTTCTTATCATTTGATCTAACTGCTGTCTAGTAAAAACAATTGAGATATTCAAAAGATTTCCTGTGGGTTTTCAGAAAAGATGGCTTCATTGAAATATCTGTTATGTCAGTTTTATCTAAACACATGGGCCAGGAGAGATATGGAGCCGGATGAGACAAAAGTGGCTGAATTGAATTTAGCCAAGCAATTTCATTTTCTTGAAGTGTGTTTGTGTGTGTGTGTGCATGTGCGCATGACAAATATGATGATAGGAGTATTATTTCTTCATTACTTCTGCAAAAATCTTATCTGTTTACTAAAGATACAGTGAGGAACATTTGGATATTATCTCCACCTTACAGTTTCCTCTCTACTGGCCCTGCGTACACTAACTTGCCCCTGACTGTACATGTATGTATTTTCTTACCCTCATGTTGTTCGAGTTCCTTTATTCTGATGAACACATAAGAAGATATTTGATAAATGATGGTAAGCACACAGCTGTTGGTAACCATTGACTTCCATAGTAGGAAAAAACAAATATGATGGAATTTATTGGGTACCGTCAACTGTGTGCTTAACATCTTCTTCATCATTTATCACAATACTTCCATAATATTTGTTTTCCTACTATGGAAGTCAATGGTTACCAGCAGCTGTGTGCTTACCATCTTTATTCAAAGTATCTTCTTTTGTGTTCATCAAAAAAAAAAACAACTCATACATGTTTAGAACAACATGAGGGTGAGAAATTGATGACAGAATTTTCATTTTGGGTGAACTATCCCTTTAAAGACAGGTGGTATAGACCTATATGCAATCATAACGATCAATACTTTTTAGTTTTCATATGAAAAATAAATGATAGCAGTGATAGCGGCTATATTTGGTGTGTGACAGCACCTGCAGGAGGTGGAGCTTTCAGACATTAGTAAGACACTCAGCATGACATCACAGGAAGTGGGAGTAAGGGAAAAGGTCGAAAGGTCATTTGGGATAAACTCTAAGCGTCCTATGGTGAATACCAAGCGTACCGCACAAGCCCTGAAAAGTGAAGCCAAAACGTCTCGATCGTCCCCCAGTGACTGGTCCCAGTATAGGTCATAAACCCCGCCTCCCCATGTTATTCAATGGGACTTAAAAAAATTAAATTACACTTCAACACTTTTTTTTCGAAGCTGGTTTCTTATCACGCTGATGTAAATTCAAATGTTTGTTTTTAAAATACGTTTATGTTTAGTTAGTTATTTAATGATATAAAAACGGTGGTGTCACGTCATGATTGACGGCTGTGATATGCGCATTCTGCGAGAGCGAGGGCGGGGCCTTGATTGCGCGGCTTTACTTCCTACTCACTATTGCGAAGGACTGGTCCCGAAATCACTACTGCGCAGACTCAAGACCCAAGATGTCAGCGCCATATCGGGACACTGGCTGCTTCACTTTTCAACAATGGAAGCGAGGGAACAGGCGTTGTCCATCTTTTTTTACAGTCTATGGTGAACAATAACAGCTCACCACTTAACACAAAACATCAGCTGGACAACACTTGATTTTTTGGCTCCAGAAAAATCTGTTTTCACCATACTACTGTCTATAAAAGTAAAAAAAGTCAGAGTATTCTGATCCCAAGTCAGTTAAATCTGCACAGAAATATTTTGGAAAGTCTCCAGTATAGAATTTACTGACATGACTTACAGATTCATTCATTTTCCATCATGTAGGAAGTTGGAAGTTAGAAAATCCCACAGCAGCCCTGGGCTTAAAAAAGAAAGTTATATTTGAATATTCATAAAAACGTGGGCTGCTAACATGCAACAGTTTTGGGAAGTTGGTGTGTCGAATTTAAAGTAGTTCATCTAAATATGAAATCGGAATTAGCAAATAAAAAAAATGAGTTATTGATATTTTGACATTCTCTATTAAAAAAAAAAAACTTCAAACGATGTATGATTTGTTAAAAAGACAATTAAAGACAAATAAAGTCAAAGTCAAAATCACTGCATCTATACCTTAAAATCACAGTAAAACTAATTGATTTAGCACAACAAAGTCATAAACATTATCTGTTGGAAAAATATGTTCAACTTTTGTCTTTCTTTTATTGTTTGATTGACATTGAGACAGACAGCTTTAAAGGACAAGTTTGGTATTTTACACTTAAAGCCCTGTTTTCAGATTGTTTATGATGAAATAGAACGGTTTTGACTGAAATTTGGACATATGATGCTGGCCTGAGAATTTTGTGGTGTTTGTGTTTCACCTCCCACCTTTACAATGGGTTTAATGGTGCACTGGAACAATCCTTCCTAAAATGCATTAAACTTTCGTTTACAAAGACGTGAAACTCACCGAGTGGTCAGGGGTGTTCACTGATATGCTCACACAAAAATCGCTGCAAAATACGCATTCCAACAGGTTTTATCGTAGTTTTTGTCCAACTCCATTGACTTGTATTAGATGTCCTATGAGGCAAGGTATTAATCCGCGCCGGGAACTTTGTTTCTATTCTGGCAATTGGCAAAGACGGATTAGCGCCACCACCTGGGCTGGAGTGTCTATTATTCAAGCTCTAAGCGGAAGAATGTACGGGTGTGAGTCGTTTGGAAAAATAGGTCCACAAGTTAACAACGAATGCTAAAACAGCTGTTGGAAAGCATCTTTTGCAGCGATTTTTGTGTGAGCATATCAGTGAACACCCCTGACCACTCTGTGAGTTTCACGTCTTTGTAAACGAAAGTTTAATGCATTTTAGGAAGGATTGTTCCAGTGCACCATTAAACCCATTGTAAAGGTGGGAGGTGAAACACAAACACCACAAAATTCTCGGGCCAGCATCATATGTCCAAATTTCAGTCAAAACCGTTCTATTTCATCATAAACAATCTGAAAACAGGGCTTTAAGTGTAAAATACCGAACTTGTCTTTTAATATCTACTGTTATGCAAGTATCTAATATAATGTTACACAGATATTTTTCCTCAACAGTTAACCAAACATTCACCTGTTAGTCAGCATGAGGAAGATCGTTTTCATGTCTTATCTCTCTTAATAACTCTTTTAACATCAAGCAAGTCCTGCTCTCTATTTTTAATTCCTGCATGTTTTAAAACTGAAACCAAAATGTCAGATGCGCATGTGGATGCACACATCTTTGTAAAGGTTAAGCATTTAGTATGAAAACTTACAATTAAAGATCATTTCAGTTGTTTAATGACTATTTAGAGCATTGGGATTGCTAGATGAGGGCTTAAAGCGAATTCACGCGTTTAAGACCATAAAACATTTTTTGCTACATACAGCAAACATCTCCTCACTATCTGCTTGCTACCTGACCGCTGATCAAACTGTTAAAAAAACGCGATCTCTGTAGACAGCCCAGGCTCTACAAACTTCAATATAAACACAGTGGCCAAACCTGCACCACGAAACAAAACAAAGTGTTCCAGCCAATAAACCACAAGAAGGATTTGGGGGTTGGGTTTGGGCGCGTTCATGAAACCACGGAAGGGAGGGGGAGGAGTTAACTACGCTCAGTTTGTTTGAAAACACATTTCAAAAATCAACAAACCGATTCGCTTAGAATGCATTTAATGTACTTATTTTTATGAAAACCTCAATTTTGACCAAAATCGACATTTATACTTCGACTGTAGCTCAACATTAGACTGTGTGCGTTCTGACTTACTTTGTCAGTACGGATCACATATGACTTCCTTTCTTCAGTTAAACACAGAATAATATTTTCATATTAAAATGCTGTAATGTTATCTTCTAATATGTATGGTACTTAACATGGTTCAACCCCATAAACATTCATCATTAAAGTAATCCAAATAACACCAATGGATTATTAAAGGAGGTAACACTTCATTTCGATTGTCCACTTTAGACATTTTACCTATAATAAGTAACTTTGCAACTACTTATCAACTTCCAGTCTTTAGAGTATCAATAGACAGTCTGCTTAATACCTACTAACACTTTATTGTGATGATCTCTCAAAAGACATTGTACTGACTATAAGTATCTTTACATGTCAGGTTGTCTACATGTCAATTTATTCCACTAACCCTAACCTTTTCCCTAATCCTACCCCTTATGCTACGTACACACCAAACGCTGGGCATTGTGTTACTCGCTCTAGATTACTCGCAGGATTTAATTTCATGTCATGCAAATTTTTCGCTCGATTTGAATATTTTCAACGAAGACACGTTTGAGGCGAATAGCGCGTTTTCGCGATAAACGCGCCGCCCATATCGCGTCATTCTCATCGGCCCACGCGAGGACGCGTCTGATCACGTCTTTGCATTGATTTGTATGTAATCTACTCGCGCAAATGGTTGAACACGCATCTGGTGTAAACCCACGGTTACAGTCTACTAAAACTCTAATGAGAGTTAGTTGACACAAGTTATTTGTAGTTAGTAGAATGTCTAAAGAGAACTATCAAAGTAAAGGGTAACCATGGTGGCATGACGATAACGTGGAATCTGATTGGTTCTCACGTGTCTTGTAACGAAACACTCATATGACAACTATTCTGTTCCAAAGTGTTGACAAAGAACCAATGAGATTTAAAATAATCGACACACGGAGCAGATTATTTAATTAACTTCAAACTACTTAAAACTTAAAACTATTTGGCAATAAAAACGCAATCTTTCCATCTTTTGAAAGTAACAAGAATATTTATTGCGTGTGCAGCGGAAGCAGTGTAACATTGATGGTCATGACTTGATTTATATTGTTCCCAATAGGTATGCTAACAATTAATCGATCAATGATTGTAGATAATAATTAAATCAATGAAACATGTTGATGGTTAAAAAGGCATGGTCATGCATGCGTGACATCACATTAACAAGAGAATCAAAACAGCATGCCTAATGAGACTGTTCTGGTTTAATGGGGATTAAAAATTAAGGAGGGGATGGATCTCATGGTTCACACACTGCCAACACACATTTATATCCAAACATCTTGTAAAAGTGGATTTTGCATAATATGGGCCCTTTAACGCATCTTTATCAGCATCATCTGGTGACTTCACTGCTTGTTCCTAAATCACAAATATGTGATCGTATGACTCAAGTGGCTAATATCCATGAAATGAGTGGGATGTTAGTGCTGTTGGTTTATGTTATGTTGCCTACAAAATAATGAGGCAATAAAGCACTTGAGGCTCTGCTACAGGTATGTTGTGAATTAACTTACCCCTGAAGGGTTTAAAGGCACTTCATCAACACCATTTAGCCTTGATAATTTTCACAATATTGAGCTGTCTGGTTGTAAAATGCCACAATAATGATATTTAAGGAACCAATAATTGCCAATCCCTGTAATTTGTCTCACTTGTGAGTACCTCCTGTCCCGATAAAGTTTAAGAACCCCTGTTTTAGTGAATGTGTAAAGAATCTCAGCTACTGTACTCAACGGCAACACTTTCATGCCGTTACTTATGGTTGGAAGTGTGAAATTGGCGTGTGAATATGAATGCACTTGCAAGCAATTTTTTTTTGCACTGGTGCATCCTGTGTACAACCTGTGTCGACTGCGCTAACATGATACAGCGCTCCTCTAACCTAACTCCTACACACATCCTCACTCACTCACTAGCTCACTGTCATAGCATGTACAAATCTCTCCTCTCATCCTCACATCCTCCCTCCATTTCCTGCTGTAATCTGGTTTTGATGGAGCAGTCGTTCAGCTGTCATTAGCTGCTAAGAAGAGAACCGGCTCTACTGTTGGCCATTTGAGCTTCAGCACAATCCTCACCGGGCTCGTGTTCACAGTCACATCATGATGTTTCCTCTCCTGCTGCCACACACTCAGCATTTTATATGCTTTAATCCTGACCACATGTGCTTGGTTGTTTTTGTTAGCATCATTAGTGATGAGTAAAGCTTTCATAGGTGGGTGCAAACTTGATGATTGGATATTTACAGCTGCTTGTTTACTGTGAAGACTATGAACATAGATATTCTTCAAAATGCTGGGTTGTTTTTAACCCATGGGTGAAAATCACTCAAAAAGTATTTGGTTGTCAATATTTGGAAAAACAAAGCCATTACAGTTAAATTAAATCAGAAAATGTTTATATTTGACCCAATAATGCATGAAAACATCCCAGCATAGGTTGAATGCTAAAACTCTTCATGTTTGATTGTTTTTGCAGATAGATTTGGAGCCAGAGGGAAAGGTCTTTGTTATTATTGACTTGTCTGGATCATCCAGTGAAGGTAAGACAATATTGCTGTCATCAGATTACACACGATTTAACTGCATGAATCAAGTTTACTGTAAGCATTATTTCTAACAGAAGACTTCTCATACAGACAAACTTCCTGTCCCATCACACACAGAAGTTTTAATTTCTGCTGATGGTTGATAAAAATGAGATAAAGCGTAGGAGTGTTGAAATTGAAGCGATAAGGTTAAAATAACAAGGTTAACCAACATGAAAAGTACAGATAGTTTCATCATGTATTATTCAGTGTTTGTAAGATGGGTTAAACACAATAATGGTGTATCTAGGCCTGTTGAAAACATGGGCAGTTAATCACAGACAGAAGATCAATTATCTGCAAGTTTTTTTTTTTTTGTTTTTTTTTTGAAGAATTGTCATAATAATTCTGTGGTGTGCTGGTAACATGGACATTTGATGCCTAAATTTGTTACTTTTTCCAAATGGACTAGTGATGTCACCGTACCAAAACTTGAGTAGTCAGTACCAATACAAATACATTTCCCCATCCGAAATTTTTGCATGTTTAAAAATACAGTAAATACAACCTCACGTTTACACAAATATAATATCTCAGATAATATCTCATTGGTTCCTCTCCTAATGTAAAAGGGTTCAGAATTAACTTGCATATTTTTTATTTATTATAAAGGTAAATTCTGATGTAATTTGAGTCTGTAAATTTTGGATTGTTTTTCTTAGTATCACTGTTGTGCTGTTACGTGCTGGTGCATGCAATTTAGCCGAAAACGTTAGGTGCTCTGAGTGTCATATTTAGGAACATATTTAAGAGTTCATCAAACTAAACATTAAAAACGGATTTGTTCGACAAGTATAGGTTTTAAAGCTCACGTAACACACGCTGTTTCTGCATTTCTGATATTAATCTGGAGTACCTATAGAGAAGTATGACATCCTTTATATCTCTGAAGAGTCTTTAGTTTAATCAGATTTATAAAAGAAAGATTAGCTTTACCGAATCTTTCTGATAACGTACGAAAAAATGCAGAAGGAGGAGTTATAACACGGGAGGAGCGAGTACGAGTCATACAACACTATACAACACTGTTTTAACTTATGATTCACTACATGTTTGTGTCATTTCAGGGCTCAAAATTACCTTTTTTATTTGGTAGCACTGGTGCTCCCAACTTTAAAGAGTTAGGAGCACCAGCAAAAATGTAGGCGCATCCATTCAAAAACTAAAAGGCACCAAAACTACAATGTATATGTTAATAGATTTATTTTATAAAAAATAAAACGCCACCATGGCCAGCATTTAAAATTTGGTCTTCTATTTATTTTATTTCATTTTATTTTTTGCTGCATAGATTCCAAAATTAATACCCAAATGTTGTTGAAATAGTATAGCAATAATAATTTAACAATTACAGGTAAAATGATTAAGATTACAAAAGGGACATTACAAAAGTGACCTTAATATAGAAGGCTAATATATATATATTGGTATTGATAACTGCATTACCAGGATGCTATTACTACTAAATAGGCAATGTTTTAAAAAATACTATAAAAACATACCATCAACATTGTCGTGTTCCACATCAACATGGACCACAAGGATGTATGTCGGATGTCCATTCACCAGCGCATGCGCACATACACTATCAAACACTCTTTGACAGACAGGTCGGTGTCTCTATCAATAATGAACACATTTGTCATGACACTTGTGTTTTTGGCACTTTCGCCATGTTTAAGTAAGGTCTGGCGCTTAAAATGTTTTGATTTCCGCCACCAACGCCGTTTTAAAGGATTTACAGTAAACACAGTAAGTTACATCGAGCCATTCTCATAGCGGAGCCACTCGTAATCTTGAAGCCACTTTCTCTGAAAGGTTTAACGTCAAGTCTTATCTTCCGGTGGTGGAGTCGCATTTGAATCCGGATCGTCGTCATTAATTACAGTAGTAACATTGGCTGTAGTCGGCTCATTCTCGTCATGCTCGCGGACGGTTCGTCTTTCACATTTTCGCGCTTCACGTACCAACGTAGCACGGCAACAAGGAATGACTGACGCCTATTTTTAGCCAATCTGCGGGCTTCATTAAACGCAAGAACTTAATGGTGAAATTTGATTGGTTATGTAACATTGGAGAACACTGAACCTGGAACGGCAGCACGCAGCATCACAATCTAAATCAAGTCGCACCACACAACAAAATGGGCAGTCGCACAAATGCTCCCAAATATATTTTAAGGTGGCACAGATTCAATTTCGGTCGCATATGCGACCAAAATAGTCGCAATTTCGAGCCCTGCATTTATATAATATACACGCGCCTATTTCCAACATAAGACAGAAGTCTTACTTACCACGTGTAACTCGTCATGAAAATCCACCGCATCAAACACACACGCAAAACTCCGCTGCTAATCCGGATAATAAACTATATCCATTGTTTCCATAAGGCTGGATGTCTTCTTACATCCAAAAACACACTTCTTGTTGTGCCATTGTTGACTTTTGAAATTAAACAAGGCTGAGTGGCGTGATAAGCTGTTAGCAAGCTCTAGCGTCTCCCGCTGACTGACGGCTGGGCGGGGTTTTCCGGGGGAAGTTTTCCGGCGGAAGCCCATATAAAGAAGTGATACGTATCGAAAACCCCTGAACCGTCAGTTAGAACCGTAATCGAAAAAAATTAGCCGAAACTTGTACGAACCCTGGCGAAGTGCATTCGGCACAGAAATACTCTGAAACACGCCCAACTGCTGTTTTGACACTTTGCCTACGTTTAGCATGAGGAAACAACTCTATAACTGTGTTAATAAGTCAGAATGCTTGAAATACCATTAAACCCCCCCTTTAAAGGTCACGTTCTTCCTGATCCCAATGTTGCTGTAATAGCATAAAATAATACCTGCAAAATGATAAAGCTCAAAGTTCACTGCCAGGCGATATATTTTTTCTTTAACAGAATTCCTCTTTCAAAGCAGCGAACGGCTGGTTTGGATTACAGCCCTTTACTTCCCGATTTAATGACGTCAATAGGAATACGTCAGTCGGCAGCTTTGGCTCAAACTGCTGTGCTAAGCTAAGCTGCTGTCCGATCACAACACACTAAACAAACTACACAATCAGAACTCGATACGTATTTCCAAAGGAGGGACTTCATAGAACAAGTAAGACATCAGCCCGTTTTTAGCACAGTGAAAACAGCGCTATACAGATAAGTAAATTGTGTGAAAAATAATGTGTTTTTTTACACATGAAACATGAATACATGTTATTTTGTGCATTCAATCAAAGCAGTTGAGCAACAAAACCATGGGTGGACTGGCCATCTGGCTTAACGGCATTTTCCCGGTGGGCCGCGGAGCTATTTGGGCCGACGTCTTGAGTCTGACACTTTTTTAATCTATATACTATTGTTTCTGACGGCCCATAAATCCAGGCAGTTGATCAGCGCAAGACACGCTCTGCGGCCCATAGGCTATTTTTTTCACTGTCGTAGTTACAGCGTCAACATTCTGACAAATCAAAATGAAAGAAGGCGGGAGTTTCTGTTTACAGAAGACTTTGCAAACGACTCCCAACCAATCGTGTTACATGGCAAGTAAGATTTTTAACCAATCAAATGAAAGAAATCTAGTTTTTGTTAAGACGAACGTGAATTCCAGCCAATCACATTACAGAGCTAAACAAAATTTCAACCAATTAAATGAAATAAGGCGGGAGTCTTAACACATGAATGCATATTGTTTCAAAGCTGCATCACAAAAAATGTATCCTTATAGTAAAAAATACAGACAGTTAGCAAATCCAGAGATGCAAACTCCTTAACTTTAGGTCAATTTGCAGTTTTAACACTTGCTGCAGTGACTGTCAGTCAAGCAAATAGAAACAATAAATGTTTATAGCATACATAGAGTACAAGATAAAGTATGAATGTGTGTAAATTGTTGATTAAATTAGAATGGAAGAATTCACAAGAAGGCAGAACTGTTATAACAAGTAATAAAATAACATTTAGGGCTATACTCTAAAAAACAAACGGTGCTATATAGCACCAAAACAGTTGCTTTGGATCGTAACGATAGAAGAACCATTTTTAGTGCCATATAGCACCGGTGAAGAACCAGTGAAGCACCAGTGAAGCACCTGTGTAGAACCATATAGTGCTATGTAGAACCATATGTGGTGCTATATGGCCCCTATATGGTTCTACACTGGTGCTTCACTGGTGCTTCACTGGTGCTTCACTGGTTCTTCACCGGTGCTATATGGCACTAAAATGGTTCTTCTATCGTTACGATCCAAAGCAATTGTTTTGGTGCTATATAGCACCGTTTGTTTTTTTAGAGTGTAAGTTTGTGTTAATACAATTTTAAAAATCTTGTTAAAACTGCTACCGTTTTTGTGTTTGATTTTCTATGTTTATGTATTTGATTTTTTTAGAAAGAGATTTTGTGAGTGCGCTTAATTTGTTCTCTTTTGTTTACAAAAATTAGCTTTGATTTTGGACAGTGTATCCATAAATAGACCTGTTTCCTTCTCATGTTAACAAAGTCCATCCACACCTTTAGTTACACTTTTTGGCTGTTCTGGTAGCTTTCAGTAAATTAATTTGTTCTCGATAATGATTTAGAAAACTTTGTGAGAGATCTTCACCCTCAGATCAGACAAACAGGGGTGCGTTTCCCAAAAGCATCGTTGCTACCTGTTAGCAACTTGTTGGCAATGGGAAATTGCATTGCAACCAACAAAGTTGCTAACTTAGTTAGCAACGATGCTTTTGGGAAACGCACCCCGGAACAGATAGTCAAAGCCTCAGGTTTAACCTTGTTTTATGTCATGGTTGGTATACACATTCAAGAGACCAAAAAGACAGAAAATGGGTGCGTTATCAAATGAGGGGCCGGTCTGGTCCAAAATGCCAGGGCCGATTTTTTTGGCTCAAGTAAAACAGGTAAGCTGTTCCTGAAATTTCTGTGATGACACAATATCTGCACCGAATTAAGAACCTATATCAAAGTATGTCCGACACGATTGTCTCTCTTGTGATTTAATATTATGGTCGGTGTTCACTTTCAAATGATAAAAGAGAGATTCGTGAAACAAATTATGAAGAATCATCAGGTGTTTCAAGTGAATACAAAGATGTTCAAAGTCAAAGCAAGCAAGCAGGTATTTCTTTGCAAAATAATAAAGCGTAATGAATCATTAATTTCAGTGTTTTTCATGTAATAAATGAACTTTTAAGGAATTGTATATAAAGCTTTGTTTTTATCATTTACAGTAACAATCACAAATTATTTATCATTTGTAGTTTTTTTGGCCATGACTACTTTGACGGGCTAAATCTCAAAATTAAATAAGATTGGAGAACTGTAGCCGAGGCTTCCCAGGCAGGATCACATTTTATGCTTAGTTATCAAAAATGTTTTTTGTTTTATCTTTGTTTGATGTTCTGTACATTGTGGTTTTATGTTATATGGAATCATTTAACGAATGTTTATACACATTGCCTTACATTTTAACTTAAAAAGATAAAAATTCATTGTTAGTTTCATCTTTATTTAGGCAGTTTTGGTCACTTTATCAGAAAGCTGTTTCTGTGTGCTGCTTATGAAAGAAAATAAAAGTTAACCATTTGTTGACCACCTGGTCTGGTCTCATGCCCAGTTAGTCAGTACAACGTTTAAGAATAATACATTTATTGAATTTGGCAAAAGGCTGAGGCATCAAGGGTCTCAGCTGCGATTGACTGGGCTTAAATACGGTAGCTGGAGTGATTGATCAGCTGAGCATCAGCTGGTGTAGTTATTGATCAGAGGTCTGCCTAAACTACGCTTGAATTCCATTCGGTCACTCAAGCCCTCTCTCTCTCTCTCTCTCTCTCTCTCTCTCTCTCTCTCTCTATTTTTATATACTGTATATATTACATATTTGTGGGGTATTGTAATATTTTATTAGATAACATGAATGAAGAAACACTATAAACATTAGGACTTACCGTTGTGTGTATGTAAAAGCATGTATAAATGTTTAAACCTTGGCACATCATTTATGTGAACATTAAAAGCTGAAAAGATGCAGCTTTTTGCATTCTGTACAACTTTCTTTAAAAGTCATAAGAGAACATTCAGTGAAAAAATAACCTTTATGTCTTTAATATTGACTAACTAAGGTCATATCAAAGATTGAATTTTTTTTTAAATCAAACTTCCAATTTGATGCTCATAATCTCATTAGTTTATGATACTTGAACCTGCATTTCATTGACTGATCTGCATATATTTTTTCATCTCAAATGTCTTAAAACTCTTTACCTAACCTGGATGTTTGCATATTTACTTGCTGCAAGATTTCCTTTATCCTGGTTGCAGTTGTTGGTGCAGTTCACCGCTAGCTGCAACTCTGCACTAGCTGCAACTTTTCAGGAACTTTCAATGTTTCTGTTTCATTCTCACACTTTCACTCACCTCCAGACTGTTGTACCCTCACATTGGAAAGTACACGTCTACGTGACTGATATTTCATAGCTTTTAATCGTCGTTTGCATCAGGAAGTGAATACTTAACGTTTCCTTTGCCTGAATTTGGATGAGTCATCAAAGAGTGGCAGAGAAGAAGCGTTTATCAGCATTTACCAAACTGTGGTTAACTTTTCTGTTTCAGAGTGCTATGAATTTATGGTTATTGATGATAAACAAATAGATCCCACAGTGATTAAAAACACAAAGCTCATCATTGAGGTCAACAGAAGTTGACTAGATTTTGACTAGACGACAGTTTGCTGGTTTCCACTGCAGTTTGCAGGTGCAAATCTGATCTGTGCATGCGTCAGCTCTGTTTTAGCCTTGGTTTTTCAGATCAGCGTTTTGGGTGATTTTGGAAAGATTTCGTCCCTGATTGATTAGTCTGTCAGAAACTGATCCCATTCATCACCCTTAGCAGAAGTGGACAAAAGGTCAGGGCCTATTCACAAAACATTTACTTTACCATGAAGAGTTTTCTCCTAAAACCTATTCACAAAGCTGCTGAGAGCAACTTTTACCAAGGAATTGGTAGAAATCTTATGCTAAGT
Organism: Paramisgurnus dabryanus; assembly: GCF_030506205.2. Classification (NCBI taxonomy): domain Eukaryota; kingdom Metazoa; phylum Chordata; class Actinopteri; order Cypriniformes; family Cobitidae; genus Paramisgurnus; species Paramisgurnus dabryanus. The sequence continues at coordinate 25,784,397 of NC_133356.1, read as the reverse complement.
GAATGGATGATGTCGTCACGATAACTATGGCCACAGTGATTGGCTGACAGGCAATGGGTCTCTGTGAGTGATTTAATTATATACAGCTAACAGTATAAAAGTAGTATCATGACGCAATATTCAAAAAAGATTTTTGACCATATATAAATAAGATTTTGAAATGAAAATGGGTAGCAATTTACTTGAAGGGGTGTTTAGACTGGCACGACACCTTCATAATCCTACCCAGTCTCCAGTAGATGCGTATAAATAGCACGAAGTGTGAAAATTGTGCAATACATACGCCAAATTCCAATTTTGTGTGCATATGATAAAACAGTCCTTCCCATTCACTTAAAGGCACATCTTTTTTGTCGTTTTATTTATTGGTTTCTTATTTTTTGTTTCTGTTTTTTTAAACATTTTCGCTTGGGTTTAGGGTTAGATTTGAGATTTGCTTAGGGAGGTTATTTAATATAAAGGTTTCTCCATGTTTTTGTCTATTTTTAAGCCATGGTCGCTTGGAGTTGGGGTTAGAATTGGAGTTTGGGTTAGGATGTCATTTTTATGTAACAAAAAGTTGTTCTAACCCTAAACCCAAGCGACAATGGTAAAAAATATAGCAAAAAAATTAAGAAACCAATAAATAAAACGTCAAAAAAAAAAAAGATGCACCGTTTAAGTAAATGGGATGGGCTGGCTTATCATATGCACGCCAAATTGGAATTTGCCGTATGTATTGCACGATTTTCACACTTCATGAGACTGGGTTGCATAATCATGACATGACACGTGCCATGAACATGAAGGAGTTAATGTAATTAAGTGTTATTCGTTCAATTATGTCATTTTTATTGCAAAGATGACATTGTTTGAGATGTCTTTGTTATGACAACTTAACATTAACCAATACATCATAACTTGTCATGACAGCTTGACATTACCAAGACAACAACTGACTACTTTTTACAAGTGATACATATTGAGTGTTAATACTCTGTCATTTAGTTTTATAACAGCGTCATGAATATTTTTCTTGACCTCAACTACAGTGGCACAAATATTATTAAGTGTTAATACTCTGTCAAATAGTTTATAACAACATCATGAATATTCTTCAGTTCATAATGTTTTTTTTTAAGTTTCCTCCATGTGTTTAAGAAATAAAATTTACCATTCAATAATAATAATAATAACAATTAAATTGATAATATTATATTTTATTGCATTTGGAGACTGATTCACCTAAAATTAATATGAAAACAGTAGAAAAATGGGTTAAGCCATGCAGCGTTGGGTCCATATTGCTGGAAAAACAGTTTATTAAATTAAATTAATTAATAAATGTTTTATTTGTTTTTTCTTTTCAGAATTTCAGAACCCTCTGTATGAGGAAGAACAAGTTTTGATAGTTGTCAGTTTTTGATGTATTGTGCACATACATAAAGACAAGTTAAGTATAATATTTTGACGTTTCTGGTGCATTTTGTTAAGGTATTTAAAATTATTTTACATTAAGAGTATTAAGACTTAATGACATTTAAATGACGGTTTAATGTAATGTTAACCCATAAAGCTAGTTAGTTTCTTAAGTTTGATAATTATTCTGCTTTGTCGGGTTTATGACAGATTAATGACAAGTTATGATGTATTTGTTTATGTCAAGTTGTCATAACAAAGACATCTCAAACAATGTCATCTTTGAATGAAAAATGACATAATTGAACAAATGCCACGTAATGACTGTTGTCATAAAATCTCCTTCATGTTCATGACACGTGTCATGTCATGATTATAAAAGTGTCATGTAAGTCTTATGAACACAACATCAAGTAAAGTGTTACCTAAAAAGGTTTAAATTTTTTAAATAAAGGTTGTAAATGAAGGCTAAGTATTAATAACTAAACGGTAGCCTAATGTAATTTACAAGTTCTTACATGTCTGCATTTTATAAATAAAATAACCATATTTGGTTTCCCAAAAAAAAAAAAAAAATCTCTTTCTTTTATTTTTATAGTAGGGAAAAACCATAACTCAAGCCGAAAGTAACAAAGTGATTTCCTAAGAGCCCGGATAACATTTGCATTTCAAACTATGACAGCACGCAACCCTTGACAGAGCTGACAAATATCACGTTATTTCATTATCGTTTTTTGTGTGTAGGTCTGGAGAGTTGTTTTCGACCATGATAAGTACATTTCTAAAGCTGTCATTTTTTTCTTATAACACGTGGTGTTTCTGGATTCATGTGTTACAGTACTGATCAATCTACAGGTTATTTAGTGCTGAAACACATCCTGAAGTTTGACTTCTTAGAGTTTTTCAAAATAAAAGTAAATCAGGTTTAAATGTCTTGTAATTACTGTTGACTTTGCTTCATCATCATCATCATCATTTCTCTTCGCCCCCAATGGGACATTCGACTTCAGTGAGCCCTCTTCATTGCATTCGGTCCCTGGCTGCATGTTGGGCCTCTCCCCATGACAGGTTCATGTGTTGACTTTGCTTACATGATGGAACATCATACATATCTCGCAAGTTAATTCAGCAAAAACATAAACAAATAAAAAAATTGCTTAAAATGTGAAGCTTAGTGGCGGCCAGGGACTTCTCTTCTGAGGGACGCACATTCAAAATATGTTATTTGGAGTGTAATGTGTGTTGCTCTTCATGTCAAAATATGTGTTCTGTCATGGTCCTGTTTTCAGGTCATAATGAAAGGATCACGGCAATCGCATGTTTTGTGTGAAGGCACTGGCTTTGTTTATTCAGGCCATGTGCTTTCTGTCTCGTCTCCTCCTGACCCCACCCCCCTTAATCAGCTTGTTAATCATCCTTGTCTCCTTGTTAATCATCCTATTATTGTTTGATTCATGTCACCTGTTCCCCTCTTGATTTGCTTCCTTATTTAATGCCCGTGTCAAGTGAATCATATTAAAGTTTTAGTCGAATTTATTGTGTAGTCTTTTGTCAAAGTTAGTCTAGTCTGTTTGGTGTTTTGTTAATATATGGTGTCTTGTTAAGTATGCAATAAAGGTCTTTGTGTTCATCCGCAACCTGCATCTGGGTTCTGTCCTTGAACATTCACGACATGTGAGTTGCATCATGTGAACCATGTGCATCATGTGTCATTTCAAAATACATGCCAGCTGCACACACGTCAAAACCTTTTATGATAAAAGAGACGCTCACAAAATTCTCACAAGACACTCCCTTAACAGTAAACTCTGATTACAGATGCGATTATGTGAGTATCTGGCAAACGTGAGCGTCTCTTTTATCATAAACCTCTTTAGAAGCGTCTGCAGCAGGCACTTATTTGGACAAGACACGTGATGCGCATAAGTTTACATGATGAGCCAAACACATATTTTGAAATGACGAGCCACACACATGACAGGCTAAATACATGTTGTGATGAGCTTCGCATCGTTCACCCTCGAAAATGAAGTCATCAGCCGCCACTTGTGGGGCTCATAGCTGGACTATATCAGTCTATAGTTAACATAGGTGGTGAATTGACGGCTATTGCTTTCTGGGATGTTAGTCTTTTAGCCTCTGGCCTGGAGTCACCCAAGCATGAACACAGACTCTGTAGTTGATAAATCAACAATGACAGCGAGCAAAACCTTGTGTTCAGGCTAATCCCCAATGTTGTTGAAGGTTTTGAGGACCACAGAGCTCTAGATCAGACACACATACACACACCCTGACTTGTGCTGTTACAAAAGGGATCGGACTGAAGAAGGGTTTTATGTGTGAGCGCTGATAGAGAGATACACGGAATTAGACTTATGTCAAATAATAAAAGTACCACATGTGGAGACATCAAACTGACCCAAAAGAGATCGCACTGAGAATAAACAGAAATATCTGCATGTACAGTAGTTGTGCTTTACAAAGTAACATCGCCATCTACTGGCTTGGCACACATAATACAGCATTTTTAGTCGTGTCCACCATTGCATTCCACATATTGTGTGTACATAATTTGTTTCCATTTTACTACAACATTGGCTGTGTTTACATGCACAAAATGTCTGCCTGAATTTAATCCGATTGCAGCTTACCACAGTATCGTTTTCCCTAGGGATGCACCGATACTGGTATCGGGTATCGGCCTCGATACCACATTTTCTAAAGTACTCGTTAAAAGTCCCCCGATACCAGGGATCGGTACCACGGTTTGAGAAATGTCTATGTTTGAGCGGCGTGTACGGGGTTAATCCTCTTGTGTTGTCCAAAGAGGCAGAGTTTACAACAAACTGGAAAACTAGTCCCTTGTTTTTTTGGTAAATTATATGACTAAAGCTGTTACCTGTAAAAATCATGTTTTTTTTATTAACTCTTTCACCGCCAGCGTTTTTAAAAAAAGTTGCCAGCCAGCGTTTTTCATGGTTTTCACCAAAGTTTAATGACTTCCAGAAAATGTTCTTCTTTAACTATATAAACATACAATATATCAAATGAAAGAACAGACCCTGTGCTTTCAAACAAAAAAACCCGTTTCATCCTACCTTCAGTGGTTCTTTTGCAATCAGCTTTTGAAAATGGGTAGGTTTCTGCAAAAACACCACATTTTGAGCAAAAAGCAGAGATAATTCCATTTTTGTGACGGACTTTTCATAGAGATCCCATTCAGAGCGATCTTTAAAACAGACACGGACATGCAGCCGCTTGCCATAGGGCAATACTTCCGGGTTTAAAAAGTTGCGGAAGGGCGCCACCTGGTGGATAATAGCAGTATTGCGGAAAGACGGAAAATCTCGTCATTGGCGGGGAAGCGTTTTCTCTTAATTGACGAGATATCTCGTCAATGGCGGGGAAAGAGTTAAGTACTCGGTATCGGTATCGGCAAGTACTGAAATGCAAGTACTCGTACTCGTATTCCAAAAAAGTGGTATCGGTGCATCCCTAGTTTTCATTTACCCTAAACATTGAAATCTGATTAAAATGTTTGTTTATATGTACATTCTATATAATCTAAACCAAACATTTCCAGGGTTTCCAGATTCTCGAATCAAAACCAGCCCAATGGACATTTAAACTAGCCCAAAAGCATCCCAGTGACTACTCATAACCCAAATACCAATAAACTAATGAACAAAATGCTTTCATCTTTAACCCACAGAAAAAAAATCAATCGCTGAAACAGTTTAAAAGGAGCCCAAATCTGAACTCCGCCAAAAAACAAGACATGGCAACGCAGTGCACAGCATCTCTCATCGAGGTCACACTTTATCTCTGGATAAATGTACAAAGTCAGAGTTGAGTTGGAGAAGGTTGTTCTTAAGAAGTTTTCAGATATAGACAATGACAAAACAATTTGCAAAAGGGACAACGCTATTTTATTGCTTTATTTAATGTTATGAAAGTACACATGAATCCTGCAGAATGAACAGCGCGTACCTTAATAATGCATGTTGCCATTACCTTGCTATTGCGTGTTTCTGTTACGAGAATTATGTGATACGTAAATAAGAGGTAAATATTATCCAATGGGCCCTATCTTGCACCCAGCGCAATTGACTTTGTCAGTGACGCATGTATCATTCGTATTTTGCACCGGCACACAGCGGGTTTTTCCCTCCACAGACGCACGTCGGCAAACTAGGGAATGAACTTGCGCTCCCTGGGCGGTTCAGCGCAAAAAAGGAGCCGTGTTCCGGCGCAAACCATCCCTGATGCTTTTTTCCAGTTTCAAAAAACAATTGCGCCACTGACCAAAAAAAAAACTAGTCTAGTTAGTGGCGCGTTGCGCGTGGTTCATTTTGCTATTTTAAGGGCGCATGCTTTACCATAATGTATAGCGTGCACAACGTGCACACAATTTGCTTTTCTAATCTACACAGATGCAACAGTTATTTTTGCAAATCATAAATTGTTACAATAAAAAATATTAACACACGAGATAAGGGGAATCATTGTGGTGAGCATTGTGGTGATAGTTTTTATTTATTGTGTGGCTGCGTTAAAAAATTCTCATGCAAATAACGATTAAAATATTTTCAAATAGTTTGTTGTGTGGCTGTATTATGTTTCTTTTATGTAAATAATAATTAAAATGTTTTCATAAGAAACCTTAATGTATGTGAACTTGAGTAAGTGTACTTTGGGGTTGGACTGCTTGCGTTTCTTGGGTCCGATTTCAAAGCCCCCAAACCCTTTCAGCGGTGAGGGTGGACACAGCGATGTCCTCTGCTGGCGTCAGGTAATGTGTGGAGGCAGATCCACCTCCCGTTACACGGCGTGCCCAATTTATGCTGGCAAGCTTGGGATTCCCCCGTGACAGTCTCCTGACATCATTGTAGTGCCTGGCGCAACGATGGAGTTGCCAGCTGATGAGACAATTGTGGCTATTTCCTCTCACGCCTGTTTAACCGACGCTGATTTGGGCGGGTTTCTCCCATCCCCATACAAAACAACTTCTCTGTCTTTGACTGCTCTTACAAGAACGTCGGTCTCCTCGGCTGTAAAACCGCTCCTGGCGTGCGCCTGGTAAATCCGTCATAATAATAGCAACCCGCCATGGAACTTGCGCACTTGCGTTTAAAGGGAATGTTGGATAGCGTTCTGATTGGTTTATTTGAAGTTACGCCCAAACCACACCTATGAATAATGAACCTACTTCAGACCAACCCCTTATTGATTTGCGCCTGAGTTATTTCTCACGCCCGGAAAATAGCAACAGCGCCCAAGATCCGCCCACAAAGTCACTTGCGTTTTGAGCGTCACACTTGCGTTTCAGATCGTTAAAATAGGGCCCATATAACTTAAGCACAATTCTTCTGCGCATGTTCACAAGAAATTTTTGCATCCGACTGAGAAAATACTACAATTCACTCATTTACATGCATATTTAACTCCTGATGATCGGATCACAGATCTACAACACCCCTTTCGATACAATCAAAATTTGCATACGATCGACCTCAGTCGTATTGAATAAGGTGTTTACATGAAGGCTTATTTGGTTGCATGTAAACATCCCTACTGTTGTTTGAACCTAAGTCTCAGGTATATTTTAGTGCTAATTGTTTAGTTCAGTTTTAGGTTCTAGATGAAATAGTGGGCACAAAAGTATTTGGGCACACATGCATAATAGGCTACTTAAAAATGTATGATTTCATTGCATTAAAGGTGCAATCAGGGAGTTTTAGTGGCATCTAGCCATGAGACTGTGAATTGCAACCATTGGGTCAGTCCAAAGGTCACCTGTCCTTTTCAGAAGCATAGTAAAGCTACAGGCCACAGGACAAACATGTCATCGTCTGAGACAACGTAGGGACAAAAAGCTGGCTATGGAATAGTTTGTCCATTTAGGGCTACTGTAGAAACATGGCTCATTTTAAGGTAATAAAAGCATACCTGTTTATTATATAAGGTCTTTACACACCACTGAAAACATAGTTATGTATATTATAGTCCAGATGCTCCTAAATTTTACACATTGTACCTTTAGGATAATACAATATCAGAGAGACTTTTGCAAATAATTTTAACCATACGTTAATGTGATTTGTAGATAAACATACAGTACATGCAGTATGTACAAGAAATACAGTACTATTATATAATTGGACACATTATCCCTACTGTTCATGTATGTATCTGCTTGTGCTAATGTTTTGAATTACAGTAAGTGTATTGAGTTTGGCAGTGTTCCCGGATAGAGACACACTCTAAGCAACCGATTCATTAACATGATTTACAGTTTCATGCTCTTCAGCTCTTTTATTTGTTTCTCTATGTTTTCCTGCAAAAGTAGCTTTAGTGCATGACGGGTCTGCTGACTGTGCACACACTCAACATGTTTATCTAAAGCAACGTGTGTGTCTGACAGCTCAATAAAACACATACATACACAGTCATGTGACTCGCCGCTCATATGTGTATGTGTGCTGGCTTTGTTTTCCCTAGGTCATATGTCACCTTTGTAGTGTTCCTGGTTCAATGTCTTTATCTCTTTTGGTCTTTGAGGTGACTTTGAAGTGGACCTGCAGTCCATTAATCATATACAGACCTTTTCTCTGTCTCGTTCTCTCTTTTATCCTCTCATGTGAACGAAACAGGTGAATTAGTAAAGGGATACTTCACCTAAAAATGAAACATTATTAACATTTACTTACGGTCTTGTTTCATTTCTTTTCAAAATGGTTTAATTTTTAATATTTTGAAGGTCATGTTGCTCTAAATGTCTCTGAACACTGCTCCACTGTCATACACAATGACACAATGATAACTTAAAGGAAAACACCACCGTTTTTTGATATTTTACTATGTTCTTGCCTCAACTTAGACGAATTAATACATACCCATCTTTTTTAAATGCGTGCACTTAATCTTTGTACAGCGCGTTGTGAATGTGTAAGCATTTAGCCTAGCCCCATTCATTCCATAGGATCCAAACAGAGATTAATTTAGAAGCCACCAAACACTTCCATGTTTTCCCTATTTAAAGATGGTTACATGAGTAGTTACACCAGTAAGTATGGTGGCACAAAATAAAACGTAAAAATAAGAACTATATTGTATGGCGGAAGAGCACTCAGTTTGCAGCACTTCGACCTTGGCGTGCAGTAACATGGAAGTGTTTGGTGGCTTCTAAGGGGCTGTTTACACTTGGTATTAAGATGTGTTTACATCGATCGGATCACAAGTGGACGAGAGAGACACATTACGTTTACACCTGGTATTTAAATCCGTTTCTTTTGTCCACTTTCGACCACTTCTGTCCTGAATACTGTGAGGGGACGGTCCGTGAGACGGTGGGCGAGTCTCTCTGCTGTCATTCAAACGCGAGCGGGAGTAATTATGAGTTTATATGGATGCAAACTAATATTATGTCGGAGTCCACTGCTTGTTTAGCAAGTAAACATGCTGCACAGAGTTTTGTACGTGTGTATGTTAGAGCTTTCTCTGAATTTTCAGCGCAATTGATGAAATAGGATCGCACAACTTTCACGCTTTCAAAACGAAACTACGGAGAACACCCGCAGTAGTTTTATCAATGAAAGGCTAAAAATAGCACTGTTCACCATATGTGACCTGATCCAGCAAAATGAGTCACAGTGACCCAAATTTCAAAATTGAGATTTTGGTATCAGTGGAAAGAGGAGATAATAAGCTTTCAAATGATATCCTAGTGAAAGTCATACCTTGAATGGTTTTAAAGATATAGACATTTGAATTAAGGTTGTCTGTCTTCTTTTTCCAACTGAAAACCTGAGAAAAACGCCTTTAAAGTTTTTTGCCCCTTTTTTGTAGATATCTTTCAAAATCCATTGCATTTTTAAAGGGATAAACAATTTATTTTACAGCTTAATTTGACCAAAGACATTAATATAAATGCTATTACAGTAAACCAAGAAACAAGCTTATAAATCAAACAGAATGATGTTTATTGAAAATGTGAAGTAACAGAAAGGTTTCTGTGATGGTTGGGGTTTGAGTTAGGGGAAGGGAATAGAACATGGAAACCAGAATGTGTGTGTGTGTGTGTGTGTGTGTGTGTGTGTGTGTGTGTGTGTGTTCGCGTGTGTGCGTGTTCGCGTGCGTGTTCGCGTGTGCGCGTGCGTGTTCGCGTGTGCGCGCGCGTGTGAGAGAAAATGAGAGAGACAGAGAGACAAGCAAAAAGAAAACAAATAATGCTTGCCTATGCAATCATATCTTTGTGTAGGCTAGTTAACAATAACAGTGTAAACAATTCAAAAAGGAGTTAAATAGGAGAGTAGTGTGCTGCGAGACTGACAAGAGGATGGCTGGACCAATCAGGTGCCCCGGGGTTTCCCATTGACAAACGATCAGCGTTTATGAAGATTTCTGATTGGCTCTAAAACAACGTGTAACACCATATTTGGAGAGATAGTGACGTTTCAGGGGATCCCCGGAATGCTCGGAGGTGACGAGAGTATTTGAGAAAAGCAATTTCCAGCGGATTAAGTAAAACTGTTTCAACTTTAATAGTCATTTAAACACCTTTACTCAATTATTTGGACTACGAAACTTTGGGAGATTATGTTTTAATGTCTGTTCTTTGAAATTAGCTAAAAATATTTTTTTTGATAATTTCATTGTTTTTCCACATTATCGGCTCATATCTTAAAATAGAACGTTGCGACTTCCGACTCATTTCGCCAGATCGGGTCACATATGTTCACGCCAGAAGTCAAAAAAAGACGTAAAATTTGTGTTTAATACCTCAGATTAGATAAATGGGCGGAGAGAAGGCGGTCGCGTGTGGCTGTTCGAAAACATTCAACCACATTGCGTTCCGCAGCTCCAAAGCGATCCGATGGAAAGTGGTTTCAACTACCTCTGGATGTGGTTGAAAGTGGTCGAAAGTGGACGTGTTCAAAACGTCCACTTGTGATCCGATCGACGAAAACGCATGTTAATGCCAAGTGTAAACAGCCTCTAAATTCATCTTTGTTTGGATCCTAAGGAATGAATGGGGCTAGGCTAAATGCTAACATTCACAATGTGCTGTATAAAGATTAAGTGCACGCATTGAATAAAGATAGGTATGTATTAATTCATCTAAGCATAGTAAAGTATTGAACAATGTTGGTGTTTTCCTTTAAAGTCACATAAAAGTATCTGCGACTAGATAGGTAACAGTCTGTCTGCTGTTGTTCTTGAATATGAACCACATTATGTCTATTTCCTTTAATAACTATGTCACAGACCACTTCCAATAGTCTTCAATAGCTTCTTAAACACTGTTCTCAATCTCCTTTACACTGCGAGTGTAATGCCTGGCTGCTTTTTCAATGCAAACTTTGACGGCTCTTTACAAAAATAGACCAGACACCTCAGAATTGGCACATTGGCTTCCAAGGGGTTGTGGACGCGCATCAGATTCAGAGCTAGAAGAAATGTCTTCAGTGAGATTTAATATGTTATTGCCAAAAAAATCTGTCCTTCTCACCTCTGGTGTCCTCAACCCATGTTTAACATTTAACTCTTTCCCCACCATTGAAGAGTTATCTCGAGAAAACACTTCCCTGCCAATGACGAGTTTTTACGGCAATCAATTTTTCCGCTATTATACACTAGGTGTCGCTCTTACCCAGCTTAGAAAACACTGAAGCATCCACTGATCCAAAAAAGTAAAAACTCTGTGTATGTGCATTTCTCTGAATCTCTAACAAAAGTATCTCAGCTTTTTGCTCAAAATTTGGTACTTTTGAAGAAACCTACCCATATTTGAGGGGGAATAAAAATAGAATAAATGAAGATAGGATGAAACCTTTTTTTTAAAGCAAAGAGTCTGTTCTTTTATTTGATATATTGTATGTTTATATATTTAAAGAAGAAAATGTTAACTTCTTATGATATTAAACTTAATAAAATCATAAAAAATGCTGACACTGGCTGGCAACTTTTTTGTAAACGTCATTTTAAGGGTTAAATGCATTCCTCCTTTCTAAAGAATTAGAAAGGAGCTTGCTGCTCGTATTACTGAATGTACACTACTTTTAGATGGTCTTGGCGTGCTGTTTTATGTTTTGGGACGTTTGTTGAACACAAGGTGTTGTCCATTCTTACTGAACTCCTCTCTGTACAAAAAGAAGACTTGTGTATAGGCATGGGCCGATTACCGTCTTCAAGGTATACCGAGGTTTTAAACAGTCAAGGTTTCAAAACCACTGAAATATTCTGTGATACCGTCTCCAAGGTATGAGCTGTGTTTATACAAAATTCATTAAATCATGAAGTCATGTGATTGATTTGATGTTTACATTTAATATACATTACAAAAATATTATATATTTTTTGAAAGCATATTATAATTTAAAGGCTTTATTTTTACCTGGCATTTAAAAAATAACACATTTTAGTGTTGCAATGGCAAAACCGTAACACCGTGAAACCGTGGTATTTTTGCTAAAGGTTATCATACCGCCAGAATCTTATACCGGCCCATGCCTACTTGTGTATTAGAAAATGATAGAGATGGAGATTATGTGGCAGCTGAGGGACAGTAATGTGATGGACAATATCATTAATGAGCCTTAAATTTATTTGACATGCAGAGGGCACCACACCCTCAGGGGCATGGCTACACCTGTTGCTAAGCATCTGTTGCTTGTTGCTAGGCGATGGCTGCTGTGCAAGGCTATGGGATGAGGTCTCTCATTGCATGTCGAAAACCTGTGTATGTGACAGGACTTTGTGGTAAACATACAGTAGTGTCTGGTTATTTTAAAACTAGCAGGTCCTGCTCCGTTTAATATCCGAGTACACTTTCTTGATTTATTTTAAACTTTGACCGAGCGAGTGAATGTGAGGTTGGTTTTACTCACCCTTAGTAAGTGTGTTAATTGAAGAGCGCTGATAAATGAGCAGCCTGATCCTGCTGAGATAGTACAGTATGTGCATCTGTTTTATATCCTCTCTCTCTCTCTCGTTCTCTCTCTCTCTCTCAGGGCTGTTGAGAGGAGGATGAGGGTGATACAGATGAGACAGTCTCACCTCAGTCTGCTGTGAGAGACTAGACAGATACCAAGGCTCTGTTGTCCTTAGATGGTGATTAGAACAGGACCAGTCAGATACATTTAATCCTCATGATTTAGTGTCAAACTCACTACTGAGGGTTTTATAAATATCAAAGTGCATTAATTACACTCTTCAAAACGGATGTTTTGATGTCGTGACTCATTCATCTATGCAATGCTGGATGTGTGCATGTAGTGTTTAAACTTTTTTCCTGTAGCGTGTCTGAAAGTATCTGAACTGTATACAGTCACGGTTCGATAATGTAAATAGGACTACATCCAATTGTAAACCAAATGGACTAGCTGGAGTAGATACAGAATTGTGAAAGAATAGTATGTCTGCTGAACCGAAGTTTTTGTGTGATTATGCTTGAAAGTGACCATTGACCTTTATCTGACTGTTGTCATACAAGGGCACATAGATAGAGAGGTCATCTAAAATTCCTGTCTGATAACAGTTATAAACCTGAAGATACATTTTGAAAGGCTACTCAACATTTGAATGTCTTTCTGTGTGGAGTTTGCATGTTCTTCATGTGACAGTGTGTGTATACACCTCTATGGTATACACTGGGTACTCTGGTTTTCCTGCCAAAGTCCAATGTATTTACTAAATACTATGGATATTGCTAAAAATACTGTGGATGTGAATATATAGAAGCTGGTATGGTGTTAGAGATCTACAGATCATTTGTTGTTGTTTTTTCAAGTTAGACCTCCATGTATCTCCTATTTATTAGAATGTCAGAGGAAATAACAATGTTATAATGATTGGTGAAACATTTATGCATTTAAGGCTTAATTAATTATGTAAATGTTTGCTGTAAATGGACTGTTTTTATGTAAGCAATAAGGAATGAGTGGCTTTGCTGTATCGTTCGTGAATAAGTCACATCTGTAGGGGGGTTGTTGTTAGGAACGATGCAAAGCAAAGTGCCTGCAACCCCTTTAGGTGTGACTTACAATATTCACGATACAGCACTAGCCTTAAATACCTTATTGTTTTAGACCACACAATCAAAATATTGGTAACACTTTACAATTAGGTTGTATTTGGTAACATTAGTTAATGAAATTGGCTAACAACTAACAATGAACAATACTTCTACAGCAGTGCTTCCCAAACTGTGGGCCGCGGCACCCACAGTGGTACTGCAGGGAGCCTTGGCTAGGCTAAATCAAATAATTAAAATAATTAAACTATTCTAATTGTTCTGAAATGTGATCCCCCCCCTTCTATTACATGAACATAAAGCATATGATTTTTTCCCCCATTATAGTCAGGTGAGATACACCTCACCATTTTTTTAAACATAGTTATGTAATTCATTGCAATAGATTTGTGAACTATGTAGCTTCTGTTACACATTTTGCATTATCATTTTAAATAGTATGCAGAAAGTATGTAGTGTTATGGATTTAAATATATTTGTAAATATATTCTGGTAAAAGATGGTGTAAACATTACAATTATTTCTCATAATTTGTCAAATATTTCTCATAGTTTCATAATTAACATGATATTCTTTAAAACTGGTTAATAAATGTTGACAATTTTGTGTAAAAAGGCAATCTGCAAAATATATGTAATATACAAATGAGTTGGGGGGGGGTGGAGCTTTTGCTGTGTTTTTGGGGGTCCTTAAGTTACCACTTTGAAGTTTATGAAGCTCTGTTCTACAGCATTTATTAATCTTAGTAAGTTCATTTTATCTTCAGCGTTTACTAATATATTATTGAAATGAAAAATTGTAATTGTTAAGTAAGGGATAATGTATAGACAGCAGGTTGTAAAGTAAATCACAAATAAGTCAGAGAGTGTGATCAGTCTTGTATTACACAGAAGGAGCTTATGTAAGGGATAATGTAGAGGCAGCCGGTAGTTATCGGGAAATAAGCCCCGACAGCGCGAAGCGGAGGGTCTTGTATCACACTGAAGGGGCTTATTTCGCGATAACTACCGGCTGCCTCTACATTGTCCCGCTTATTACACGGCTACTTGTCACATAAGAAACAAAACTGGACATGAATATGAATTTGAAACATTTTATTGGCATATTTGTTTTAAATTAACATTTTTATCCTTCCGCGAAACTTTGCACATATGCATAAAATGATTGTAATACCTTATTAAGATCCTCTGCTTCATACTTCGATGTGTCGCATCGACGTCGTCATCGTCTTGCTGCCCCCTACCCACTCTGTGATTGGTTCCCTATTTCAGGGGCAAAAAAGGTCCATAGTTTCCATACTAGACTTGCAGCGTGAATACATTTGCGCGCAAGGCAGCATGGGCAAACCCAGGCTAAAGTGTTACCCAAATATTAAAGCAAAAAATGTAGTAATGTTTAGTTTGAAACTTTGTGTGCTGCTGTCTTGACCAGGTCTCTCTGGAAGAAGAAGATACAGTGAAGTCTCAATGGGATTTTTCTGGTTAAATATAGGAAATAAAAAACACAACTTTCATGAACTAAAATTACAAAAAATTTTCTTTCCACTGGAAAAATAATCCCTGATCAACTGTGAACAGCAACAGAATGTTTCACACACTGCACAGTAATACACAAAATCATTACATGATGCAGGGGTCGTACATTTATTTAATCGTTAATAAAACACAGCTATTGACCAATCAGAATCAAGGACTGAAATATACCCTCAAAAATGAAACAAAATCATTTACAGGTGGCAAGTACTGCCACTTAATAAAAGTTAAAAGTCTTATTTTCACAGATCAACCCAATCTCAGGCCAACAGCATATGTGCTCTGCCAAGTGTGCTTTGCCACTTCAGATCTTCAATCCCACCGGATGTATCTACAGTTAACATTAGTCTAGAAGTTTTTTGTTGTGCGTGTTGGCAAAAAAGCAGGAACATTTCAAAGACATATACAGTGGCTTTATTAATAACAGGAGATGACTGTTGGCTCGCTATCTTGGCACAACGCGCCGTGCCGTTTTGATTCTCCAAGTTTGCTGCACTCTCTCTCTCTTTCTTGTCTCTCTCTCTCTCAGCAGACTGCTACATTGACATAAGGGAAAACTCATGAGTGATCACAGTTCTCTATTCTCCACGCAGAATAAAAGTGAAAGAGTGGAGCTCCTCCCCTGTGGCCTTGTTTGCTGGCCTAGTGAGAGGGTCTGACAGCTCTCCAATATTGTGCCTGTGTCACAGTCGTGCCCATGGCTCTATCGATCGCTGCCTCTGCATGGCCTCTCATATCACACAAACAGATAAACACATGCATTTAAAGGGAAAGTTCAACCCAATTCTTCATGGAGTTTTGTCACTTTTAACATTGCCTTATTGTTTATATTACTACGCGGAACACATAAACTGAAATGGACTGTATGAGGGATGCATTTCCATACATTAAGTTTGTGTAGATAAATGTTTGCACAATATTTCGCTTGCAATATTGTGATGTTATAGCATCATTCATGATGTGTATATTTGTTTGCTTGTGTGTCCCGCAGTAAGAAGCTGTGAGAATGAGGAACGCGTGTTTCGTGAGCGCATGCGTCCCAGGAAGAGGCAGGGAGCTGTCCGGAGAAGGGTGCATCAGGTCAACGGACACAAGTTCATGGCCACATACCTGAGACAGCCCACCTACTGCTCACACTGCCGTGACTTTATCTGGTAAGTCCCGCCGCTGTCGACGCCTGCCGTCTTAGACTGCAGCTTTGTAACGCATTGTTTGTACAGCTGCATCTGTTGGTAAATCTTTTAGTCCCTGCTCTCAAGTCCATTCATGGGTGGTTTACCGTCACTGGGTCGAGTTGCCATAGCTACGACAGAAAAAGCCCTGAAGCTCAGAGCTTCGACGCTACGATACAAGTTTATTGAGTATTTCTGCCCCGTTCTCCATGTGGTGACAAAACAGCTCTGCTTAGACACGCTGTGTCTCGCCTCTCTGGAGATCTTGAAGAATATGAGTATATAAATGTTTTAGCAGATGAGCTTCGGGCCTGATGTTTAAGGGGATGCCTTTATGAACACATACTGGTACATCATGAAAGTCACATACGCAAAAATTTATTCAAATTAGGGATGCATAATGATTAATCACCATTAATTTATAGCAGAATAAAAGTTTTTGTTTACATCATATATGTGTGTAAACTGTGTATAATAATTTTGTTTATGTAAATATGCACACATGCATGTATATTTTTAAGAAAAAATATATATTTATATATTAAGTATTTATATATAATATACATTTTACATAAATATACAAATGTATATACACATGTAAACATTTCTTAAATATATACATGCATGTGTGTGCATTTATCTATACAAAGTTATTATACACAGTTCACACAAATGATGTAAACGAAAACTTTTATTCTGCTATAGATTTATCACGATTACTCGTTATGCATCCTTAATTCAAATAATTAAATTACTACTATTGCTACTAACCTGACTGTGTGCAGAGTGTTTTAAAATGCTCGGCATGCACATACAGTAATGCAAGTATTGACCTTGGGAAACAAATATAATGGAGGTGCTCAACAGTTGGCAAAGGATTTTACTGGGAAGTGCAACATACAGAATTCCTGCTACAAAGAAACAAACAAACAAACATAAAAAATACCTGGGGCGCATTGTCTTGTATTAACAGAAAGATATTGTTTTTCATAGCTGTTTAACCTATATTGTATTTTGAATTTTGCATTGCATTGTGGTTTCAGGTTAATAGAAATGTCCAAAAAAGATTATGGATAATGTCTTGGCAGAAAACTACCAGTACATTTCATGTATTTTTCTTAACAGTGTAACAGTGGAAATGTGAGGATATATTTTGTAAATGTAGGTACATTATGCAGTGCTGAGGGTTAAAACTAGGGCTTTCAAAAGATTTATCACAATTAATCGCATACAAAATAAAAGTTTGTTATGGCATAATATACTGTGTGTAATGTGTGTAATTATTTTTTATATATAAATACACACACATGCATGTATGCATTTAAGAAACATTTACATGTATATATATATATATATTTTTTTTTATAAATTTTAAATTATATATCAATAAATATATAATGTACACAAATAATTTTTTTCTTAAATAGTGTGTGTATTTATATATACATAATAATTACACACAATACACAAAAAAAATGTTGTATGCGAAAAATCACAATAATCTTTTGATAGCCCTAGTAAAAATACATAATACAGTAATAATACACTGTCTCTGTAGCACAAAACTGTGTTTCACAGTAGAAAATATTGACCGATTTGATCGATAAGATATTTCTAACTTATAGATTCACTTGCATCGTCAGAAAAAGTGGGCAAAAATGTTCCCTAGCTGTCACTGGCGCGGTACTCTTTCAAAAAGTTCATAATAGACAGTACATATTGGTACCAAATGTATACATATCTTCATATACATAAATAGTACTTTTTAGGACCTTTTTAAAGGGTACTGTCCCATTGACAGCCAGGGAACATTTTTGTCTGACAGTGGGCTACAGTAGCTGGTAAGCCGATTTTGGTTGGCACACCAACAAACCATTAAAATACAATCTAATACATTGGTTCTCAATTCCAGTCCTTGGCGCCCCCCTCCCAGAACATTTTAGATGTCTCTATACATAAAACACTCGATTCAGTTTATCAGCTTGTAAGTGTGTTAATTAAGGAGCCTGATGAGTGAAATCAGATGTTTCATATAAGGAGACATCTAAAACATTCTGGGAGGGGGGGCCGAGGACTGGAATTGGGAACCACTGATCGAATAAACAGTATATTGCATACAAAAATGAATTTACCAATATTCAGATCTGTTTTAAATGATCTTTGAGCATCATCATGAACTGTTTAATTTTGGTGTTTTGTCTGAATGTCAGAGTATGGCTACTGCCGCCCCGCTTTATAACAGGATTCATAACTGAGGATGGATCCTCTTTCTCTCTCATTGCAGGGGCGTATTAGGAAAGCAGGGTTATCAGTGCCAAGGTAGGTAGACAACATTTAAATGTCTCATAACACCACATGACCATCAAAACAGTACCTTTAAGTATTGATAAGCTTAATAAAGAAAAGTGCTAATATGGATATAAGCCATCCTCTTAAAATCCAGGTTTGAGTCTCATAGAATGATGAGATTATGAGTTCAGACTTTGACATGATCTTACTAAGTCAATATTAAAGATATCAAGGTTTTATTTTCACAGAATGTACTGTATATTATGTAGGATGATTGTATGTAGAAAACAGAAAATCACAAAAAAGACTTTAGCTGAGTTAACACAGACTGAGTTACATATCTGCCTTGTAGGCCAAACACTGTTATCTGTATACACCAGACCTACTGGTACCCATATATGCACCAGCAGTGTGCGTTTAACAATGGTGATTTTGCTGTGTAGGCATACAATATTAATGAGAGTCTTAGATGTGACTGCTGATGTCATTGTCTGATCTGTTTGTGTCATCTTTAGTGTGCACCTGTGTGGTTCATAAACGTTGTCATGAGCTGATCATCACTAAATGTGCAGGCCTAAAAAAACAGGATGACACCACAGAAGAGGTGAGAGAAAGGCATATCTCAGATCTCTTTAAGATCTCAATTGTTTCTCAAAGCTAGAATTTAGGTTAAGATAAAAACTTTTTTATGTGCCCTTATGTCTCTTTAGAGTTTCACAAGAGATCTCAACAAAGTTTTAAAGTCTGCACAGATTTCTGTTACTTTTTGAAAGATATTTTTAATATTCTTTGCAAATTATCTGGGCTATTAAATCATATTCACAATCATTTTGGTTTTGCATTTGGGTCAGTGACAAAAACGGTTTAAAAAGATGAGAAATTCAAAAATCTGTAAATAAAACTTGTTTTTAAAACATGGATCAGGCAGTGGCGGCCGGTGACTTCTTTTTTCAAGGGCGCTCAATGCGAAGTTCGCAACAACATGTATGTAGCCCGTCATGTGAGCATCTCTTTTATCATAAACGGTCTTGAGGCGTGTGTAGCAGGCACTTGTTTTGACAAAACTCGTGATGCACATGGTTCACATGACTCAACAAACACATATTTTGAAAACGCAGACGACACACATGACATTTTGAACAGATATTTTGAACTTGCGCCCCTCAGATGAGCAGTCGTGAGCCGCCATTGGCATCAGGTTTATTTCAATGCACATACACTGTAAAAAAATAGCTGTAATTATGCAGCTGGTTGCCAGTAACTTACTGTAAAAGAAAAAGACTGAAAATGTTTCATGTTCATTTAACCTTGAACAAACTGTTGCCAGTAAATAACATAAATATAAAATCTACAGTAATTTACTGGCAGCTAGTTGCCAGTAATACCCAATAATACTGTAATTTCTACGGACATTTTTTACAGTGTAGTGTATTTATGTTAATTTTATGCAATAAAAAGGAATGGAAATGTCAAATGTTGTAACCGCCAATTGCGTCAAAGAATGATAAATATTAAATATTTTATCCACCTTGATGGAATGTAAATGTAATCTTAGAAAAATGTAAATATCATTTTATTAGTTATTTCTAAAGTTAAATTTTAATGTGTTTTTGTAATATTTGTCCTGCTGAAAACAGCCCTGTTTTCTAAATAATCTTTGACAAATGATGTAAAAATGTATGTAAAAAAATCATATTACACTTAACTAGATGATTATTCCACTTTTTATAAATATATTTATATTTTCATTTAAAAAAATACTTGTTACACCAATTGACACAGACCGGTTACACCACATATTCTTTATTACACCCAAATATTCTTTCAAAATGAAATAAAACCAGAAATTTTAGACTTGGTCTTAAAAAAAGAGAATGTCTGCAAGTAATCTGCAAATTTATTTTGACATTTTAACCCTTTTACATTCAATTGAACCATACGGACACAAAATAATTAACGTCATGTCATTAACCCATTTTTCTTAAGTATTTTGAAAAAGTAACTTGAAAACTCTTACGGTTCGTACAGGTGGCAAAGCTTGGTGCCAAATGTATACATATCTGTACCTAATGCTACATATTAAGAACTTTTTAAAGGGTACTGCAACAGTGACAGCAGGGGTGCATGCATTTTGTCAATTTTTTGTCTTGCAGTATGTATTCCTAAAACGGTAAGATTACAATCATAATGTACCACACCTAGGTTTGTGTGTTTTTAGTACCGCAAAGTGCTGGATGTTGCAACTTTCCACCTTGTGATCTCAAGCACTAAAGCATCTTTGTAATCCTCTATCTCCCCCTGCAGGTGGGCTCACAGCGCTTCAGCGTCAACATGCCTCATAAGTTCAGTATTCACAACTACAAAGTCCTGACATTCTGTGATCACTGCGGTTCATTGCTGTGGGGTCTGCTGCGGCAAGGGCTTCAATGTAAAGGTGAGCGGTGCATTCTGGGAAATGTAGGCTATCGGTACCTATCAGTGCCACTGTTGAAAATGTCCTCTCTCCCTCCTTTCTCAGTTTGTAAGATGAATGTTCACAAACGTTGCCAAAGCAATGTAGCTCCTAACTGTGGAGTAGACGCCAGGGGCATCGCTAAGGTGCTGTCTGACCTTGGAGTCACTCCGGATAAACTCTCCGGCAGCGTACAGAGGAGAAAAAGGGTGAGTGGATGAATCATCTGTTATAATATACCACGGACACAGCAGGAATTATTGTCTGTTCTTGAGAAGTGAGCGTGTAGGAGTTAAAGGTCACAAACTTTTTCTTCCCTTCAGCTGTATTTCATGGACATACACTGATTCCTGATTACAGAATGGTTTTTTGAAGCAATAAATAGGATTTGATGAAAGATGACATACGGTTTTGTTTTCTTGTTTTTTTTTCTGCAGATCTCTCAGGGTCCAGAACCAAATCCCTTACCCATAACCCCACAGATAGAAGAAGATCGATCCAAATCGGCACCCAACTCACCGTGTGATCAAGGTAGGGGCAGTGAAAGTGATGTCTGGAGGGCATATTTGTATAAGATTAAACCATCAAAATATGAAGTGCATGGTATAAAATGGACAAACACAACTTGATTATTTGCTGAAAAGTAAACTACATAGCATCAATTTTTTTCTCTCTCCTTAGACTTAAAGGATCTGGAGAACATCAGGAAGACGCTGTCATTTGACCATCGAGGTGAAGAGCTGAAGACGGACCTGTGCTCCTCACTGAATGAGGAAATCTCGAATGAATCAGAGGAGAAGAGAGAGAACGGAGAACTGAGGACGGCCGAGGTCAAACGGATGAGTCTGAATGATTTCTCCTTCATCAAAGTGCTCGGGAAAGGAAGCTTCGGCAAGGTATAGCACTATGAAATCCAGACTCTCTTTTATATGTACACAAATACAATTGGTAAAGTCTGAATAGAGTTTGTCTCTATTTGTCGTGCAGGTGATGTTGGCTGAGTTAAGAGGTACAGATGAGGTTTTCGCAGTGAAGGTGTTGAAGAAAGACGTCATTCTGCAGGATGATGATGTGGACTGCACAATGACGGAGAAACGCATCCTAGCTCTGGCCAGAAAACACCCTTACCTGACCCAACTCTTCTGCTGCTTTCAGACCAAGGTAAGACCATAGAGGCTGACCTCTTTTGTTTTAGGACAAACATTAATGATAATAAGCAATATACGTATATATCTAAGTGCAGTCAACAAAATAATATTTGTTTGCTGAATGTTTATGCTTTTTTCATTCAGTAAACACAAAATAATGAATTGAACCCCTTCAACAAAAAAAATCTTTTTTCAAGTTACTTAATTATCTTTGTTGAAAGAACATTTTGGAGTTTTTTTTTACAGTGGGAAGGCAAAACTCTCTGCTTATTTTAAAACAGAGATGTTGTTGACTGCCACAAGGTGGAGCTGTGATATTATATTTGAGTTCTTTATGCGATGATTTCAAGCTACATCATTTGTCCAGTTTTGGAGCTCTTTGTCTGTAGAGAGGAAAATAATATAACCACAAAAACAAAAAAGGTCAGATCAAACTTATCACCAGAAAAGCAGCAGTATTTTTTCATTTAGTATTTTTGTTTGTTGTTTAAAGTGATTCACAAACAATCAAACAAACTGCTAAACCATATTGAATCTACTAAAATGCTGGAAATGACAATATTACAGTCTTACAGTACTGTAGATACTCTCAACTGTACATCTTTATTTGTATTTTTACTATTAGTTTATAAGTATTACTTTTACTTTATTAGTATGGGAGAGCAGGGCACAACCTAACACTTTTTGGCTCTATCATCAAAAAAATATTTTAAGTTATATCAATAATTTTTTCACACAATCAACACACATCTCTGCTACAAATGAACACTTAAAGTTTGTTTATGGGACCTACCGTTATCGTACAATTACACCGAAAGCGACAATAGTGCAAACGTTACAACTTACCCCATTTGTTACAAACAGAGGGTTTCTTGTAACACCTGCTAGAAAATGTAGTTTAAACACAAATAATTCAATAAAATTCTGTCTATATATTAGGTGGGTATTGTTTATATATCTGCCTATAATAGATAGATATCCACACATTCATTCATCCATGATCCTTCATCTAACCATCCTTGTATTAAGCATCAATGCATATAAATATATTTTTTTGAAAGACAAAATAATTGCCAGTTATTGTCCCTGATATTGGATTTATAGTTATGATATTGGTGAATAGTATTTACATTGTTCATTATCTGTTAATGAACTGTTACTTACCCCGCTGTGTAAAAATGCTTTCAATCCCAGCTATAAGTTACTAGGAGTTGCTGACATGTTTCGAAATGGTGTAATGTTTTACAGTGATTAAAATAATATATATACCCAACTCAGAAATCGAAAAAAAAACACAAGATGAAGAAATTTACTTTTATGCCTCCAAAACACTTTTTGTTCAATATCTTAACCAAAACACATTAAACTTTTCACAAATTTACAGGAGATCATTTTCTGACAGTAAGAGAAAAAAAAAACAAAAACACAGATTGCTTGGCCTTGTATAAACAGTAAAGTAGCTGCGTTACACTTAACCCCACGTTAGTTTGTGCCCCGCTCAGCCCTATATATTAGTGTGCACTTTATTAGTGTATATAAAATAAATGCCCGGGACTGATTAAGAATTAGGCTTTGCCTCCTGAAATCTTTGTTTATGGTTTCCAAAAAACTTTAAACCTGGAAATGGCATAAAAATGTCTCTAATTAAAGGGTTACTTCACTTTCATAACAAAATTTCCTGATAAAGTGAAAGTTTGACATGCTTGTCAAGTATGCCATGCATCTCAAAATGTGACCTCTGTATTTAACCCATAAACACACCGTGTAAGTCATGAACACCCACACAGCTGGAGCAGTGGGCAGCTTTTCTTGCAGCACCTCAGGAGCAATTAGGGTTAAGGTGCCCCGCTCAAGGGCAGCTCAGTCACTACCTGCCACCCGTGAGATTCAGACCTCCAATTCATGGTTCACAATTCCAACTTTAACCACTAGTCTACGACTACCCCTAACTTACTGACCCCCATGTCATCCAAGATGTTTATGTCTTTCTTTCTTTAGTTGAATAGAAATTAAGTTTTTTAAGGAAAACATTCCCAGATTTTTTTCCGTATACTGGACTTTAATGGACCCCAACTGTCTAAATTGCTTTTCAATTGGCTCTAACTGATCCCAACTCATAAGGGTCTTATTTAGAAAAATGATCATCATTTTCGACAAAAAAAGTACTTTTGAACCACAATTTTTGTCTTGCACTACCTTTGGAATGAGCGTCCGGGACTTAATGTTTTACTTAATCATGCCGAAAGGTCAAGCAATACCAGTAAACTCTGTTAGAGACCGAAGTTTCCTCTGAACTGTGCGGCGAGGACGCTGTTTTGCTGTAAACAATGGTCTGTTATGACTTTATATCCGCAGTCCGTATTTTTGTTTTTTTTCTGTGGCAAACGTTGAGAGTTGTGCAGTTTTTCTTAACCAAACAATGTTGTATTAGATGATTTCAAACCAAACTGTAGGGAAAAGAGTTGCGATCAGCATCTTCAAACAGTAATTTTATAACATAAGGCTTCACAGAGTGCAAAGGATGTGGGCAGATTGGTAAAAAGATAGTAAACTGTTTAAACAACTTTTTTAGAACTTTATGTGTGTTTGACTTCAAGCAGAAATTCCTGTAAACGGCGCGTGAGGTAAACGCATCATCCGGGTCAAAATATTATGATTGACCCGAAGCTGTCAGCACATTCTGATGACGTCCGTGCTCATAGCGGAAATCCTATTCTCTGTTCACACATAGAAAATTACTGGTAATCTTACAACTTCTCTTACTGGTAATTGGAGGACCCATTTAAGAGTATTTTTAAAAATGGTCTTGATCTTGACTGCAATTTACTAATACTGTGTGTGTGTGAAAGCAGTTAGTGAATGCATGGTATTTTTGCATTTTAAAATGTACATTAGCAATACCACCTGTAAAAATTATTGTTAAAATAATTGATGCTAAAATAATTGTTTGTAGGATTGTTATATTAAAGGGATAGTTCAGTGAAAAATTTAAATTACCCCGTGATTTACTCGCCCACAAGCCATCTGAGATATATATATTGTTTTTGCAAAGTTACTAGCCGATCAGAATTTTTAATGGCCACAATTTTGTTGTTGGTAAAATACATTTTATATTATTAAACGTGACTTTGGCATCCTAAAATGAGTAATTTTACTTGATTTAGCTAGATTAGATGCAGATTGACTTTTAAAAGCAGATTGACCACCCAAATGATGACAACACACTAGCCACTTTGGCATGTTGAACAGATTTTTTTGATGTTTCTTAAAAGTTATTAGAAATGATAAACAATGCGTAATGCGACACTGGGAAATTCCAACTCCGAATATACCAGTTAATGTATATTCGGAGTTGGAATTTCCCAGTGTCGCATTACGCATTGTTTATCATTTCTAATAACTTTTAAGAAACAACAAAAAAATCTGTTCAACATGCCAAAGTGGCTAGTGGCTGTCTTACCCGCCACAGCAGAAATCTACCTGCATTTGGCGAGTTGGTGGGTATTAATGTCAAGCACTGACTGTATAACGTAACATAATTGCAAAACCAGCTTATTATTAAATGCACATGCAGTACTTAAAGGGCCATTTTATCGATAGAAACATTCATCTTTATTGAAAGTGGGTCATATTTGTAGTCGAAATGTAACATAAATTTAGAATTTTGTGCCTATTTGACAGAGAAAAGACAGAACGTGACTTTATGGCACATTTGTATGAAAAACTACAACTCCCACAATGCACCACAATGCACAGCTCTGCAAGCCACTCCCATTAATCGGAACACTGCTCAGATATGCTATTGTGTACATAAATGCCACGTTAGTAAAATGAAGAAAATAGCCGCCACTGTGTCTGAGGGTGTTTTCACACATACACTGTTTAGGTCGGCCCAAATGACGTGACGCTCCGAGTACGGTTCGTTTGGGTCAGTGTGAACACATAAACGGCCGCTCCGAGACCGCTCTAAACAGGTCGTCTTGGAGCGGCTGTCGCCGAACTCTGGGGCGACCCACCTGTGGTGTGAACACTGCTGGACCTCGGGCCGAACCAAATACAGGAAGTTCTCCACGTGTTTGAGACACTGTGCTTCCGTCGTGACGTGAGCCGGGTGTTACATTGTGGGTTAACAACAAACAAGCCAATCCTGGTCCTTTGCAGAGATTCGCTGTCTCCTTTACATTTGAGCTGATGATTTTATAAATGCATAGCTGTCCTCCACACACAAATAGTGACATTACGGGCTTTTTAGCAAACGGCTCCGTGAGAAAGGCTTTTAATAGAACAGCTATGCAATTTCGCGTTAAAGCAAAGAAACTTGGCAAAGACGTGCATTGTTTATCTCCACATCTTGATAGCTGTGCTCTCCCCGTCAGGCTGGTTGTCGTGGAAACGTGGGGGTGGTCATGATGAGACGGTAAGAGCTGTCAGAGACCAATGACAGCGCTGACCGTTGCCACATGGTGTACCATGCGGCATTTCGAGTACAGCAAAAAAAAAAAAAAATGTGAACACGGACCGCACTAACTGAAAAATGATACAATGTATTTTGGTGCGCTCCGAGGCCGCACCACGGTGCGCACCAACATATGTGAAAACACTCTGACAGACACCAATCATGACTTACTTTTAAACATGATTTTACATTGTGTTACACACAATAACACTCTGGTCTGGTGTGTAGCAAAGTCTTATTCAAACAGTAACGTGCGGTTTCAGATCCGCAGCACAAATGTCTTTTCAACTACTTAAAAAAGGGTATGCATATTAAATGTTTATTTAGTTTTACCAATTTTCTTTTTGACTCTTGTTTACTGTAATTACATCTGTGTTATATCAGCCTCATTGCTTTCACAATATAGACATATAAAACACCGCTCAGATATGTTATTGTGTACAAAAATGCCACGTTATTATAAGAAAGAAAATAGAAACACTTACTTTAGTCAGACGTCCATTTATCCCTGCATCCTGCACACAAACGCGTTCACCGCACAATATCTCCACAGACACGCTGGCTCAGCTCTTGTGCTCGTATGCCGAAACACATCTTTGAACACCCTTGACAAAGATACAGCAGTTCCTTCTTTCAATAGCCTCTTTCACACAGTAATTCTGGTAAATTACCATGAATTTACCAGAATGAATTTACCAGTAAATACAAAAATGTGCTGTTCACACATGCAGTGACGTTTCGTCTTTTTACCAGTAAGACATCATTCACACATCAGTATCAAAATACCGGTAAACTCGGAGAGAAAGCGGAAGTTACCTGTGGCGCGCGGCCGGCGAGCTCCGTCCGTGTCGTATTTGTAAACGGCGGGTTATGACTTAATATCCACGGTCCGTATTTTGTTGTTTTCACATCTGTGGCAAGCGGTCGCGAAGTTGCTCGTGACCAAACAACATTGCGTTAGGCGGCGTCAAACGGAACCTGCGCGTTTGCACATTAGGCTTCACAGATGGTGTGCTAAGGACGTCGGCAATTCGGCAATTAGATGGTAAGCTGTTTTAAACCACTTTGGTGAAGAAATGTGGATGTTAACTTCAGGTGTGCTCGACTTTTAAGCAACATGTGTGTGGAAACGTCTGTAAACAGTCTGGGGGATACCGCGTCACCTGTATAAAAAACTTTCTGATTGGCCCGCCCGATCTGTCAGCGCGGTCTGACGTCATCTAAATGCCGGTAATGCTATATTTTTCGTTCACACACAGCGCTTACCGGCAAATTACCGTTAATCTTACAACCTGTCTTACTGGTAAATTGGGAGCACTGATTTACCGGAAAGGTTCTGTTCACACATGACATGTTAACTGCAATTTACCAGTAAATTACCAGTAAAGACTGTATGTGTGAAAGGGACTATTGATGCAAAATGATGATTTTTACATAATTGAAAGAAGGAAGTGCAACACTGAAATCTGTATTTCTCCCGTCTCAGGGGAAAATGAGTGTATGATGCACAACCATTTAGAAACATGACTGAGCTTAATGCAAATCGGTGAAGTGTCCCTTTAATAAGCAGTATATTAGGAGTTTATTGATGCAATATGTAGTTAATAGTGAATTTATGTCCCCCATACTAAACTGTTACAAAAAGTTATTTAACAGTAATGTAAGGCTGTTTTAAAGGTGCAGTATGTCGATTTTTAGCGGCATAGTGGTGAGATTGTGAATTGCAACCAACGGCTCAGTCCACAGCTCACCCCTCCCTTTCGAAACGCATAGGTACAGTAGCATCCACAGGACAAACAAGTCCGTTTAGGGCTACTGTAGAAACATGATGGCAACTTCAATGTAAGGAGACCCGCGGTGTATATGTAGATAACAACGTCTTTTTATAAGGTAATAAAAACTATACAGTTCATCATGTAAGGTAGTTATGTATTATATTGCATTTATGTCAAGAGATTCTTCTTAAATTACACAACTCACTTTTAGATGGAAAAAGTCAAGCTCCTTGATGTCATATTTCAAATTCTTATTCTGACAGTAAGTTTGCTAACTGTCAGAAAGCTGTACACATCAATCCCCATTTTCATGAGATCTTTATCATGTTCTTGATCTATTCTACACACACACTGCTACTGGATTAGCAGAACCTTGTCGCTGATGACATGCATATACAAACACACACGCACAGACTTTAGCTCTCTTTTGTGTTTGGCTCAGAACCCTAAATAAGTGCTCCCTGACACAGAAGGGAAAGCACCTGTTTGACAGGAACATTTCTCTTACGGTCTATTATAAGCCAACATCTGATAAACTCGCCCTCTGCATAAGGTCAACCTTTTTAATTCTCATTTAGTCTCTCTCGGTCTGCTGGTGTGATAATGCGTTCAAATTAAGAACAGCAGCAGCCTCAGCCAGAGCGAACTTCATGTGGACATCGTGTTTATTTTCCTCCACTAAAACCTGAACGCAGCCATCATGACGGCATCCTCCGTTCTAATTTATTTACTTCTGCAGTTTCTCCAAACAAGCAAAAAGGACATTGTGTCCTTACAGCAGCACAGACAAGTGGGAGGAGGTGAAGAAAAGGAGGGGCTCGGATGGGAAAGGGCACAGCCAGAGAGCTAGTTTAGGATGAAAGACCGTTAACAGGGTGGATGGAGGAGAGTTCAAAAAGCTCTTAAATGATGATAAGCAGCTATTTTACTGACAGTGACATTGTGGAAGGGTCACGGGTATTTCGTCACTTATATTTATAGGGAGAGCAGTAAGATGATAGGAAATGATGGAGGACGATGAGGAGGGTGGGCGATTGCCGGCCAACAGGAAATGTTTCTTCCACAACTTATAATTGAAAATTTTACTATAGTTTAATTAATTGGAATTTTAACATATCACCACAAACTCTTTAAAGGTCACCTAATATGAGAAATGTACTTTTATATGTTTTTTTTAAACATAATTGTAAGTCACCTGTGTGTCAAAATGATCTGCCCACTCCTTTTTATAAAATCCCCGTAAAAAGTCTCAGAGGACAAGCAGACAAGCCATTTTCTGAGAAAACTGATGTCACTTTGTGCAAGCCCCGCCCACAACGGTCCAAAGTTAGGTCATAATTTCTATTTTCAATCTTATTTACATAATTCATCACCCCACGTTCATTGTGAACAATGAAGTAAGGCTATGGTCTTATTAAAACTGTGTATGTTTTTGGTATAGATGGGTAGGGAATTGCAGCAGCTCGTTTGCATTTAAAGAGACACAAAAACTTCCAAAAATGGGCCTTTTCAATAAATTATCTATAGTGTATTTGGACCTGAAACTTCACAGGCACATTCTGGGGACACCTGAGACTAATATTACATATTGAAAAATTGCCATATTAGGTGACCTTTAAGAGTATTTTTTATATTAAAATAAAAAATATTTAGTATTGAACTGGGTCAACTCCTGAACTAGTTTATTTGTTTAATGGGTGTTTATATTAGGGAAGTAATAATCTCTTTTATGGTATATATATCAAAATAATCTGTATTTATGCTATTGTGTCTTGAATGCTTTTTGCATGTTTTATAATAGGCTGAGTTTTCTACATTTTTATTTAGTTTAATTATGTTATATTTGTTATTTGTATGGCCAGCTAATCTGTACGTTGTGATTGGCCTGAATACCTCTGACTTCAGCCGAAAACGTGACACTCCTTACCATGTTTGAAAGATCGGTTTCTAACAGTCCAAAGCGGGCAAATTATGTTAATGTCGGTCTTGTCTACATCACCAATGCCAGGAAGTAAACTGTTGTCCAAGTAAAGAGATTTACTTTGGAGACGATCACTCGCATCATCGTTTACTTTGGGGTTTGTACCTTTTGCATATTGTTAACATGTACTACTAATACACACTTACACAACAAAGTAAATGTAAAATCGTGAATCGGACAATAAATGGCAGTTATATTGTTTTGCTAAATATATTATTTCTAGCTAGACAGGTTGTCTGGGTGCAAAAATCTTTAAAGGTGGTAGGAAAAAAGATTGAGTATGTACTTCAATTTATGCATATTAGTTTCTCTATGTTTTGTTTGTGTTTGGACGGTTTCTAAATGAAACATGCTGAATTTTGGTGAAGTGAGGCTCCAGAGCAAAGTCTTGCAGACTGCCTGAAGAGCTGATCTGGAGACAGGGCAAAGGATCTGAAATACATCTAAGAAGAGTTAGAACACTGAAATCTCAAAAGCATGGATGATGGAGGCAGAGAAATCAAAAATCAAGCTGACAAAGCTTATCAAAACTACAGCTACAAAAGGACAAGACCTGTATAACCAGTCAATAAAACAACACACAACAAGACAACAAGACAATGACCAAGAACATGCAACCAATGAATATGAAAACCACAGACAAACCAGCTACCAACCGAAACAACCTGCAAAGGATGAAATCTGATAAAAAAGCAACCAAAAAAACAAGACTCTCAAAAGGCAAAAATTAAAGCCATGACACGAGACACATCATGAAGACCAGAATAACAGACTAATTTCATTCTAGTAGTATAAATAAATCCATATGAATACCTTTGAAATAATGTTATCAAAAAATAATTAATAATTCAACAAAATAAATACAAATAATAATTTATACAAATATATAGTGTCATTTTGTAGTGTCTTTTTTTAATTAAGTAAAAAGTATCTCTCTGATCCAGATGGATCCATCAGCCTCTTCTTCCTCACAAAAACTGGGACAGTTGAGTTTCACCCACAAGCACCGCTTGATCCTTAGACCCAAACCCAGGCATCCACAGCATGGGATCCACTTTTCAAAAATCACACTCAAATACAGTTAAGGAATAAGACATATTAACTTATTGAAAAAAAGTAAAAAGTGAATTTGGTGCGACCTCTGCAGGAAAGGGTGTAGCCTTTAAGCCATGTTTAGAAACAGAATTATTGGCAGATGTATCTTTAATATTGCGAACAGGAGCTTGCCTGTTTTGCTGTTGTGTTTATTTTGTACCAGAAAGAGGTGATTGCCATTAGCCTTACATAATGTGTCTCTGATCTTTATCAGACCTGATCTCTATTCCATATGCGGTTTGTTTTGTTTTCAGTTCTCTCTCAAACACACACACACACAGCATTGGCCTATTTGGATCAGACATTTTACAGACCAGATGTGCTATGCCATTTTTCTTTTAAACTTACCATACAACTAACGCAGCTACATCTAAGTTAGAAAAGACACAAACTTTCCAGAAAATGGAAAGGTTTGTCAGTAATTTAAATTCGATGTTTCTCACAGATGAAATAAACATTTGACATACGTCCCAGATTTGTTTTTGGACACAGATTATACGCTTTTGCTCTCCAGCATTTTAATCTGATCTTGAAGTTAATGAATGCAGGTGTGTGTTCCCTTTCCATCTCTTCTCTTGCTTTCTCTCCTCTCATCGGTTCTTTGTTGCCTCACGAGTAGCATGGCAGGTTGACCTCTTGTTGACATGCTCGCTCCATTTCATGTTCCCTCAATGCCTAATTTGCTATCAGGCACTGCAAGGACGCCCTTGCCTAGACTTGCTCTCCCTCCACACAGGCTCAGCATCGGAGGTGCTGTGGTCCTACACTGAGCTCGTGTACACACTAACATTAATAACAACATGGGCCAGATTTACTAACATCTTGCGCCAGCGCAAACCATCATTTTGTTTTTAAATAACTATTTACTGAAGACGCGCAGTGGATCATTAGCCCTGAAAAGTTGAGGTCTAGTTATTTTTGCGACTGACCTTATTGCATATGCATTTATAAGAGTTTCCTGTTCAGACACAAAATTTTTGGAACTAGGATAGTATTTAAATGTTTTCACGTGTGGTATTACTGGAAAAAAGCATGTCTAAAATTATTTTTAGCAATTATTGTTCTTTTATTGCAAAAACTGTTCTTAGTAGATTTTGTTGGTCATTATGGAAATCACTTTTTTAGTAAATAACCCGCAGATATTCCCACTCCCATCGGCGCTTCTTTGGAATTGCGCTCTCACGCTATTTGCCCTGTTTAGTAAATCTGTCCTTAATTACACACAAACAGAGTAATACTTTGCTTGCTATAGTAATAACAGTAAATTATGCATAATTACATGCAACTAAACCAAACCTATACTAACTCTTTATTTTAAACAGAAAGTTCTTTGCATGTTAAAAATTCTTTATGGAAATGGTTATTTTAGGGATGGGGTCTTAAACTGGCTTGGGGACATTTCTGAGAGCTATTTCAACATTAAAAAGCACTAAATCTAAATGTACTGTATAAATTATATACATTATTAAACAATTGTGAAAAGCGCTATATAAATAAAATTTTATAGAATTTTTTAATATATTTTATAACAGTAAGTAAATATTTTCTTAACCTTATCTTAACCTCCTAAGACCTGGATAACATCACTTTTTTGTTGTTGTTTGCACCATACTTAATTCTGTGTAACTTGAACCTGTTGTACACAAACATGGAGAATAACACTGCTTCATGTTCAAAGAAAAATATTTGGTTATTATATTTATTGGTTCTTCTTAACCCCAAAATAGCTGATAGGAATCTGAAAAAAAGACAAAACAAAGCTTGGGTCTTAGAAGGTTAAATAACTTTTTCTATTAAAACCTTGCACTAAACTAACAAATTCAATTCTTAAATAAATTTACGGCTCATCAAAGGGGCGCAATTTCAAAATATGTGTTCGGAGTGTCATGTTGTTGCTCGTGTTTTCAAAATATGTGTGTGTTTGTGTCATGTAAACCATCACATGTTTTGTCAAAATAAGTCCCTGCTGCACACCCGTCAAAACCCTTTATGATAAAAGAGACGCTCACGTTCACAAAATACACGCAAGTCACTCCCTTAACAGTAACCTCTGATTATGCATGAGATTATGTGAGTATCTGGCAAACGCGAGCGTCTTTTTTATCATAAACCCTTTAGATGCGTCTGCAGCAGGCACTTATTTTGACAAGACACGTGATGCACACAGGTTCACTTGACGCACCGAACACATATTTTGAAATTACGAACCACACACATTGCGGGCTACATACATGTTGTGACAAGCATCGAGCGCCCTCGAAAAAAGAAGTCACCGGCCACCAATGACATTTTTGAACTATTATAATTGATGTTATTATAACTATTAAATATTGAATTTGATTCCATTTCTGTTATTCCATGGTTTTATGATTTTCTATTATAGTATGTGGAAAAAAGTGAAAGTGACCCTAAAACCTTTGAATGGGTAGTCAATGTTACATAAGTTAGTTGGGCAGAAAAATATTATATTATATTATATTATATTAATAATACAGATAAAATAATTTGTAGTTACTACAGTATGGTTCAGTTTCCCTGTAAGTGGAACCGATATACTGTACACCATTGAGACAGTAATGGCGGCCTCCATGGGTTAAAATCAGTATTACTTACTTATTTAATTTTTTTATAGGATGTGTGTGTGCTTCATTATTGGTTGCATCCATTCTTCAAAAACAGGAAATCCCAAATATAGACTAAACAATAAATAAACCTTTTTAAACAGAGTCAGGATGGTAATCTTCTCCATCACAGCTTTGAAAGTCACATTGAGTAATATCATCTGCCAAAGGCATGTTAATTGCAATGTCTCATGTTTGAGTCACAGGCATGACAGACATTAGCAGAAATGCTCTTCCTAGAAAGTGGACTCTTGATGAACCAAAGTTTCATCACGGTTTCAGACGCCAATCAGCTACGGGATCAGACTAGAGCTCTTATCCACCTAATTACAGCTGAGCAATGTAAATAACATTATACAAGCAGCTCAAGTGCCTATGGAAACTTATGGGGATGAAAACTTTCAGGCAGTGAAAGAATTTTAGGATTGTACAAAATTAAATGTTTTTTTTTTCTTTTCCTTTCGCTCCTTCAGATGATGTTCTCAACGTTTTCCTGCTCAGTTCCAGTTGGGTTAATTTACATTTCTTAATCAAGGTCATGAATTGGCATTTCTTTCTTTTTTTGGCTCATCTCTGCTGTTTGGCAGCTGGTTGTCTTGGCTGGGCTCCCTAACATTTTTCTTGCTGCCCCATTAATCGCAGTCAGATTGCGGTCGCTGGCATTGCGACATCTGTGTACACACACAGCCTTACTTGTCTGGATGCTACAGAGAATGAAAAAGACAGAGCAAAAACCATAAGCATGCTTTACTGATACATGTTTTGACTTAACGCCTTTAATTCAAAGCACATAATTGACTCAAGATAAAGGATCAAATCCACCTTTAGTTTGTTTAACAAAATGCTTATGAATGATAAATGGACTTTAGACATTTTAGTTCTTTTTTATTTATTTTGTTCAGTAATAATAAGTTTGTTGCAGATGGCTAGCTTAAAAATGATTGGATAAGTCTGATAAAGGATTGATAAAGGAAAAGATTTTATGCAGGAAGAGAGAGATTTGTTTGATTTGTCTGTCACATCATCAGTGGATTTATATAGTGATGAAAGAAGAGAGGTTGTTGTATGACAGCTGCTTTTTAAACAATTTTGCTCCAAGCGGGCACTGGAAATGATGTTTGCCTTCTGGTGAAAAAGCTTTTTTAAGAATACTCTTGAATTTTATAAAGAAAATGTTTTATGAGTTGCTACAACTTATAAAATAAAGTTGATATATTTCAACAACGTATACGTTTTTTCATAGTTTGGCTGGTCCTGCGACTTATAGTCAGGTGCGACTTGTAAGTCAGTACGAATTAATTTTGACATATATATGAACCAAAAGACAACATTACCATCTATAGCTGCGAGAGTCCACTATATGCTTCTGTATTTATGTAATTCAATTAATTCACTGATGTGGAATGACGAGGCTGCAAACTTGTATACCAGTATAACTAACTTATAATGGAAAGTACCTGGTTCTCAAAATGTGCCAAAAAGTTTGGCTAACTATTATTTTTGTGTTCATTCAACATCTATCATAGATTTAAGTTAACAGTAAATATTTGTTTAAGTTTTTACAACTACAATAAAGTTTAAATGCTCTATTTTAACGATCTAAGCGCATTGTCTAAAGCGCAGAGCGCCACGTCTAAATGGGCGTGTCCGAATCCACTTTTGCTAATTTAAAAAAAAAACCGCCCACCCGTCAATCAGCGGAAGATGCTAGAACTTGCAAACATCATATCACGCGAGAGAGCTTTGTTTAATTTCAAAACTCGACAACGGTACGAAAGAAGAAGTGTGTTTTTGGATGTAAGGCGAAGAAAGCCAGCCTTATAAAAACTTGGATATAGTTTATTATCCCGGGTAGCAGCGGAGTTTTGCGTGTGTGTTTGATGCGCTGTATTTCAGTCCCAACCGGGTCATGAGTTACATGCGGTAAGTAAGACTTCTGTCTTACGTTGGAAATAGGTGCGTTCTTATTATATAAATGACACGAACATGTAGTGAATCAAAAGTTAAACAGAGTTGTATAGTGTTGCATGACTCGTACTCGCTCCTCCCGCGGTATAACTCCTCCTTCTTTTTTTCGTACATTATCGGAAAGATTCGGTAAAGCTAATCTTTCTTTTATAAATCTGATTAAACTGAAGACTCTTCGGATATATAAAGGATGTCATACTACTCTATGAGGCGGTTTCCCGGACAGGGATTAGCTTAATCCAGGACTAGGCCTTAGTTTAATTAGGAAATATAACTAGTTTTAACAAACACGCCTTACTTAAAACATTGCCTGTGTGCATTTTGAGGCAACACAAAGGGCACTGGTGTATTTTAAGATATGTCAGTGCAAGTTGTTTTCAGTTTGGACAGCTCTTAAAAATGTTTTAGTCTAGGACTAATCTAATCCCTGTCCGGGAAACCGCCCCTATAGGTACTCCAGATTAACATCAGAAATGCAGAAACAGCATGTGTTACGTGAGCTTTAAGCAATATTTTATGTGGTTTTTAGTAAAGAAAAAGACTCAGTAGTGTTAAACATTTATTTATGTTGGAGATTTAGAAGATTTAGAATGTTTATTTTTGTGCTATACCAAGTGTAGTGCCTGTGCTTAGGCTGTAGGTCAATAATGTTTTCTTTTATCATGTAAACAAAACTTTTGTTAAAGTCAGCACTGAGCTCAGTCTCAACACACGTTCACTGGTATTAAATATTCATGAGTCACATGATTTGTTTCTGTGATTTGAGAAGGTGCCACAAAATATTTAAGTAACATTACTACTACAATTAAAGTTACACAAAGTATATAATTTAATTTATATGAGACTAAAATTTTTATTGAAGTTGTCAGTACTCAAAACTTTTAAGTTTGCAAACTTAAGAAAATAGCGGCAATCAGTTGCCTCAATTTTTTGAGTTAGTAGAGCTTATCCGGGATAAAAAGTGTATGTTTTTATTTTGTCTTCATGGGGCATTTTTGATTGATGCAACTCCAGAGCGACTTATAAATATCTTTTAATAAGTTATATCAACTCATCTCAAGATAAATAATATAAAGTTAAAATTAAATAGTTGATTAAACTAAAAAAAATAAGGCATGCAGCAAAAAAAAAAAAAAATGTTACAGTATATGGCATACAGTACCATAACATGCAGTCCATCTGGATTTAATAACAATTAGCCTAGGCTTTTTGGTTTGTTGGTTCAACTTAAAAAAGTAAGTTAGCTGGTGAGTTAATTCAACTATTAGTCGACAACAATTTTTACACAACTTTTTTAGTCAACTAATATTTTTTAAGTTAAATTCTCAAAATATGACAACCAGGTTACTTTTTTTTTAAGTTGAACCAACAAATCGTTTTATACATTGTAGCTTATTAATACTTCATAAACAGTATAAGTCTGCCTTACTGGAAACAACTTATCATGTTGCTAGTCCAACTGAACATATTTCGGGTCACCTACTGCATTTTTGCTTGGGTACAGATTGACACACTGTAAAAATCGAAAAGTTGGATCAACTTAATAAATTACTTAAATGGTACGATATTTTTTCAACTAAAATTTTTTAACAAATTTACTTTTTACAGTGCATGTAATTGTCTAGAGCCTTTCCCCCCAAAAAAATGTACAGTAAATGTGCATTTGTTGTCACAGTTGTAAAGTATCAGGCTGCGTAACTGTAGGTACACCCAAAAATCTCATTCTATCAAAAATTGTAGTGTACTGTATGAGGTGTAGTGTAGTGATCCATGTTGTCCCAGCATTCATATGTTTTCAACACTCTTCTCTACTCTCGGCTTAATGTACTCTTTTCTCTATATAAACATTTCTCACAGAACTGTGTGTTCTCAAACACAGCTTTTTATATTTAACATAGTGACACGCTCATACTTGAAAAATCACATAAAGGCCAATTAAGAGCATTATGTATGATAGAGAGAGAGAGAGAGAGAGAGAGAGAGAGAGAGAGAGAGAGAGAGAGAGAGAGAGAGAGAGAGAGAGAGAGAGAGACATTATAAATAACTTGGATGATAAATCGGTCAAATTCTTGGAAAGAAAATAGCATCGGTTCTGAGTCATTGCTCCCACACAGCATTGTTTGTTTAAATGTACACAACACAAACACACATTAAATGCAAACGTTATACATCACTGAAGTGTTTTCAGTGATGAATGATCCAAACCGTGTGCCAGAAATATACATGAATGTACTTTTAAAAGACATCATATGTATGCATCACTGCTCTATCTCTCAGTATATCACACAAACAGGTTCATGTGTGTTTGTTTAGTGTGAGGCGTCGAGTGATTGTGCTGTACGTGCACATCTGTCCTCCTGTATGTACTGTACAGTATATAGGAGGTACAGTATTGTACTGTATGTCTGTGTTGAATTGAATGCAATTGTTACGCTCAAGAATATTGTGTTTTGATTTTGCTATTGTCAAACAGTTTGTCGTCTTGTTTGTTCAGTGACTGTGTGCAGGTGTGCATTTGCATTTGTGTTGTAGTGTTATTATGAATTAATCTCAACCGAGAAATGAAATGTGTGTTTGTAGCACAGCAGCATTTAATGTTCCTGTAGCTTAATTTGTGGAACATTGCATAAGGGGAACACAACGGTTGTGGGTTCAACTCGCAGGGAACACACATACTGATAAAATGTATCGCTTAAACGCACTGTAAGCAGCTGTGGATAAAAGTGTCTACCAAATGCATAAACTTTAGATGCCAGTATCTGCGATTTTATATGTTTGGATACATTTGACATAAAAAGCTGACAAAACAAGCAACATGCACTGTCAGAAAAAAATACAAAACTGTGCCTTTTCTCTCACTGCATGGGTATACAAGACATTGAAATGTTGTGCCTTTTGGGGTACATTATTTTACCCTAAGGACCTATTGTGTACCTTAATAAACAATTTTGTACCAGTTAAATTTTATTTAACTGTACCTTAAGGTGCACAATAGATCCTTAAGGTACAATAATGTACCCCAAAAAATTGTATTATGTTTAGTCCACCTGTAACGGTACAAAACGGAGACTTAGGGTTCCACCCCAGCAAAAGAAAAGGTAAAGTTTTGTATCTTTTTGTACTTTTTTCTGTCCTTTTCCCTGCCTTCATATAAATGTGTTGACTAAGCGTTTTGCTAAAATGAATGTTATTTTTAAATGCATAAAATGCGCATAAAATCATGGTGATGGAAACATGGCTACAGTTGGAAATTTTTCGCTTTGTACTTAGGATAAGCATTCTTGATTAATATCCAGGAATATCCAGGCTGGGGTGTGTTAATCTCACGATAGGGAACAGTAATTACAACAGGAAGAAAAATTATTACCAACTTCAACTGATGTACTCACTTTGTCACTTTAGGTTACAAAACTTTCCTTAAAGTCGCAATGAAATTGTAATGAAAAACTATATATATATTTTTAATATTGTGGTATTATTAACAAATGACTTCTCTGTGAGCTTCGTTATTTTTTTAAAATTCGTGTGTGCTCATAATCTTTAATCAAAAATGCAAATCTCCTCCCCTCCTAAAAACGATCTCTCTTCACTTCCGGTCAAAAGTATGGCAGGTGGGCGGGGTCCGGGAGAAGATCGCAGCGATTAGCAATTAGCAACATGACCCAACTTCAAACGATCCAATCAGATCTCGATGGACAAATTCAAATCCAGCCCTGCCTTATTTCATCTCAAAAGCCATTTCATTCGGATATACGTCACTACGGGGAAAATAAGGGAATCGCTACTTCCGTTTCATGGCGACTTTAAAGGGGCAGTACGTAAGATTTTAAGTATTTTATTAATCAAAATCAATGTCTTTATTCATAAATATGTCCTTGTTGGTGTCAAATGACCTCTGCCAGTGATCTGACTTTTCTTTGTAAGCTTAGAATTTCTTCTCTTTACTTACATTGAAGTCCAAGGAGACTTCCATGTCGTTCCGCCATATTGATAAACTATAATAGGAGAGAGGGACAAAAAGCACTAGCCTACCAACGCGTTTTCATTCAGAACACGTGAACCAGATGCAACGGACAAGAAGATCAGCGATTACATAACGGCTACCGTAGTTGCAACACGCATTTGGAAAGGGGAGGAGCTAGTAAGCACTGTTTGTTTGAATGCAAAATACAATTCCACCACTAGATGGGGGTAGATCCTACTGATTGCCCCTTTAAGAAATGTAGGAAAAACTACTTATTAAATATAGTTCACATTTGTTTGTTTGTATGTATGTTTTATGTAAGGTGTGCATTCATTCATACTCTACAGGTATGTAATGAAGCCCAGATGATGTATTTTGTACAACAGCTTGTTGGGTCTTGGTGGTTATCTGTCGATCAGGTCTTTTCTCTTGCATGGCGCGGGGACGCCAGTATCTGTACATTTCTAATTAGAGTCAGGAAATGTTTATTGGCATTTGATTGGGTGGGCCTTTGCTGTGACTCTGGGCACATTTTAAACAAACTATTTCAGCATCCTGTTTAAATTCGCTTTCATTGCAAAGGGACAAGGCGAGGCAGACTGCCTTACAATTACATGAGATATTATACCTCTTTCAAATTCATCATGTCAAATCACCATTTTTCATGTCACCAAATGATGCAGTTGCATTGGACCTGTACATGTTTTAGCCAAATATATTATTTCTTCTCCACATATAGAATAATGAAATGTTAATTGCCAGTATCCTCCACACCCACAAAAGGACTATATTTAAAATGAAGGTTTGATGTCCCTACTGACACTAAATGGAAAGGCAAAAATAACTATCGTTTTTCAAAAGTGTTTGTTTGTCAAACACTTCCATGTCATCCATGGTTTGAACAGACAGATAGTCCTGACCCGAATTTATGCCACTGGTGGAGCCAGTTTTTGGATAATCACTAAAAACCGGGAAAAACGTCATATTGCAATATTTTTTTTATTTGTTTGCTTTGCTTTTATTTTGCAAATAATATTGTTTTTTTATTTTGGGCTTGGGTAAGGGTTGTTAATATAAATATAATATTATTTTTCTGTCAAATAGAAAGATGGCCATGTAACACTAAATTCAATTTTGGGGCAATGAAAATTAGTTTTTGCTTGGTCTGAACTTTAAATACAGTTATGTATGGAAAAATTGCCGCACATGATACGCTTGAGGTACTGTTGCAAACAGGTTCTTCTTGGTTACCAACATGCAGCTGTTGAAACAATGACGGTGTTTGATCACAGTGATTCGTAAAACAGTGCAGAATATTTGTATGTCTGCTGAGTAGGGCATGAGTCACATAGCTGGACCTACAGTATGTGTGGGTACGATATATATCTTGATTCTATGCAACGATGTGCATGACCCACTAAAGATAATGCATTATGTTCTATTCTGCGGAACAGGGCAACGGGTTCATGTTTTCTAAGAACGCCTGCGTGCTTCTCTCTGATCTATAATCAGCAGGCATATGTTGTCTGCCACTGATTTTTGACTTCCATTTACGCTCTAAAAAATGCTGGGTTAATTTCAACCCACCGTTGGGTCAAAAAGGGGCGAACCTAGCTGTTGTGTTAAATTAAACCCCCGAAAATTTTTATATTTCACCCAACATAGGGTTAAAACAACTCATCATTTTGGGTTGAAACAACCCAGCATAGACTAAATTACAACCCAATGGGTGGGTTCATCCCTTTTTGACTCAACGCTGGTTGAAAATAGCCCAACATTTTGTTCTTTGTGAGATAGCATTTCTTATGAAAATATCTCTTTGAATACTGTATGATTGAGATTTATATTTCATGTCTTTACCCCTTGCATAGATGCAGATCTCTAAATATGTATTTACAGAATATTTTTATAAAGTGTAATTTAATTTAATTTAATAATTTACGTGTTGTGCTATTGTATTTAGATGTCTACACTAGAAGCTTCAAATGCCCCCCAAAATTGTGTGCAAGCAATTAAATCAAACAAAATTAAAAAAGTTTTGTTCTGTACTGAAAATCCCAGTATTTCTTCGTCGCTTATAAGCTGTTCAAATTCTGACTTATATTAGACATAAAAAAAATGAATCAGTCAAAAAAGTCAGTCAAGTTAGAGATATAAATCTGTGTATCAACTTGCTGAATCAGTCAGAGCAGTTTTTTGACTTACTGAACTTCAAGTCATTACTCAAGAACGTGTCAAACATTGCAAAAACTTTTACTTTGCTGTGTCTACTTAAGTCACACCTGTCAACCCTCCCGTTTTTCCAGGGATTCTCCCGTATTCATCATTTTTTCCCGCCATCATCCCATTTAAATTATTTCATGTATTTCTCCTGTATTTTAGTCTTTCTAAAAAATCCCACTTGGCGTATTTGATGTTCGCATTCACCTATGGTAAAGCAGGCTTCAGTATATCTGTTTATGTGCGGGCTGTGCATTTTTTTTTACTTTGGATGTAGTAAAACACTGCTTCTTGTGCTTAATTGCTTAATTCAGAAGGAAAATAAGTAGTTTTTAGACAAAATATCAAATCTAATAGAATTTGTGATTAAGACAAGCAAAAAAAATCTGTCAGCGCTATGAAAATTGTACATAAATATTTCTTAAATCAAGTGTTTAAGAAAAAGTTAACTTACGGTATTTCAAATATTTTTCTTACCCCATTGGCAGTTTTTTATTTGCTTGTTTTAAGCACAAATTCACTTAAATTTGATTTTTGATCAAAAAATCATTTTGATTTTTTTGTCTAAAAACGACTAATTTTTCTCATCAAAAAAATAAATAGTTATTGAAGAATTGTATGATATTTGTAATGAAAACAAGACAACAATACTAAATAAGAAAGTATTTTTTGCAGTGTACCCTTGCATATATTCCTTTGCATAGTAATGTAAATTTCCCTTATTTTCAAATCCCAATATTAACAGCTATGACTTAAGTCTCTAGTTGTGCTATTACAAATTTATCTTTACATTTAAGCAACTTCACATGCATTCAAGCTATACATGTTTATCAATCCATGTGTTCCTTGGGATCAAACCCATGATCTTTTGCATTGCTAACACAATGCTCCACCAACTGAGCTACACAAACCCTAAATGCATAGTTGTTAATGTGTATGTTAATAATAGCTTATTGACAAATCTGCACTTTATTTGTCTTCAGGATCGTTTATTCTTTGTCATGGAATATGTCAACGGCGGAGACCTGATGTTCCAGATCCAGCGTTCCCGGAAGTTCGATGAAGCTCGTTCACGGTTTTACGCTGCAGAGGTGACGTCAGCTCTCATGTTCCTGCACCATAACGGAGTCATTTACAGGTAATGGATTGTAGGACAATTGGCCATTATAAAGGCTGGGTCAAAGAACATTCAGACAGTGCTATTACAAACTTTAAGTTATGTTTTCTCCTCTTATTCTGTTTTTCACAGCATCATTGTTAAATAATATCAGATATAGCAAAAAATGCAGGGTCAAGAGCTCAGCCAAAATACCATTGTAGCACGCAGAAGATACAATTCAGCGCTGGTCAGATTTCAACATGATCACTTTTGGACACAAAGTTGACTACGTGTTCCAAGTCTTTTTTCTATTTTAATCCAGCAGCCAGATCATTTATTATCTCAGTCGGCTGTCACGCAACCCTACACAAATTAGGCCTTAAGAAAGTCAAATGGAGTTTGTATTACACAAACTGAGTTTTGTATTTTGCCCAGAGACAGGAGCACTTGTCTGCCTTGTTTACCTCAGGTTGTTTACTTTGATGAGCTATGTGCAATGATTTATGCGTTCCCAGACAGTTTGTTTACACTCTCAATTGTGTGTCATTAACCACACACAACGGGCAGAGCTTTGGGGCTGGACGGGTAGACTTTGCTTGGGACAAGTCTCATCCAGTGCTGGCTTCTGTTGAATGTGGAATCTGTCTTTACTGTCCAAAAAGGTCCATGTTATTTACATACAGTTGACTTCATGCAAACAAGGCTCAGATTTGTGCCTCATCAACGGTCAAAATACTGTACACACCTATACTGTTCGAAAAAAAGGTACAAAAACTGTCACTGGGATGATAGCTTTTAGAAAGGGCAGAAAATGTATCATTTAGGTACAGATATGTACTTCTGAGTCCCTCTATGCATCCTTTAAGTTCTTTTTTTTTTAATTTTTACCACCCCAAACTCTTGAAACATCGCAATTACATAAATTGTGAAGTGAACAATGAACATGCCTTTGATCGACAGCGTATATCATATATCTGTATCATAATGTGCTATTTAATAGAGTGAAATGTGCCAAGTGTATAATTTTGTAAGCATTAGACGATTGTTAACATCCACATCTCCAAATTCACTAGAAAAGTGTGA
This sequence comes from Paramisgurnus dabryanus, assembly GCF_030506205.2. Taxonomy (NCBI): domain Eukaryota; kingdom Metazoa; phylum Chordata; class Actinopteri; order Cypriniformes; family Cobitidae; genus Paramisgurnus; species Paramisgurnus dabryanus. The sequence continues at coordinate 25,740,110 of NC_133356.1, read as the reverse complement.
TTATTCTAAACATAGAATGGTTAAGGAATCTATAAGATTAAGAGCCTTAGGCATCATGACCCCATCTTCCTCTCACCCCTTCTGGTCCTCACTGAACCCAATGACCTGCGAGTTTCCTCACCCACCCGTTCTCAGCCTGGTCTTGAGATCTTTCTGGTCATGGGCAGGAAGGGAATCTCATTTGGAGTTTAATGCTGTATTGAATGAAATCCACCCCGTCTTCCTGATCCCAGACTTTCAGAGTTTAAAGGAAATGGGGGTTTGTTATGAAAGTAGGGCATTTAAGATGAGCTGGTCAAGCAGATGTTTGGTGGTTTTAATTCAACTTTATTGTGTTTTTGCCCCAGTAAGTAACACAAAACCATGCTGTTATGTACTGTGAGACTCTTACAATGTGTAATTGGTCTTACAAGCGGGTTAAAATGGTTTTGATACTGATCGGAGCCATTGGTGTAGTGGACAGTGCTCCAACATATGGTGCAGACGCACTTCCAGCGACCCGACTTTGAATCTCGGCTCACGGTCCTTTACCGATCCCATACCCATGTCTCCACCCTGTACTTTTCTGTCGTCTGTACTGTCTTTCAAAAATGGCCCAAAAAATGTATTTGATACTGTAGGTATGTTTCCAGGTGTAGGTAGATGTGCAACCAGGAGATGTTCTTCTTGGGTTACTAGGTCAAAACATCTCCTGTATGATGGTTAGCTCTCAGCTGATGACTTTGCAAATGGTGTGTATTCAACGGTGGAGTGTAAAATTATTAATGGTACTGTTAAAAGTATTGGGTTCAGTCAGGCATTCAAGGAACCATAACATTAAGGATATAATAGGCTTGTGAGTAACGCATTACAAAATATAATATATTACAGTAATATATTAGTTTTTGCTGTAACGCAGTAATATAATGCATTACTAATAAAATTTTGGCAATATTGTACTTGTTACAGTCTTAGTAACGCGCGTTACAACCAGTGTTGGGAGTAACGCATTACAAAATATAATATATTACAGTAATATATTAGTTTTTGCTGTAATGCAGTATTATAATGCATTACTAATAAAATGTTGGCAATATTGTACTTGTTACAGTCTTAGTAACGCGCGTTACAACCAGTGTTGGAAGTAACGCATTACAAAATATAATATATTACAGTAATATATTAGTTTTTGCTGTAATGCAGTATTATAATGCATTACTAATAAAATGTTGGCAATATTGTACTTGTTACAGTCTTAGTAACGCGCATTACAACCAGTGTTGGGAGTAACGCATTACAAAATATAATATATTACAGTAATATATTAGTTTTTGCTGTAACGCAGTAATATAATGCATTACTAATAACTTTTGGCAATATTGTACTTGTTACAGTCTTAGTAACGCGCATTACAACCAGTGTTGGGAGTAACGCATTACAAAATATAATATATTACAGTAATATATTAGTTTTTGCTGTAACACAGTAATATAACGCATTACTAATAACATTTTGGCAATATTGTACTTGTTACAGTCTTAGTAACGCGCATTACAACCAGTGTTGGGAGTAACGCATTACAAAATATAATATATTACAGTAATATATTAGTTTTTGCTGTAACGCAGTAATATAATGCATTACTAATAAAATTTTGGCAATATTGTACTTGTTACAGTCTTAGTAACGTGCGTTACAACCAGTGTTGGGAGTAACGCATTACAAAATATAATATATTACAGTAATATATTAGTTTTTGCTGTAATGCAGTATTATAATGCATTACTAATAAAATGTTGGCAATATTGTACTTGTTACAGTCTTAGTAACGCGCGTTACAACCAGTGTTGGAAGTAACGCATTACAAAATATAATATATTACAGTAATATATTAGTTTTTGCTGTAATGCAGTATTATAATGCATTACTAATAAAATGTTGGCAATATTGTACTTGTTACAGTCTTAGTAACGCGCATTACAACCAGTGTTGGGAGTAACGCATTACAAAATATAATATATTACAGTAATATATTAGTTTTTGCTGTAACGCAGTAATATAATGCATTACTAATAACTTTTGGCAATATTGTACTTGTTACAGTCTTAGTAACGCGCATTACAACCAGTGTTGGGAGTAACGCATTACAAAATATAATATATTACAGTAATATATTAGTTTTTGCTGTAACACAGTAATATAACGCATTACTAATAACATTTTGGCAATATTGTACTTGTTACAGTCTTAGTAACGCGCATTACAACCAGTGTTGGGAGTAACGCATTACAAAATATAATATATTACAGTAATATATTAGTTTTTGCTGTAACGCAGTAATATAATGCATTACTAATAAAATTTTGGCAATATTGTACTTGTTACAGTCTTAGTAACGTGCGTTACAACCAGTGTTGGGAGTAACGCATTACAAAATATAATATATTACAGTAATATATTCGTGTTTGCTGTAACGCAGTAATATAACACATTACTAATAAAGTTTTGGTAATGTTTTACTCGTTACAGTCTTAGTTATGCGCGTTACAACAATGCATTTCAAAATTAGAATTATTTTTATATTTTTGACCAATGCGCGCGACCAACATCCACACAGGAAAATGCTGCAGGTAAAATAGAATATCTGTTTCCGGGTGCTGTATGCAGCATGTTTATTTTTACTTTAATTTTGTACTGCGATTTGGACGCGATGCGCGTCAAATACATGTATAGATGTGTTTCTTAAAGAGCCAAATCTGGGAAGTCCGCGGCTTTACAAGCATTGACTAAAGTGGTCGCAATCAGGACCGCACACGTATGCAGTGTAAAAAAGAATTATTCTGTGAATGAGAGCACAAAGTAAAAGCAACAGAAAGTTTCTATTGGTCTCCCATGCTGCTTGAACCTCAGAAGTAAAGAGACTTTTAAAAAGCTTGCCAGTAAAATCCATATCAACACCAGGTATGACAAGGTAAGCTAACGTTGCTATGGTTACCGTCCATATACATAATAGATTGCTAGGCTATTCCTATGCTATCTACAGTTTTATTACAAACAGCAACCTAAACTACAACGTAACATTAATGTAGACTTAAACATGGTTATTTAAATAGTAAATTTAAACATCACTGGTTAAAGTTTTTACCAGCCTTTGTATGGGAGCCTATATTCATTGTTTGGCAAAAAGCAGTGTTCCTCTGTTTGTCTGTATTTTATTAAGCAATTATATGTTAACCTACATGTAATCCTTATATTGTACTGAAATGAGCTGTATTCCTTGAGGCCTGATCCTCCAATAGCACTTTTTGATAAGTTGTGTCATCCCAGTGCATGCCAGGTTTGTGCTGTGAATCTGAATTAAAAGTGAATTAAAGAATAGAAATGAAAAGAGGTTGCGTGTCTTGCCACGTTATAAGTCTAGGTTGCATTATAGTGGGCTCTGTGTTTAGTATGTGTACCATAATTTACCAGACTTTTACCAGATTATTTGTCTATGTTTATGATTCTGACAGTGATTTTTACTGTATTTTGCCATAAGTCTTCACTGTGCCTATTCAAAGCTCGAGGGCCAACACATAACTTCTAGATTTATAAGCATCAATAAACTACATTTTAACATTTTATAATGCTTAGTCATACTTCTGTTATTTTGATGAAAGTAACTCAAAAGTAACGCAAAAGTAGTGTAACTCATTACAGTTCAGAGTCAGTAATATTGTAATGTAACTAATTACTTTCAAATGACAGTAATTTGTAATATATAATGTATTACACTTTGGAAGTAACTTGCCCAACACTGTTAATAGGTTGTAGGTTTAATAAGTTACTTCGGATCTCATTCATCTTATTCATCATTATAATATATTAAGTATATGTTATTATATTCTTTGCACGCGCATGATTGAGAGATATCACAGGGAGCAAAGGATACATCTATTTTAGCTTTAAAAAATAACCATGTGAAGTAAACAGTTTCTGTTCGTGTTTTGGACCTCTGTGTGATGTTTTATAAAACAGTTAGTTCCTGTCCTTAAAGGGGTCAAGACGTGTTTTTTATTTATTTATCATGTTCCCTGATGTGTCCTTACAATATTACTAAAGATTTTTGCTCTGTTTTTCCATCATCTTTTTGAAACTAATTTGTTTGTTTCCCCTGAGCGTTCCCCGGCTCGGTGTCCTGTCCACTTCTATGATTGACAGCCTATATGCTGCTGCTACTGTACTACTGCAGCTTTACTACTACAAATACAACATCTCAAACTGTATTTTAAAGCACATTAGAGGAGGAGGGAAATGCAAAGGTATGCATAAATTCTAACAATGTGCATAAAATAAAAAATTATGCGTTTTATTGAGTCGGATACATTTGATAAGCAGCACTCAGACACTGTCCGTCTTTAATTCAGTATGTTGCCGTTAAAAAAAACCTCATTCCTGTATAATTTATGTGTGGCACAAGCACATCAGACAAACATCCGAGCCAGAGTTTCACTGATACAGGAAGTCTTTCACTCCATGTCCAGGTTCTATTTAAGAACACGGGGAATTGGAGCACTGCCATGACATCCATTCATGTGTCTGTACCCACCTCGCAGCCGTCTGACCCCTTGTTTACGCACTAACATGATGTTTCTTTGGCAGGAAAGTGAAAAGTGTACAGGATGTGATTCAGTCAATATGAATGGCTTATTGTAAGTTATAAAAATGGCAGCACACACACATGCATACACCCTACATCCACTCGTGTTTAACTCGGGTGCCGATTGTGTTGATTAGCTGGTGATGGGAGCGCTAGACTACTACACACTAGGGATAAGTGCTATGTCCTTCTTCGCGGTCACTTTACAATAAGTGCAAAGCATGCTGGGAGATTGATTGATCCGAGGGCCCATGTAATCTTGCTGTGACCTAGGACAGGAACAAACAAAGGAAGCATAAATTGTCCAGGTTCTCCATACCGGACAGATAGCAATCACAAATAATACAGTATCTTGGACACCAAATGTCTCTCTTGGGACCTAAAGGCCATTGTGGCACAGGACACATTTCATTCAGTAATGCCTGTTTGTGTATGTGTGTGTCTGTGTATATTTTCATGCTGTATAGGGAAATAGTTGTACAATGTATACACTTTTTTTTTTAATAATGGTGATACAAAAGGTTCTTCACAGCAATGCCACAAAAAAAAAAAATGTATCTTTGTGTAACCAAATGTTTTTTCAGATGTTTGAAACCAAACACTTTTATGGCATTGTGTAAAATCTTTTTTAAAGACTGTAGGGGCTAGTTGTCACAAATGCTCTATCTATAGGGTTAAATAAAAGTCAGTAGCTGAATTGCACAAATGCTAGTTTTTTTTATGTTTTGTAAATTCAAACTAAGCTTCTAATTCATGATTTTTTTAGCTGCTGAGTTACCAGTAAGCGCAATAAAACTACATTAGCTTAACATCTTAAAATACATTTTTAACTGAAATGTCTTGGGTCAAGTTTTTACCCCAAGTTGTCACATGCATTTATCAGTGCCGCACAATATAATCACAATTACCAGCAGAAAAACACTGCAGATGCACATACCGCAAATGGATATCGCAATACTTAGCAATAAATGATTTTAATACTTCAAAAGGTTGTGTATATTCAAAGTTAAGGAAATATATTTTAATCAAGTTCAAACTGGCTGTACTAAAATAATGCATTATCATATCCTACATTGTATATCGTATTTGGGGCGGTTCACATTTTGCATCTTTTGCGTGCACAAATACAATATTTTTAATGTACAACCCCAAATCAGAAAAAGTTGGGACACTGTAGAAATTGTGAGTAAAAAAGGAATGGAATAATTTACTAATCTCATAAACTTTTATTTTATTCACAATAGAATATAAATAACATATCAAATGTAGAATGTGAGATATTTTGAAATGTCATGCCAAATATTGGCTCATTTTGGATTTCATGAGAGCTACACATTCCAAAAAAAGTTGGGACAGGTAGCAATAAGAGGCCGGAAAAGTTAAATGTACATATAAGGAACAGCTGGAGGAGGACCAATGTTTAGGCATGGGAATGTTGTCCCATTCTTGTCTAATACAGGCTTCTAGTTGCTCAACTGTCTGAGGTCTTCTTTGTCATATCTTCCTCTTTATGATACGCCAAATATTTTCTGTGGGTGAAAAATCTGGACTGCAGGCTGGCCCTTTCAGTACTCAGATCCTTCTTCTATGCAGTCTTGACGTTGTAATTGATACAGTATGTGGTCTGGCATTGTTGTGTTGGAAAAAGCAAGGTCTTCCCTGAAAGAGACGACGTCTGAATGGGATCATATGTATCTAGAACTTGGATAAACCTTTCAGCATTGATTGTGCCTTTCCAGATGTGTAAGCTGACCATGCCACACGCACTCATGCAACCCCAAACCATCAGAGATGCAGGTTTCTGAAATGAGCACTAATAACAACTTGGGTTGTCATTGTCCTCTTTAGTCCGGATGAAATGGCGTCCCAGTTTTTCAAAAAGGCCTTCAAATTTTGATTCGTCTGACCACAGAACAGTTTTCCACTTTGCCAAAGTCCATTTTAAATGAGCCTTGGCACAGAAAAAAACACCTGTGCTTCTGGATCATGTTTAGATATGGCTTCTTGTTTGACCTATAGAGTTTAAGCTGGCAACGGCGAATGACACGGTGGATTGTGTTCACCGACAATGTTTTCAGGAAGTATTTTATAGCCCATGTTGTGATTTCCATTACAGTAGCATTCCTGTATGTGATGCTGTGCTGTCTAAGGGCCCGAAGATCACTGGCATCAAGTATGGTTTTCCAGCCTTGACCCTTACGCACAGAGATTGTTCAAGATTCTCTGAATCTTTGGATGATATAATGCACCGTAGATGATGATAACTTCAAACTCTTTGCAATTTTTCTCTGAGAAACTCAGAAAACTATTTTGCGCCGCAGCATTGGGGGAATTGGTGATTCTCTGCCCATCTTGACTTCTGACAGACACTGCCCCTCTGACAGGCTTTTTTATACCCAATCATGTTGCCAATTGACCTAATAAGTTGCAAATTAGTCCTTAAGCTTTTCCTTATATGTACATTTAAATTTTCTGGCCTCTTATTGCTACCTGTCCCAACTTTTTTTGGAATGTGTAGCTCTCATGAAATCCAAAATGAGCCAATATTTGGCATGACATTTCAAAATGTCTCACTTTCTACATTTGATATGTTATTTATATTCTATTGTAAATAAAATATAAGTTTATGAGATTAGTAAATTATTCCATTCCTTTTTTACTCACAATTTCTACAGTGTCCCAACTTTTTCTGATTTGGGGTTGTAGATGAATGCGTCGGCACTGCAGCGAGTTGAAAATATTTAAACTTTTCTTAATGTCGAGTCTTCACTGCAGGTCATGTGACAAGAACCAACCAATCAGCTTCACTCTTTACGTATCAACATTGTGTCATTAAGTCAAAAAGGAGGAACAGCTGATCATAGTGGATATTATTTTGATACAAATAGAAAAAAAACAATGCATGGAGACACTATGGGGAGTGTGGATTAATGTTGCTTAGCAACAGCACAGCAGATGCTATCACAGCCAGTGTTTGAATTATGGCAACAATTATAGTCCCCTAGCTAAGCCCCACCCCCTGGCCTAGCCACCTTAATTCCCCTCCCTCATCATTATAGGGTCACCGTGATGTGATAAAGTAAGATCAAAATTTTTTGTTGGTCCTGGATCAAAGTTTTAACAAAAACCCAAATTACCCCTTAAATTCATCCCCTTAAAAAAAGGCATGATTTTTGAAAAACACTTTTTCACTGGAAAAGGGAGACGGGCTGAGTACCAAATTAACCAAACACACTTGTAGCCAATCAGCAGTAAGGGGCGTGCTTACTAACCGACATTAGGGTAAGGGACAGGCCTATCAAAAGAAGGTCCAGATTCTATTGTAGTAGGGGCGTGTTTCTTTAGGTGATTTTAAATATCAACATTGGCTTTTAGAGAACATGCACCCCACCTTTAACTCAAACACTAACCACTTTCCACTTCAAATTAGAGTTATTTTCTAACCCACTCCTAAACCTGAATCGAACAATCTGTCAATTCCTCGAGAAAACAGCGTGAGGCGCACTTGAGAGTTTACATTTATTTTAGACAGAAATCTTTTGGATTTGTTTATTGCGAAAATGGGACAAATAATGGACATTATTGCTTTTTGGCAGCACAGCTGTAGTATTTTAATTTTAATAAAAACCAGGGGACTCCCCTAATTTATAATTTTGTGCTTTATAGGGGGTCCCTTAGTGCTTATAGGAGGTCCGGGACCATCCCAGACCTCCTTCAATTCAAACACTGATCACAGCCCAAGCGCATTGGAAAGAAAGAGGAATGTGAAGTGCCCCTTAATTAGCATTAGCAAAATGTATGTTAATGATTATTTTAATAAAAATGTGGCTTATGATATTTAATGGTAGGATTTAAGCTAATTCATAGCATGTGCAAAATGCTCCAGTAATGGTGTCTACAGTATTTGCGATAAACAAAATTTATACAAAAGTTTTGACTGGACAATAGCAGTGGTCATCTTCAATGACGTTTGTGCCTATATAGTTATACATTGTGCTTGTATACATTAAATTGCTGAGCAATATTCACAGTCTCCCATTGTTTTTTAAACCATATGAATTATTTGAACTGCTGTAAGGACCAGTAACTTGAAGGATTCTGGTCGATCTGTTTAGTATGCTCTGAAACCTCAGGTGCCTTATTACAAGCCTTAAAAAAAGATCACAGCAGCGTTTAATCTGATATCATATAAAAGCTATGGATATAACATTCACCAGCCCTGGTCTTGTGCCAATAATAAAGTCTTAAGATAGTATCAGTGAATGGCATCCCTTGGTTTTGGGAAAGCCCTGCATTGTCGGAGGCTGGCAAAAGCAGCGTGTCCGGACACGGCTTGTGTGTTAGCGCGCGCTGCTTCAAATGCATGGCAGATCCGCATTTTTCCCCTATATCAACTCAGGCTACTTCTCTGTGACCTGTCTTACATACCAGTACCAGTAAAAAAATACAGAACATTCTGGAACAAAATCTATGCAAGACATGATGGTGGCGGTTTTGATGGAGACTGCAGAAGTTTGATCCGGATAAATAGGACGTGTTTGAGCTTGACTTTCCTTAGATTTCCAGTGGCTGGTTAGGTTGTTTGTTCAGATCAGCGCATCTATAAATAGACAAGAAGGAGCAGGTGGTAGATGTAGCTCCTCTTGTTGTTTTTCCATCTTTTGTCGACCCGTTGCTCTTTTGGGATTATTCTCACGGCGTAACATCGAACAGTATTCTTACTAGGATATGAAAGTCACAAAAGCTCTGATACTCAAAGGGCTTATCTGTCAACATGTGAACTGCTATTTATTCAAGCATTCCCATACCTTAAACATTCATGCATGTGAGATGTGCTCCTTAGATTAACTGTACCCTGTGTGTTCTTTGTGACCTTTCACCTACATAGGAACAGCATGGGGCCATTAAAGTTCTGTAGCCCGTCATACAATAAGTATTTGTGTAATACAGTCAGGGATCATTGATATGCATTAGGCCACAGAAAAAAAAACACTTAGTTTTTGTAAATAATTGCTTTAAACATAATTACTTCAGAATGTTAGATTTGCATGAAAACATTTCAAATGATCTAACACACTAAAAATGTTGGGTTGTTTTACACCCTGAGTTGGGTCAAAAAGGGATGAAACCAAGCCACTTGGTTGTAATTTAACCTATGCTGGGTTGTATATGTCATATATAAAAATGTTCTGGGTTAATTTAACCCAACGGTTGGGTTTGTCACTTTTAGATACATACATCGGGTTACTGGGATGGTAACCTTTAAAAAGGTCCTCTTACTGTATGTACCATTTTTAGGGAACTAATATGCATTTTTGAGGTGCAAAAGTGCATATTTTGTAAAGGGACCACCCCAGTGACAACTTGTACCTTCTTGTACCTTTTATTTCTTGGAGTGTATGGGTTGTATCACCCCATGGCTGGGTAACAATAACCCAGCCAGAGCGTGTGAGCGGAGCTGAGCGGTGAGAATTCCCACTCCCCGCTCACCTACAATTTCATCCTGCTACGGTGAAATCGCTCCACACTCACTCAAATGAAAAATTCTTCTGCATGCCTAACACCTGCCGTTTTAACCTAACGATATTTGTACCTAAATGGTACATATTAGGACCTTTTTTAAAGGGTACTGCCCCAGTGACAGATTTGTACCTTTATTTTTGACAGTGTAGACTCATGGTGTGAGTCTTAGGGGCTGGACACACCAAAGCTTTTACGTCCGCGGCCGGCGCATGTTTTCAATTGTTTCCAATGGAAGCTCTGCGTTTTTCAAATAATCCAGCAGCTAGCGGTTTTCTTCCGCGCTGAAATTGTCCAGGCGTTTTTTAGCCATGTTTAAAAGTTTTGGTGTACACAACCCTTTAGCGATCAAACCGGCCTTTGGATAAAACCCGCTCTGCACTCCAACTATATTTCACACGTTACGCTCCTCGATCGCTCTATGGTGACATGCTCTGAATCCAGCATAGGTTTATTTATACCCGACAGTTGGTTCTGTCCAATATTTATCCAACCATGGGTTAAACCATCCCCCCAAAATTGTGCAATTTAATTATACTTTTTTTAGGTAAAAAAATTATTAAATGACGGTGCAAATTTTTTTGTTTTCTATAAAAAAAAGGTTTTATAGAGGTGTCGCCCTTTTTTTGTTTTATGTGGAGAAATGGAGTGACACATGTACAGCAAATGCATATATTTGTAGCTTGTTGTTTTAGCACATTTAAGTAGCAAAGATTGCTGTTTGCGTAATGGAAAAAATCACTTCTGAAGATTCACTTGAAAACACAGGAAATGCTCTAAATTGAGTCGCCTCTCTCTCCCGTCTCTCTCTCTCTCTCTCTCTCTCTTTTTTTCTTTCTCGCTGTTGTTCTTGTAGCGTTCTCTTAAAAAAGCAGTGCTTATCTTTAAATGAAAGGAGCTGCTGTGTACAATACAACAGTTAATTGCAAACCTTTTATGTTTTATATGTTATTGTACAGTTGAATTTCCACGAGCCTGCAGTTGACAAGGACAAGGGTTGGGGATGAATTATGTATAAGCCCTTTTGATCATTTTACTACAATTGTTAAGGTTTCCATTCCACCTAGTAAGAAAAAGAAATAAAAGGATTTCCCAAATAAAAAAAGATGAAGTTATCAAATTAACCGAAACATGAAGCAAACTGCCCATCTCCTATAGACAGTTTCATTGGACGCACATGCGGTGATGCGATACACGTCTGGTCCGAACTTTACTTCCGTTTTCAGTTTTTTTTAGTTGCTTAACTGAACTCTTGAACAAATACCTCATCGAAAATAACAAATGTTTTGTTTTCTAGGTACTCTTTGTGTTGTTTATTTTTCTTGTTATATAAATAAACTATGTTTAAAGTACTTTGTTGTTATTTATTCTTATCGGAGTTTAACGGAAGTTACGTGTTGACCACGAAAGCCGCTTGTTTATGTTGTTACTGCTGAAACCGTCTATATTAGGTGTTACACTATATCACTTTACAATAAGCTTGTATTTGTTAACATTGGTGTCAGTCAAGTCCAATTTCTAATCTGCCTAATATTGTTAAGGAGTCCTTAATAACAGGTTTAAATGCATGCAAAGTAAAAAAACACTGTCATTTTCTCAAAATATACATTTAATATTACTCAATTTCTCAGAGTAACTATGCATTTGGTCAAAATTAAGTAAAGGGTTGAAATGGGCTTTGTGAGATGTGTTGTGTCTTGTGACAAAGTCTCCTGGTTCAATTTTGTCCCATTTCAGAGAAACATGTGTGCCAAAATTGCAGTTACATGTTTGACTGGCTGGTGTAAAAAAAACTTTAAGAGCATTTTTTCTCAGTTTCAGTGTTTGCGTAGTTACCGCACTTAGCCTTTGTATAGTGCAACATGCATTGACCTAGACTCCCTACTTTAAAAGCCAATAACTTTATTAATCGTGCACTTTTTGGTTTAGCTACTTTGCACATCATTTACATTGATGGACGGCTACATGGCACACTGTAATACAGGCCATTTTCGATATTGTCTTTAATGCATTAGCTAACATACTAACATTAAACAATACTTTTAAAGCATTTTATATTCTCAGTTCAATTTCTGCACTTATTAATACATACTTAAAATCAAAAGTTGTATCTGTTAACATTAGTTAATGCACAGTAAACTAACATGAACAATTGTGATAAGATTAACTAAACTCTAAAAAATTCTGGATTATTTACAACCCAGCGTTGGGTCAAAAAGTCTCAAGCTCAGTCGTTGGGTTGAATTAACCCATAAAATCTTTATAATTGACCTAATAAATTACAACCCAAATGGAATGGTTTCATCCTTTTTGAAAATAACCCAGCAGTCTACAGTAACAGTAACAAAGATGAATAAATATTGGAAAAACTACTGTACTGTATGTTGTTCATTGTTAGTTTATGATAGCTGATGCATTTAATTAACAAATTACATAATGTTAACAAATACAACCTTAACCTGTTAAGTGTTACCTGTTCTGCTATTAAAAAAAATGGTACAGAACTATGAAAAAAGTGCTAAAAATTTTGTAATTTGTAACACAATACCTCCTGTAATACCTCCAGTTTCCTCAGACCTCAGTCAGTCACTGTGAAACCAGCATTACTTAACAGAAATAAAACCAAAAGCATTCACTTTTCATGAACTACAAAGAGGAAAAAGATTAGAGAGGTCAATGTTGCAACATCACATATTCTGAATAAACAAATTAAGCTCAGATGAGGAATTCAAATCTCGTCTCTGGAGTACAAGTGAAGAGTAGAGATGTGATCGGGATGTCCCGAAAGATGCTAAGGCTGGAAGATTGACCGAAATGGGAGAGAAAATGAAATAAAAAAAGACTGAGAGATGGACAAATCTGGAACATTCTGTAAAGTAGAACACAATACTCTCTCTCTCTCACTCTCTCTTTCTGTCTGTCTCTCTTCTCTCTCTTGTTTTATCTTTACTCTTTCCCTTTTTTTACAGTAAAGATGTCATTACTGTATGATAAGGCACAAACGAAAATATAGAAATTGTACAGTGGCCAGAAAATATCTGCATTTAAAATCTTAACATTCTCTTAGCCATTTTCATGAGGTGCATCCTGGGACACTTTTCAAACGCCTTTAAAAGAGTTCTCGTATAACATGTTGCTTGTTTTCCTTTACTATCTGATCCATTATATTTAAGTGTCTTTCAGACATATATTTTTCAATATATTGAAGGTTCACAACTTGGTTTGCAAAACTCATTTCATGCCTCTACACTGTCAGATAAAATGGTCAAAAAGGTCACTGGGGTAGTACCCTTTCATACATCTTTGCACCTAAATGTGTCTTTTTAAAGGGTTCTGCCCCAGTAACAGCTATAGGGATCATTTTTGACCATTTGTTTTCTTGCATTGTAGATCAAAGGGTTTTTATAATCTAGAAAACATAAAAGGAATTCAGGTGAGTCCTAACCTGTGATACTCCCACACATTTTGTCTCAGGTCATCAATCAAGTCATGGAAAATTTGGGAAGTGGGTCTCTCACCCCACATATTCCCAGCATTCATTACAAGGCATTTTTCCACACCGTTGTAAAGAGGCATTAAATGAATTTGATGGGAAAAGAAAGAGAGGGGAACCCTCTTTCACACCACCTTTCAGATAAACAGGAACGTGCCATGCTCTATCTGAAAGAGAACAGTTGCATAAGGCATCTGAAACACCCCTCCCTTCTCCGTGAGGATGGTTTTTATGAAAACACCTTCGGCTGAATGACATCCTGAGTAGTGATGTTGACATTCTTGTTGCAATCAACCATCAAACTCCAATCCAACTGGTTTCATCCATCTCCTCCTTGTCTTTCATCAGTAGCACCTTATCAGCCTTCTCTCTGCCTTTTTTTCTCTCTCTCTTTCTGTGTCTGTTCCTGTGTACCCTTGTGCTGGTTAAACTCACAGACACAGTCGCAGTCTGCACAGATACACACTGTGCTTTGCTCTGTAACAGTAGACTAGGACCATTTGAGCAGTGTTTTTGTCATACAGTACTACCCCGCAGTCCCACCAGTAGAGTAACATGAATTTTGGGCAAAATATGTTCACTTTCATTCATAATCCTGTGTAATGGATTCCATTCTGCAATATCTTTGAAGTGGTATTGCAATTATTTACTTTTTTCGTTCCTTTTAAAGAGAGAGTTCATTAGTTTATTACTGTTTACTCACCCTAATGTTATTCCAGACCCGCTTGATGTTCTTTCTTCCATGAAATGCAAAATGTGAGTTTTTGAATGATTTTGTGGCCGCTTTTTTAACTCTTTCACCGCCAGCGTTTTTAAAACAAGTTGCCAGCCAGCGCCAGCGTTTTTCATGATTTTCACCAAAGTTTAATGCCTTCCAGCATTAAATATATAAACATGCAATATACCAAATGAAAGAACAGACCCTCTTCTTTCAAACAAAAAAACCGTTTCATCCTACCTTCAGTGGTTCTTTTGTAATCAGCTTTTGAATATGGGTAGGTTTCTGCAAAAACACCCCATTTTGAGCAAAAAGCAGAGATAATTCAATTTTTGTGACGGACTTTTTATAGAGATCCCATTCAGAGCGATCTTTAGAACAGACACGGACATGCAGCCGCTTGCCATAGGGCAGTACTTCTGGGTTTAAAAAGTTGCGGAAGGGCGCCACTTGGTGGATAATAGCGGTATTGCGGAAAGACGGAAAATCTCGTCATTGGCAGGGAAGCGTTTTCTCTTGACGGCGAAAGAGTTAAAGGGATAATTTGGCCAAAAATGATATTAAACCTATAATTTACTCACCCTCAAGCTGTCCGAGATGCACATGTCAATCATTTGTCAGACGAACATATTTTTAGTTATTTAAGAAAATGTTTTAGATCTTTCAGTTAATCAAGTGTAAAGTTACGGGGTCCACATCCTTCAAGTCCAAAAAATGTGCATCCATCCTTCACAAAAGAAATCCAAACAGCTCCACGATGATAAACAAAGGCAGTGTTGTTGTAGAAATATCCAAATGTAAAACTTTATAAACGAAAATAACTAGCTTCCAGTAAACCCGCCATCTTAGTCGCGTCCGCATTCAAGATGAGGAATTTGTCATACGTCACTAAGAAAAGTGCGGACACTACGCTGATACTTTCTCCTGAATACAGAGGAGTCTAAGATGGCAGCATTACCAGAAGCTAGTTATTTTTGTTTATAAAGTTTTAAATATGGATATTTCTACAACAAAACCGCGTATATTACCCTCAGAAGGCCTTTGTTTATCATCGTGGAGACGTTTGGATTTCTTTTGCGAAGGATGGATGCACATTTTTTGGACTTGAAGGACGTGGACCCCGTAACACTACATTTGATTAACTGAAAGATCTAAAACATTTTCTTAAAAAACTGAAAATGTGTTTGTCTGAAAAATGATGAACATGTGCATCTCGGACAGTTGGGGCTGAGTAAATCTAGGTTTAATATCATTTTTGGCGGAGCTATCCCTTTAAATAAAACCAATACCAAACATCATTAGGGTATTAAGATCATTTTTCATGAAGATATTTGTACATTTTCTAGCAGAAATATATAAAAACGTTATATTTGTGAGTGGATGCAATTGCTAACGACAAGTGATTTTCTCAATATGTTTTGCACCATCGGGTTTAAGATATTTAAATTATTATTATATTATCCTATGCTAACAAGCCATACATCAATGCATTAAAAGTTTATTTATTTAGCTTTCAGTTGATATTATATATAAATCTCAATTTAAAAAAATAACTCTTATGGGTTTTATATTAGTACATAATTATAACAGATGATTTTTATCGGTCGGATCTTTTGGTTGAGGACGTTCATTCCAGTTCAAAGTGATTTGTTCAAAATAAAAAATAAATTAAAAAGATCTGGTTCAAAATTAAATTCAGTGCATGAGTCATACAGTATGTACTATTTCTGGACGATTTCTATGAACCTTTTAAAAGCTTCAATGCTCGAAACACCGTTCATAGTAATTGCAAGGTAGGGTGTAAAGTACATCCGCTCCATTTTCCTGGTGATTCAGTTTGGAGGAAAAGTGTGTAATCTTTTCAGTTTGATTGTTGATTTAAGTTTTGCTTGTTTTTACTCTCTTCGCAGGGATTTAAAACTAGACAACATTTTGCTGGATGCAGAAGGTCACTGTAAGCTGGCAGATTTTGGCATGTGTAAGGAGGGAATTCTGGACGGCATCACAACCACAACATTCTGTGGCACGCCAGATTATATTGCACCCGAGGTACAGTATTTCACACTTTCATAGAGACAAATGTCCAACAAACGCGATTTTCTTATTTTCTACTTTTTACTACTATTTGCTTTTCTCAGTTTTTAGATATAAAGATTTTATCTACTATTTATTTCTGTTTAGTTTTTTATTTTAGTTTTGTTTTTATACATGATTTTTAAGGTCCCAACACAGATAACTGTTGAATGATCAATGACTAATTACATACAAAAAAATTTAATAAATGTTATTAAAAATAATAAATAATATCTTATTTACTTAAATGGTGTACTAGTCTGTGTATTATGTTTTTGGCTGTTAAAAATAATGCCGTATTCTCAGATCCATTTCAACACATTTTATCATGTCTTTATAAAACAGTCCAAAAAATCATCCCTATGATATTATCTTACATCCCGTGTCTTTTGAACGTGCAGATCTTGCAGGAGCTGGAGTACGGCCCATCAGTGGATTGGTGGGCTCTAGGTGTGCTGATGTACGAGATGATGGCTGGTCAACCTCCATTTGAAGCAGATAATGAGGATGACCTCTTTGAGTCTATTCTCCATGACGACGTCCTTTATCCAATCTGGCTCAGCAAAGATGCTGTCAGCATTCTTAAAGCGGTACATGTTCACATTCACATGTGTCACGTTGTCTTCTTTATCCATCTTTATCCATCCAATCATGTCTGTAACCTTCCTCGTTTTCCTATTCGTAGACTCTGCATCTTCAATGTTTAATTGTGTACATTAAAAACTTATTAACACAATCGGATCTCTAAGAAGATCATATATTTTTAAAAACCAAATTTAAGCCTAGGAGGTATTGAAAATGTATTAACATCTGTGGGAATTGTGGTGCTAAATGATAAATAGACAGACAGACAAAAAGACATATAGATAGATAGTGTGATTGTGTAATTGTGACACAGTCTTTATTTGCTGTAGGCCTTGTTGTATATCTTATAAAGAGAGAGAGAGAGAGAGAGAGAGAGAGAGAGCAAAGGAAGAAGCGAGTTTGGAAAATGACACTGCTTGTGGGAAAAGAGCAGATTGTTTGTGTTCCCTGCTGGATTTGTGAGTTGTGTAATCTCAGAGGTCTGATTTCGGGCGAGAGGACCACCGTTAGATTGGTCACTCTTCCTTAAACAGTCTTGATGTTTCTCATCCGTTTCTCAGATATTTCTCCAAAAAGCTAGCTTAGGAAAAATAAAAAATAATATGAGACATTATTTAAAGCTAGAAAAAATGTCAAATGTGGATAGCATCACATAAAGTAAGATAAGAAATGTTTGGGTTAAACTTAATTTGAACTTAATTGCAGATTTAAGTCAATTTGCTCTCTATTTAATCTCATAGATGAGGTCTTATTTGTTATTTTCTGTGGTAATACAGTAGATGTTTCTCTGTTGTCATATTTGTATTTATGACCGCTTGTGTTTCCCTTTACACTTTAAATAAGTGTGCACATAAGTGTGTGCGTGCTTGTGTGTTTACTGTGTTCTTTGTGTGTCCCCCATTTTCCAACACATGTCCAAGATTTACTTTGGCTGTTCCCTGCCCATTTGTAAAGCTTTGTGGGAAAGGCAGCCTGTTTGTCTTGGACAGAGTCATTGTCACTCTGCGATCTGTCTTACTGGCACTTCGGTCACATGACCGGGTCATCTCAGGTCCACAGGATGCGTAACTACATCATCTTAGACCATCTTGAGTCAACATGCAGTAATAAACAGCCCACAACATGATGCTCTCATGTCTGTTTCCACATGCATTTCTTTTTGGGGGGTATTTTGCATCTCTAATCTTTTCTGTATCTTCACTATTTGTAGTTCATGACAAAGAGCCCCAGTAAGCGGCTGGGTTGCGTTGTGTCTCAAGGACTGGAGGAAGCTATTAAACTTCATCCGTTCTTCAAAGAGATTGACTGGGTACTGCTGGAACAGAGGAAGATCAAGCCGCCGTTCAAACCACGCATTGTAAGTACTAGAATGTGTGTTAAAGGCCACCGCTCTATCCTATTCACAAACACATTTCTTTTATAAACCTCCAAATGTTGTGGGTTGCCTTGCTGTCAGCTTACTATTGTCAAAATATGTACCCCAGCTGTGACATACCTGTAGCCAGTAATACCTAATATACCATTAGGTACAGATATGTATACATTTTGTACAAATATGTACCTTCATGTACCTTTAAGGTGATAATATGCACTCTTTGATACCCATATGTACCTGTGAGGTACTAACATGAACTCTTTTGAAAGGGTACCGCCCCAGTGACAGCTATGGTATATATTTTGACAATGTTTTTTGACAGTGTAACTCTCTTGATTTGTCTAATATATTGTATATATATTGTACTATATTGTATTGGTTTATTTATACTATGTTATATACTGTATGTTTTTTAATGACTTTATGACAGTGAATTATGGGATTGCCTTCTCTCTTGTGATGCAACCTCATATTTGGCCACACAAAGGTATCTTTTATATAATCAAAAAAAGGTTTGCAACCACCTTTGCATCTGTAGGCCTACAATATCATATGTTGCCTATACAGACAGACAGCTCCCTATATTTTGGAAACTAGTTTTAGTGTTGATATTGTATATGTGTATACCTTACTGTCTCACCATAGTTAACAGAAGAAACAGAAACAGTTATCAGGAAGATGACTGCAGTGTTTGTTACACGTCTGTTTTTGGTAGTGTGAACATTGAGATGCTCTTTGACTTTCAGCACACACCAGAAGCTGTTTTGATAAAGAGTGGCTGGTGTGTGTTCCCTCAGATTGTTTGAGTAGGGTCCCGTCTACCATCAGGTTCTTACCCGCGGCTGATGAAGGCCTTTAGAGAGTGTGAGAGACAAGATACTGAGGTTATGAAAATAAGAGAGCCAGTAGAGCGAGAGAGATTTACGCATGTGGCAGACAATTTTATCCAAAGCAGCTTATAGTGCATTACAAGGTATACATTTTATTGGTATGTGTGTTTCCTTGGATCGATCCCATGACCTTTTACAGTGCAGACACACCCAAATGAGCTACAGACACCCTGTGTGCATAGATATATGGATAAAACAGTGCCATGTTTGTATTGTTATTTTGTCAAGTTGTTTGAAATGTTAAAGGGTTTTTTGAAAATATGCTAATTTTCTTGCTTCGCTTGAGTTAAACACTTGATTTTTACCGTTTTAGAATCCATTCAGCCGATCTCCGGGTCTGGCGAGACCACTTTTAGCATAGCTTAGCATAATCCATTGAATCTCAAACATAACCAAAGAATTTCAATATTTTTCCGATTTAAAACTTGACTCTCCTGTAGTTACATTGTGTACTAAGACCGACAGAAAAGTAAAAAATTTTGATCAATGTGCAAATACCTACAATACACTTTCAGAAATATAGGTACAAAAGTTGTCACTGGGGCGGCACCTTTTCAAAATGTACAACTTTGTACCTAAAAGCTGCATATTGGTACAGTACCTTAATAGTACATATCTGTACCAAAATGGTACACATTAGGACCTTTTTATAATGTACTGTCCTCCCAGTGACAACTTTTGTACTTATTTCTGAGAGTGTATGTAATTTTGCATATGTATATGTATCTTATTGTTGGGCATTCAATCACAATGTACACTATTTTGGCATGAATTTTTCTTTCATTTTGTAAAAGCCAAACTGACATATGTTAAAAGGACCTGTGTGTACCATTTAGGTACAGATATATGTATACATTTTGTACCAATATGTACCTTATGGGAACCACCCCAGTAAAGGCAAGGAACCATTACTTTGACAGTGTATACCAACACAATTAACTTGCTTGTAATGCCATCATCTTTAAACACCATGAAGAAAGTGACACAAGGTTAAAAACATACAAATATGGCTTTCCTTCCAGCTACATAAGATCAACATGTTTTTTGCCAAGCACAATAGTGCATGTTTCATAGGGTGTAATATTAGCTGCAGAGGGCATGAAATATTGAAATGTGAGAGACAATAATATATATATATATATTTTTTTTTGCATGTTTTATATGTGCATTATTATATTTCAATGTTTAATTTGTTAATTGTTTTTGTAAACATTTATTGTGCTGGGACACCATGTCCATTTAAAGGAAAACACCACTGTTTTTTAATTTATTTTAATACATACTTTTTATAAATTTTTAATACATTTAATATTAATTAATACCTATCTTTATCCAATGCTTGCACTTTATTTTTGTACAGCGCGTCGTGAATGTGTTAGCATTAAGCCTAGTCCCATTCATTCCTTAGGATCCAAACAGGGATGAATTTAGAAGGCACCAAACACGTCCATGTTTTCCCTATTTAAATGCTGTTACATGAGTAGTTACACGACTAAGTATGATGGCACAAAATAAAATGTGGCGATTTTTTAAGCGGATAAAATTTTTTTATATTGTATGGCACTTAGTTTGCAGCACTTCCACCTTATTGCGCAGTAACATGGAAGTGTTTGGTGGCTTCTAATTTCATCCCTGTCTGGACCCTAATGCTGCGTACACACCAAACATGTAGCATCGCGTTGCTCACTCTAGATTACTCGCGGAATTGAACTTTGTGTCATACGAATTTTTTGCTTTAGTTGAATATTTTTAACTTGCGCGAAGGCGCAATTGAGGCGAATAGCTCATGTTTTCGCGGCAATTGCGCTGCTCAATTCGTATCATTCCCTTCACCCCGCGCGAGGACGCGTTTGATCGCGTCTTTTCATTGATTTTTTATGTAATCTACTCGCACAAATCGTTGAACTTGCGTTTGGTGTGTATGCCCCATATGGAATGAATGGCGCTAGGCTAAATTCTAACACATTCACAATGCACTGTACAAAGATTAAGGGCCCTATTTTAACGATCTGAAACGCAAGTGCGAAGCGCAATGCGCAAGTGACTTTGTGGGCGGATCTTGGGCGCTGTTGCTATTTCCCCGGCGGAAAAATAACTCTTGCGCCAGGCGCAAATCAATAAGGCATTGGTCTGAAGTAGGTTCATTATTCATAGGTGTGGTTTGGGCGTAACGTCAAATAAACCAATCAGAACGCTATCCAACATTCCCTTTAAATGCAAGGGCGCAAGTTCCATGGCGGGTTGCTATTATTATGACGGATTTACCAGGCGCACGCCAGGAGCGGTTCACAGCCGAGGAGACCCACGTTCTTGTAAGAGCAGTCAAAGACAGAGAAGTTGCTTTGTATGGGGATAGGAGAAACCTTCCCAAATCAACGTAGGTTAAACAGGCGTGAGAGGAAATAGCCACAGTCTCATCAGCTGGCATCCCCATCGTTGCGCCAAGCGCTACAGTGATGTCAGGAGACGGGGGAATCCCAAGCTTGCCAGCATAAATCGGGCACGCCGTGTAACGGGAGGTGGATCTGCCTCTACACAGACGCCAGCAGAGGACATCGCTGCGTCCACCCTCACTGCTGAAAGGGTTTGGGGGCTTTGAAATCGGACCCAAGAAACGCAAGCAAGGTCCAACCCCAAAGAACACTTACAAATCAAGTTCATATACATTAAGGTTTCTTATGAAAACATTTTAATTATTATTTACATAACATAAACGTAATACAGCCACACAACAAACTTATGAAAATATTTTAATAGTTATTTGCATGATAATTTTTTAACGCAGCCACACAATAAATAAAAACTATTACCACAATGCTCACCACTTAATATTTTTTATTGTAACAATTTATGATTTGCAAAAATAACTGTTGCATTTGTGTAGATTAGATAAGCAAAGTGTGTGCGCGTTGTGCACGCTATACATTATGGTCAAGCATGCGCCCTTAAAATAGCATAATGAACCACGCGCAACGCGCCACTGACTTTAGACTAGTTTTTTCTGGTCAGTGGTGAAATTGTTTTTTGAAACTGCAAAATAGCATCAGGGATGGTTTGCGCCGGAACACGCCTCCTTTTTTGCGCTGAACCGCCCAGGGAGTGCAAGTTCATTCCCTAGTTTGCCGACGTGCGTCTGTGGAGGGAAAAACCCGCTGTGCGCCGGTGCAAAATACGAATGATACATGCGTCACTGACGAAGTCAATTGCGCTGGGTGCAAGATAGGGCCCTAAGTGTACGCATTGAAAAAAGATAGGTATTAAAGCAACACTATGTAGTTTTTTTTACCTTTAAATAATGTCTCTAAAATTATTTCAGTGATAGAACAACTTTTAACTGGACAAATTGTACTGTTGTTGCAACCTAAGCAGCCTCCTAGCTGCTACAAGCACACTCTGAAAGTGGCGGTGGAGGGTAGAGCACACAGCCCCGCCCCTCCCCCTGCCTGCAGAAGAGTGTCTGATACCAGGCACTGTTGCGCTTTTCAACCACATGGGGGAGCTGTAAGTCATTTTTACATGGAAACTACATAGTGTTGCTTTAATTTGTCTAAGTTGAGGTAAGAACATAGTAAAATATTGAAAAACGGTGGTGTTTTCCTTTAAATATAAACACCACTCTAATGTTGAGTTGGGGTGAATAAAGGATATAATACAGAAATTATAAAGACAAAAATTATCCCCTGATATAAGGAAATGCATGTCAGGTTTATGAACACGTCATGTTTGTTTGTGTGCCTTCTTACCCCTAAACACTCAAATTGCTCATGAGTCATGTTCTTCATCCACAGAAAACCAAAAGGGACGTCAATAATTTTGACCAGGACTTTACCCGAGAGGAGCCGGTGCTCACGCCAGTGGAGGACACCATTATTAAACAGATCAACCAGGATGAGTTCAAAGGCTTCTCCTACTTCGGCGAAGAGACCCTGTCTTAAAACTGAAGCCTGTGTCTTCTGCGCTGTACTTTTTACACATGTTGCCATAAAGGCCTTGTGTGCCCACACGCCTTGAACTCACTGCAGACCATCATTTGCCAAGAATCTGATGCTTTTATTTAAATATAGAGAGTTAGTAATTTCCTGCTGAAGCCCTTCAAAAGTGACACTCAGCGAGCCTGATGAGTGAAGTATTTAATGGATGTAATAAAACACTGAGCTACACATACAGTATGATGGCGTATAGTTCGTTTTTTACGTGTATGTGAGGATACACGCACAGCCTTGCAAGGCATTTTTATTTGAATCATACGCATGCACATTAGGGATGTGCATCGATGCATCGCGCTCCCATTAAAAAGACCTGTCTGAAATGGATTCTGAATCGTAAGGCTCCGATTCAGTGTTTCATGCACAGCTTGTGCATGTACTACGGCTCTGTGATCAGTAGGAAGTCCTTATCAATCTAAAATCACTACAAGTTTGACTCGTTTATAACGTGCATTTAAAAAAGCAACACTCGTCAAACACAATCATTTAAAATATTCTTTATTATCATGAAAATACCTGAAACAATCTGAAGAACAGCGATATAAATATTCCTTTAGACATTTCCTGGAATAGTGTTTGGTATACTACTTCTTCTGTGGCACAAATGGTGTTTCTAAGCGAGAGCGCCCCCTGGCTTTTGGATGTGGCTGCATTTCACCGTAATTCATTCAAATTCATTCATTGAGAAAACGCGCATTTGCCCGATTAATTGTCACAACCCTAATGCACATACTTTCAACGCATGCGGTTTGTGACAAATTGCAATGCTTTTCCTGGCCTACATACTCGCATGCGCATTCTGTGCGTATGACGTAGACACGGATTTGAAAAATCCACCGGTGTACGCTGACCCTCACATATGCGTAAAAACAGACCTATACTTGAGTTTTCTGCTGAAAAGTTCATTTTTCTCCACAGTGTGCCCCTCAATGTAACACATAAACTGTACACTATGTTTTTGTCAGTTTTGAAATGCAAAAACCAAATGTTAAGAACCAATGATTGTATCGGAAATGTAACGCTATGAACGTGCATGCTGGAAAATTAATGCGCTCAACGTTGGGATCACATGATGGTCTGTTAGCCAGCGATTGATTGGAGGGTACTAGAAAGAGGTTATGCACAGACCGGTCAAGTGACCACCTCGCCATTTTCATTTGAAATAGCAGTGTTGACATAAACTCATGTTGTGAGTGTGTTTACCTACATACTGGAGGGTAATGTTACAGAAGTGCCCCCTTTAGCGTGTTTGATTTTGTGTGTGTGTGTGTTTTATTATATTACTGGATTGTCTTGTTGCTAGGATGTGAAAATTGTGGATGCAATGCAACAGGACCCATAATAATGATTGGGTCAGGACAGTAGCCAATCACATCTCTCTTTGCATACACGTCCTGGTCACCCTGATTGTGAACTTCTCTGAAAATAGACCAAACATCTATTGCATGGTTATGCGTATGATATTATTGTGTATCACTAGAAAATGAGAAACTGTTATGTGCAATATTTTATGTATGTGTGACGGTCTGGTTTTCTTATGGTTTATTATGATTTTCATTTTTTTTTTATCTGATGCCAGTTGCAGATAGGTTGTGAAGCCACGTGACATCAGGCACAGGTCCTTTATTTTTCGTGCTGCTGCAGTCCTGGTGTTTTATACACTTAATCAAAATGAAGCTCCTATGGCAACAAGGTATATACTGTACAGATGATCTTCCATTGTTTAGCACAACTGAGGCACCAAACTTTCTCATACCCTATGGTTGCACCTATCTGACACCTGCAAAAATAAATGTGCATTAAAGAACCTTGGTATTATGAAAAACTGATATTGACTGCAAGGGGTTCTAAAATTTCTCTATGGCTCATTGGAGATTATTAGGCATTAAACTGTAGGTTTTTCAGATGTGAATATCATGAAACTGAAAAGTGGCTTCAGGCTGTAAAGTTTCGCAGGAGTGCATTTTATTATAAATAGTGAAAACATGTTCACAATACAATCAACATTTTAAAACAGCATTTCATCACGGGTTTCTTATAGTTTAAATAAATGTATTTATTTCCGTTATCACTTTTCTGTATAATCTTAAATGCATATTTCATGTGTTTCAGTTTCTTTTCACTTGTGTAGCATGTTTTCTTAAAGCATGTTTGGCCTCAGTTGTGTACTTCTGAACTAATGTCTGTTTGCCCTTAAGGGGCAGAGTCCCCTAACATGAGCTTTACTGTCTAACTCCTGCCAAATACCTGTTTCCTAATGCACACTTCATAATACTATTTCAGATTTCATGAGTGATGTGGGTTTTATTTTTGTGCGGGGGGTGCTTGCTTTTAAAATGACTTTACTTTGGAAACACATTGACAAGTTCCAGATAAATAAATGTAAACACACCTAAAAAAAAGTACCTCGTTGGTAAAACGTGAATACAGTATTTGTACATACAGAGGTACAGTGCATATTAATATAAGTTATATTAGTGTTTTATGTCACTGTAAGTATCATAGATGTGTATGTATTTGTTTTTTTTATTGTATTGTGCAGCTTCATTTGTACAGTCGTAAGATATTATTTGTCTTTTTTTGACATCTGCGATGCATCACTGTCATGTCATTTTACACATTTTACTGTGTGCCAAATGTACTGTACTTAAAGGATGTGAATGTGCATTGTTTGGCTTGTAACCTATTAAATAAGATGTCGAAAACACATCGATGTTCAAAATTGGTTTCCAGGCTGGTGGCTATAAAGTAGTCAACATGTTCAAGCTCTCGACTTTTCTTTTAAGAATCTAAAAAACATATTATGTACTTATAATTGTACAGAATGGTAGAAGAATATTGCAGTATTGGTTGATTGCCATGTAATTATTTATTTATAATATAATAATAATTATTTATATAAGAGATAATACAGTCAACCAGTCATTATTGAAAAATAAACCCTGACAGGATGATTAGGATCATACAGGGCTTTGTATCATCCTGAAGGGTTTAATTTAAAAGTCGTGAACAGATAATATACATTATCCATGCAAACTACATGGCTACAAAATAAATAAATAAATTGGTGTGAAATTTTGATTCGACTTGAATTTTTTATTAGTTTACTTAAGGTGAGACACAACGTAGTAAACAGGTTTCCCAGATGAGAAGCCATATAGTATAATGTTGCTATTGACAACGGTCATTATTCAGAAATGTGTATAAGCGCAGAGCAGATTGGTATCAAGTTTTAAGAATTACTAATCAAGAGCAAATTTTAGTTATTCGTTTAAAGTGGAAATGCATAAAAATAATAATAAATGACAGAGGAAATGAGTCAATTAAAAGGCAGAATACAGTACGAGTGACTCTCCTTAATTTGATCCTTAATTTAAGGGTGTTCTTAATGGAGAAATCTATATGAGAAAAAAATGTGACCTAGGATCACAGAACTAGTCGCATGATTTATATTGCCAGCAATATTGTATGGGTCAAAATCAATGATTTTTTATGCCAAAGATCATGTTTTGTAAATTTCCTACAATAAATATATATAAAAAAATAATTTATCATAAGTAATATGTGTTGCTTAGGACCTCATTTGGACAAATTTATAGGAAATTTTCACAATATTTAGATTCCAGATTTTCAAATAATTCAAATACTGACCTATCCTAACAAACCATCAATTTAAAGCTTATTTATTTAACTTTTAAAAGATTGACCCTATCACTAGTTTTGTGGTACAAGGTCACAAATTTGCTTGTAAAATTTGCTTTAGGTGTTTAAAGTTAGAAAAATCATGACTGCTTTGCAGTGACCGTACAGTTTAAAGAACGGGTCACTGATCTGCAACAGATATTAGTCGTTTAATCTGTTAAGCACTGCAAATATTATATACAATTTAACCCTGGAGAACCCAGGAAAATCCAAAAACCCATTAATTCTGTTGAACAAATTTGACCCCGTGGGTTCTCCAGGGTCAAAAAATAAGCATCTTGTGTCACATTGTGTTACCTATAATAAAGCATAATTGCCTCTTCAAACTTTAACCTTGTGTTGACATTAACTTGATTTTATTTTTACTGATTTTATGTTTGGGGGGGGCCCAGTTTTTTTTTTGAGCAAAAATAATAATAATCATTTTAATAATTTTATAATTTTTTTGTTATACAACTGTATACATTTTATTATACAGAGTGACTTTATACATTTTACTCTGAATAAATAAGACTATTAAAAAACAATTGTTGTATCACAATATAAGCAAAGACTTTCAGAAATGTAACTGTTATCAACTTAATATAAAAATTTTAAAATCAGATGATGACTAATGACAATGATGATGATTATTATTATTATAATTTATAGTATTATTATTATTATAGGCTTTGTAGTCTAAAAGACCACTAACAGCAAATGTTGAATGGGAACCTACTGCTTTGACAAATTACAATGAAGCAATCAATATATTTTAATAAGCATCAAGGTAAATCATCATGGTGGAATAGGCTGGAATTATGACATATATTGTATGTTATTGTATGTACCATAAAGAGAATGTCCAATTGGTTGTTGTCTCAAAATAATTATCATTTGAAATATTTGATTAGCTTAATTTTAACAAAATCAGACCTGACCTGAGAAGAGATAGTACATTAAACATATGAACAGTACCTGTCAAGATCTCGCTGTACCCCAATGAGCAGTGTGCTTTAAGCAGAGGTGGACAGTAGTAAGTATTTTTATACCACTTATGTCCATTTTTCAAGTATCTATACTTTATCATAGTTTTTCTTTGGAAAACATCACTACATTCCAAAGCTTATCATACTTTTACTCCACTACATTTCAAAAATACAAGTTGTTGTTTTATATTGAATACTCAAGTACATAAAAAATATTACTTTCTTACTTACTTTAAAATGTACTTGAGTAGAGTTAAAAAGTTAAAATACTAAAAAACTGTTCACCTCTGGAGTTATCAGGTGGAATGTCACGACTGGCCAATCAGAATCTAGTATTCCAGACAGTCGTGTCTTTCCTGTAATGTCTCAGAGATTGAAGATCTATCTTCCTAACTGCATAATTTAGTTTTCGTTTCTGTTGTGTTGCAGTTATCCCACAATACATCGAATTCAAATGCGTTCAAAACCAAATTAATTCAAAAGTTTGTAAATTAAGGTTCCAGATAAAATTGACCTACTGGACTTAGCAACCATGCGCCACAGTGAACGTCAGCTTTGAAGGTGGGCGTTTCCCAGCGACAGAACCAACCAATCACAGAGCTAGAATTGATTGCTGCCTGTCAAGCGACCTTCTGCGCTGCTCTCCTGTCTGTGAATCAACTTCATTGCTGACTGACCCTGAAAAACACGCGACAAGACTCGGACCCGGACTTTACAAGTGTGGAAGACTGTGCGATCCTTGGCAGTGTTCTGAGACTGTACAGTCCACTTTCGCCTTGTTTTTGTTATTGGAATTGACTTTATTGTATTTTAAGATAGACTGTGCGCCTTTGGGGCATTTAAAAGGAGCAAACGGTGGCTGTGGTGATTTGGAGCGCGTCCTCTTCGCACAGGTATCGCACTGGTATTGAACTTCGGAAATTACAAAGGAGACAGTGACATTTAGAGAGAGATGACAGCAGAGAAGGAGAAGAAGAGGTAAGTGCAGCTCTGTTTAAGTTGTATTAAGTTGGCTGTAATCGGTTGCGCATGCACTGCTGCGACGCGCGTGTTGTTAAGCGCGAGCAACAAGTGAATTACTGACAACGCAACGCGATGGCGAAGTTCATTTTATTTAACCTGCTGTCAAACAACGTGACAAGACCAAAAAAGAGAAGAGAAATAACATATTTAAGTATATAAAGTGTACAGCTGTTTGAATTTGATATGCTGAGATATTGCGTTTGAATTTATTGGCACTAGTGTGCATTACATAATATTAAACTAATATTATTCATGCGTAACTAATGCTTGCTGTTAAAATTATTTCATTAATAGCCTCAGAATAAATATTAGTCAAACAATTTAAGTTAAAAGTAAGCTATATTATGAGAATTATATCCGTAGGCTATATTTTAAAATATATAAGAACTGTCTTTTAATCTAAAATTAATATTTAATGTATATAGGCCTACTATTTATTATTTTATTATTATTAATATTTAAGTTATGTTTATAATGAAATTACTTTTATTTTGTTCTAGTTTTTTTAGTTTTACTTTATTTAATAGTTTCGAACATGATTCTTAATGCTATATTTAATGTAACCATTAGCCTATAATGATAGTGATTAGATCATTGTAATAAATAAATAAAACTGAAACGCAGGTAGCATTGAGTTGTGTATTCAGTGCGCGCGCCTTCTAGTCTGCTTCATCCTCGTGACATTTCTTCCCTAACAAGCTCTCTATTACTTATCAGATGAGTCTCAGGGTGGCACAACATAAACAAACACTGCTGCAAAACTCAAATGAAAAGAATATATCTTACTTTGCACGACTCGCTCAGGAGGCATACACAGATTTTAACCTTATAAGACTTAAGATCAGTTGTCTTCAAAAACACCAGAGGGGTGAAAGAGAGTGTTTGTTTGTGCTTGTCTAATCCATATGTTTTGGCTGTTTACTGTTAACATGAGGAAGGTTATCTTGACCCTCAGCATTTATTTACACATATTTGTATTCATGCATAGCCAGATTCTCCATACGTGGCCCCTTGTACTGTTTGTAAATGGCGCCTATTTGGGTGAGTTGAAATAGGTCAAAATAATTGCAATTATGCATTGTTTACAACTACAAGCCACGGCTGCAATAAACAAGTCTCTGATTAAGTCCTTGTTATGGTAATCATCAGGGCTTCAATAAGCAAGAACTTGTGTCCTGTTCAACAAAACTGGATTGATTGCTGTAGCACTTCCACGCAAGGTACAGTAATTTCCGATTGTCGATTAGGGCATTTTTTCCTTATCATTTGTGACGTCATAAACTGAATCATCAAGTTCTTTCTACGATTCAATTGGTGTGTTATGAAGAGAACACAGTGATGGTGAAGTGGCAGTGCTTCAGTCTCGCAGCCTTTGGCCGAGAGCTGGCCGTGAGCCTGCTGTAACTTGTGCACTGTTTCAAGGCATTGTTATGTCCAGTCTGTGCACACTATCGCACCAGTATGCAGCCTAACCAGGGTTTGGTAATAAAAAGTCTTTCAAGCAGTCAGGTGCAAAGACATGTTGCATAAAGCATAAAAAAAGGAGAGTAAATGACCTTGGTCTTGACAACTCAATGATACTGTTGCTATCAGGCCAAACTTAGACCTCTGCAAACCTTTTGAATCTTTACTAAGTCCAAAGAGACAGCATGCTTAATAAGCACAAATGCAAAACTGACTTATTGGTGCACACTTTACCACTGAGTCTGACAAGGAATGTATGTAAATCAGGGAAATCCAAGGATTGTCCTCTTGCTTGTAGATGGAAGTGCTTTCTTACACCATAGACACACATAGTTTTTGTAACAGTGCATGGGTATACATTTTGTCGGAAAATGAAACCCATGACCTTGAAATGGCTGCCGCCATGCAAGTTAACCTACAGGAAAGCAACATTTGCATGATATGCAGGCAGATAGCAAAAAGGAACTATTTACATAGAACCAACTTTAACGTATGTGAAAAAACGTATGTGAGTTTTTATATGTATAAATTATAACATGCGTAGAAAGAGCTTAACTGTTGAAGCCAGAATATTCAAGACAGGTGTTTAAACAGAACTTTGAACAAAATGTTGCCAGTAAAAAACAAATGTAAATCTACGGTAAGTTACCGGCAACCCAGCTGCAATTTCTACAGAATTTTTTTACAGTGTGCTTTTTATTTATCCTTCTGCGTTGACGTGTACTTACACATGCAGACAGCTAGTAATCGTGTAACCAACAGTAGCAGTGCAACAGCCAAAGAAGAAGCAGCTTGGCCAGTAAACCCCCAAACGAAGAAGCAGCAGCTTGTTGTGTTTGATTTGAGAAGACCAGCAGTGATGGAAGTAAATAGACAGTGACTTTTGTTGCAGTTTGAGTTATATCACTCCTCAACTTGGCCCATTTTTGTTTTTATCGTCGCAAGTAGGGGTGCACCGATAAATGCAGATATACGCTAATAATACTTGGCCGGTAACTATTCTGAATCGCACAGCCGATATTATTCACAACTATTTCATGTACGAGAGCGCCCTCTAGCTTTTGGATGTAGCAGCATTACATCGTAATTAATTGAGTAGCATAACAAGAATCATCGGCCGATATATATCGGTGCACCCCTATTCGCAAGCGGTAATGTCTTTGAGTAAATGCAACACAGATTTTTTTGACACCACGGGAGGTGTTCTAGCTCAGTGGTTCTCAAACTTTTTCAGTGTGCGGCCCCCCTTGTGTACGGTGCATTCCTTCGTGCCCCCCCAAAGAAAATTTATGAAAAAAAAACAATTCCAAAACTTAACATTTTAATTAAACAAAACATTAAATTATACAAAGTAGTGCTGTATTATTTTTGTAGGTTTATTTACACAGAATTCATGATAAATTAATGTATTTTATAAAACTGGGGGCCCCCCTGGCACAATCTCGCGGGCCCCCTGGTCCCTGGCCCCAGTTTGAGAACCACTGTTCTAGCTGACCAAACACAGCGCTTGCAGTCCATGTAGAACTGACACGTTGTTACATTTTTGGCAAGGTGTGCATCAGGCTACGCATAGCCTGTGGCGTAGAACCTACGCACGACTATAAATGACACTTAACACTGTCCCTAACCTCAATGTCACAGGAGAAAAAGCTTATTGTATGAAAACGTCCAAATGTGGACTTACGAATTAATACGAACTTGCCACCTATATGTGTATGTATTGCCATGAGATTGTACTGGTTGAAACTATCCATTTGAACTATTAATTTTGTGTCATCACTCTCCATGTGGCATATTTCACATATTAAAATGTTTTAGTTAAACTATGTGGTAAATATTTTATATATAATAATAATAATAATAATAATTATTATTATTATTATTATTATTATTAGTATTATTATATATTAGTTAATTATTATATTATTATTATTATATATAATTATTATTATTATTATTATTATTAGAAGAAGAAGAAGAATATATTTGTATTATATAGTTTTTATTATATAGTGTTTTCTCTTGCATGAAACATTTTTAATCTACTGTACTTGTCAATAATGTTTGGTTTAAATGGTGATTCTATTTCTTGAATCCTTGTTTTAACGTAATTCATAATTTTATTGAGATAAATATGAAATTTCTTCAAAAGGCTGATATAATTTTGTGACTGTCGCCAAGCCCTTGTTCACAGCGTGCTTTCTTTCTTTTCCTTGTTTCGTATCGCTTCAAGTATCAGCGATGGGCATTTGAGTAGATTTGGACTGATGTGGGCAGTTAATGCTTTTGTTTTCACAGTAGAATCTAAGAAATGAGAGTTTGGTGGAGAAATTCAAAGAGCCACCCAGCTGTAGGACTTGTCTAAACAAAAATGAGCGGTTTATTGTGACAGGATCTCTAGAGATGGTCTGAATGGAGACTTCTGAGACCCCCACCCTCAGCAGACTGCAGGGGTGCGAGGCATTGCTCTCGGTTTGGAGGCTTGTTGTTCTTGTTTTTCGCTTGCCTCTTATTTTGTATCTCATTCGTCTCCTTATTCCTAAGGCATACAGATTTTTGCCAGTGTTTTTCCACTGTTCACCTCCCGAAGACCACTGTCTCCTGATGCTTCCTGTTAACCAGTCCCTTTCTTCCTTCTGCAGCATACTTCACTGTCACATCTATTTCCAACGTCTGCCGCTTTACGATGAACTTTACTCTCATTATCCTTATTTGGATGCCATCACTTAACTACGTCATCGGTATGTTTGGCCATGATTTCCTCTAATTGCAACGAGTTCCTGAAAATTAAGTCCGTTTGTAAAAGACACTGCAGAAATGGAGACATAAACCTAAGTTGCACGATTTTGCCACAAAAATGATACTTACAATGTTTCACTATATACCTGTCGAAAGAATTGAATGCTGTAGGGTAAGACTG